>NW_027533089.1:14842021-14925365 GCF_008692635.1 Crocuta crocuta
CCGGGCCCGTCATCGGACCCACGCCCGTCCCCACTCCCGCAGCTCCCCGGGCCCCCTTCGCTTTAATTGACAATTAAAACAAACTTCAGTTCTCACAGAACCGACCGGGTGAAATTTCGCAACGCGACTTGCACAATTCAATTCCCTTGAAGCAAACCCGCCCGTTTTCCCCCGAGGTTTCACTCCACACCTCTCTCCCTGGGCTGNGGGCGCTCGTGGTTCCCGCCCGGCCGCCTGCATCACACAGCCCGGATAAGGCTTTCCAGCCTGGAACGGCACGGAGTCACCAGGCCGGTGGTAGGGGTGCGCGACTGAGCAAGTGCAAGTGCGGCACGCTGCGGATCATAGTTACACTGAAAAATATTTGTTGTTTACCTGAAGTTCAAATACAACTCGGGGTTCTGTATTTTACCCGGCAACCTCACCTCCTCGTTTTGTGGTTTAACTGACCAGCTGCTGACCAGACACTTGGACAGTCCAGGGGGCCTGGGTGCCCCCAAGAGTTAGGCAAGGATATATACACATATATTTATATTTGTATGTAGATACTATTTTTTCAACAGTAGAAAGATAGAATGGGGTTCTCGTAGCCTCTTCAGAGGATCAGACCTCCCTGGGCATTGGCCCATTTCTCAGACTCTTAGTCCTGTTCCTCCTCCTCCCTCCCCATCTCTCTAGAGAGGAGGCAACCCCGGTCCCGAAGGGTCCCTTTCCCACAGTCAGCCTTCCAGAGAATATACCACCCAGTCCTTGCCCATAGATGTCGAAAAAGAAGTCATAACCAAGGGTGTTTTAGGGGGTACTAGATTAAACCGCAGCTTGGTCTTTAAAGGATAGGAGTGCCTACATTCTCAACTGCTGTTTGTATCCACTGAAATGCTAAAAAGGTCAAAAACCAAGTTTTGCATGACTGTTATCTGTCTGCCATTAAGAAAAAGAGCCTGTAGCCTTGGGAATACTGTACATATCTGTTACCAACAACTCTGAAAACCACCTCTGCAAGCTTGTCAGTTAAACCAAATGTTAAATGGAAAATATTTGGCGGGATTTAAAATTAGACCCACACACATTACTTACAGATGTTTCCATGAAAAACACTTGAAACTGAACCACACCAAGTAATAAACCCCACAATGGTGTATTTTTTATACCCCAAGTTAATTTTTATTATATAAGTAGCCATATGAAGAAGGTATTGCATACTGGTTAAATTAAATACGGAGGAATGAAATCAGCAGTATCCCTTTACAGCATATGGCCCAGCAAATCAAATTACAAAGCTTTCCACATCTCATTAACTGCAATGAGTACAGTGAGTTTTCTAATAAGTCACATCTTTTTCATGTGAGTGGTGAGCAGTGACTTATTGTAAGAATTCACAGGATGACCCTTGTGCCGAAATTAAGAACTAATCTAAAATGGGCAGGGTCATCTGGTCAAGACTGATCATAACATTTCCTCATTATTGTTTTAGTTGGCATTGAAGCATATGTTTTCCCGGTGCCCCAGCTGAAAAATGCCTTTGATAATTTCACTGACAGCAAATAACCCACACACTGCCATTTAATGAGTTCGGGCAGGATTAGCTGACAATAAAGAATATAGTATAAATGTTTTTATTAGAACTGATTTATTTTTTAGCTGCAAAAAAAAAAAAAAAGTAGAAGGAAAAGAAGAAGAAGTCACGTGGAAATGCTGAGCTGACTTCTCCCCTTGAGATGGCCCGCGGCTGGCGATGCAGGTAAAAGGCAGGAGGTGTACTGTGAGCCCAGGGCCTGGCCAAGACCGTGCCTTTGGGCTGCAAATGGTGAAAGGCAAATACCAGCTGGAACCCACACTCAGATGTCGGGTTCCTCCTCTGCACAACAAGGGAAAAAAACACTTCTTCAATTGCTCATCATGTGGCCTTTGGCTGAGATGAATTACCAATTTACAACCTCTTATGTTTGGAGAGAAGCAAACTGTGCTCTTCTGAGGCAAGAATCAGGAACCTAAAAATCATTCAAGCCTTCTTGTTTATAAGGCCAGAGTGAGGCCAAAAATCCATTTCCTTCTGTGCTCTAAGCCCTTTCAATGACGAGTTTCTCACCATCTGCACTAATAAATATGGACTGGTGTGTGTATAACCATGCACTGAGGAGAAGGGAAGAGTGAAAGGAGTTTAAATGGTTGCAAATTGCTCTCCTGCTGAGATAACAGCAGTTTGCCTGTGAGCCTCAGTTGTTACGCATTAAGAATGGGCATTTGGCTTCTTTTCACACAGCTGTGAGAGAAGAGGTAGGTTTCTACTGGAGAGAAAAGGGGTCTGTTCTTAGGGAGACAGGCTTGCTAGTGGCATCTTGCCCAGAAGCTCTTTCTTCCCAGCTCCAACTGTGAGGACTGGGGACAGGATAGGCAGATCAGTCCCGGTGCTGGGAGGGAGGGGATCTTTGGGACTGGTGGGGTTAGCCCTGAGATGGGGACCATTCACCTCAAACATCAGCGGAGACTAAAGGTATCAAGACGGAGGCAAGGCCCAAAAGTTGATGTAGCCAGCATGTAAGAAAGTTATCCTTGGGGCACCTGAGTGGTTCAGTTGGTTGAGTGTCTCTTCGGCTCAGGTCATGATCTCATAGTTCAGGAGTTCAAGCCCCACATGGGGCTCACTGCTATCTGCTAAGAGCCGGCTTCTGATCCTCTGTCCCCCTCTCTCTGCCCCCTCCCCACTTGTGCTCTCTCAGAAATAATAAATAAGGATAAAAAAAAAAAGAAAGTTATCCTTGAGGTCAAGATGGGCTGCTGGGAAGATCTGGAAGCTTAGGCACAAGTGGACAAAGGAAAATATATCCAGGGAAGACGCAAAAGACCACCATTAAGAAAATTGTGTGTGGGTTAGCAGGGCCCGGCAGAGAGTGCAGCATAGGAAAGGCTCTCAGGGCTAACTGAGACTCAGAGGTGTCCTCCCAGACAGAAAGAAGCGACTCCCTGTTGGCAGCATAATGCAGCGTGCAGTTCTGGGAGCTTCCAAGAGACTGCCCGATGATCTACGGAAGAGTCGCAGAAGCAGAAGAGCAGTCACGTAGAGGTGCTCCCTGCATATCTGTCCGTCAGAAAGTGCACTCCGGTAAATGTTAAGGAGCGTGAAAAGTCCCTTCAGTCCAAACACCTAACTACATCCTCCAACGGAATGCAGCCTGCTCCCAGATGGGAATACAGAACCCGGGTCTCCTGCCTCCCGCCTCAGGTGATGAGAATGTGCAGGAAGAGCGCCCTAGGAAGCAAGGGAGACTCTGAAGCATTGCATTCAAGGGAGGAGACGGGGAGCAAGAACTGGAACCGAAGCAAAGGGTCAGCCACTGAGCCCAGGCAGACAGTGGGATCAGGTTTGGAAGACAGGGGTGAGAAAGCTCACTGAGGAAGGGAGATACTTAAGCAGCAGCTATGGCTCGAATGCCTGGGTGGCTCAGCTGGTTAAGCATCTAACTCTTGGTTTCAGCTCAGCAGATCTCAGGGGCGTGAGTTCCAGTCATGCACTGGGCTCTGCACTGGGAGTGGAGCCTACTTAAAAGAAGAAGAAAGTAGGAGTAAGAAGAAGAAAGAAGACAAGAAGACATGAAAGAAGAAAGAGGCAGCAGTAGCTATGGCTGAGCCCATGGGAAGGGAAGGAGCTGTTAAGGGGGCCAAGCCTTCAGCAACACCCAAGACAAAATGCTGAGGTGGGGGTGTGGGGGGGAGGGTAAGTACAATCCTTGGTATTAAACACAATCCTCCACACCCAGTCCCTGGTGAGAGGAATTAGTAGTTACCGCCCAAAGCAACCACTCAGGAAAATGGTACATGGTTTACCTGTGGTGTTCTTCTAGGTCTTCCAAATGAAACTCGTATTGGAGCCTCTACCATTTAACTTCACCCTTCAGTTGCAATTGAACCTGCCAAGGTGTCAGTCACACAGACCCTGGCTACTTACCTAGAACCTAGACGAGGACAACGCCTGAGTATTGCTAGGTAACAATAACTAACTAATATTTGCACGACTTTACCGTTTACAATGTGTTGTCGGAACGTTTCTCAGTCGCCCTTCATTACTTCGCTCTGAAAGAGGCAACTTGGCCGTATCTAGGAAGTAAAAGAGCCAGATTTCAGAACCTGAGTCTTCAGATTCCAAGCCTCGTGTAATTTTTACTACAGCAAATAGCTTTTATGTACCATTAAGATAACACAGAACGGCTCTGGCTGTCTGAGGAAATATCCGTGTTCTGCTCTTGAGAGAATGTATTCAGGGCTTGAGGCAAGTTCTCCAGAAGAACCCACCCTCTCCGAATTCCCTCAGAATGCGTCTAAATCTAAGCATAGGCCATGGCCTGCCTTTATGCCTCCCTGACTGGTACAGACAGGACGGTCTTGCCAAAATGGCGTCCTTAGGACAGATGATTGGTAGGACGCTCCCCTCACCCCACCCTTGGTAGCTGCTTATTGACTGCCTGGAATAAGAGCCATAGTTGCTTTTGTGCCAAAAAAACATAAAAGGGGAGCCTGGGGGGCTCAGTCGGTTAAGCGCCAACTTCAGCTCCTCTCGTGGTTGCTGGATTCCAGCCCCGCATCGGGGTCTGTGCTGACAGCTCAAAGCCTCGAGCTTGCTTCGGATTCTGTGTGTGTGTCTCTCTCTCTGCTGCTCCCCTGCTCGTGCTCTCTCTCTCTCTCAAAAGTGAGTAAACATTAAAAAAAAACAACAACATAAGAATAAAATCATACGCAACACTTGAATGACAGACAAAAGGGCCATAATAAATGAATCCACGTGGCTTTCAAAGCAGCATCAGCCAAGGAAACAGCTGGGCCACAGGCACTGGAGTGAAGCTACCGGGTGGTGCCCTCCATATACGCCTTTGCCTTCCTTGTCCTGTGTCTTCCTCTTTTTTTTCCATCTCCACCACCGATGATGCTCAGGATAGAGTCACTCTCTAAAGAAAAGAGGAAACTCTCACTCCTTTCTGCATTCTTGCCCTCAACTCTAGCTGGTGAGCAGGGCCCAACTAAAGGAGCGTTCTTGAAGAAGAAAGGAAGGAAGGAAGGAAGGAAGGAAGGAAGGAAGGAAGGAAGGAAGGAAGGAAGGAAGGAAGACTCCAGATGAAAGATAAAGTTTAGCTGTGCAAGATTATAAAACTTCTGCTCCATGTAGGAGGCTTTGGAGGCCTCGTCCTCTGCCATAGTTTCTAAAACTTGGTCTTAGACACTCCCCACCCCCTTTACGCAAAGCAACCAAACACTGTACAGAATGCCCAAGGCACGTTTACGCAACTGACTGACATAGGCATTATGACAAGGATAGGAAAACAGTTTCAACCTGGGAGGACCTTCCTCCCGTTCATATTCTTCTTTCCCAGAAGTCCCACAGGCTACCATTTGGCCCCACGCTGTTTCCTATACCCTTCCTTCATTCCAAAGCCGACAATGGCTTCTAGTGGGCCCACAATTCTCCTCCCCGTCACCTCCAAGCCCCTGCCCAAGAGGCGCCCGAGAGCATTTCTTTCATGTTTTCTACACTTTATCAATTTCCTCTGCTGTTCCTCTCACTGACTCTGGGAAGACTTCGTAGTACTGTGCTCCCCAAACTGCAGAGCGGCAAAGCCTTGACATGTACACTGTTCATGTATTGAAAAATTAACAACCATTTACAGGTTAAGATCCATACAACCTTGGAGGCTGGAAGGGACACTTGAAGAGTGTTTTGCCAGTTTGCAAACATTTCTCTGGCTTCTGACAACTTCCATCTGTAAAGTGAGGGTTCCGGGCCTTTGTTTCCAATGTTCTAGAAGTCACAGGGCTGGAGTTCCAGTACAGAAATCCGGGCCACGCGTACAACCGCCTCCCATCTTAAGTCCACTCTCTTCATTCCGTCATGCTGTGTGTGCACGTATGAACATGGGCCAACTTGCCCGCCTTCTCCCCTCCAAGCAGCAGAACCTTCTTGAGATTCTCTCCCTCTTCCTCTTCCTCTGTACCTCCCCCACGCTCTCTCTAAATAAATAAATAAACTTAAAAAAATTGTGCTACAAATACAGAGGGTCTGTGGGATGGCTGAAAAGGCGCTCAAAATAAACATGAAGGTGGGTCATGACAATCTAGCTGTCACTAATATAGTGTTGGAATATTTTAGGCTCACACAATCAAGACCATACTTGTGGCAAGGGGGCCGCCAGGCAAGGGAGCCACGGAGGAGGGTTTTCAGAAGAACGTCTGATTGGCCAAAGGCAAACACTGCCTTGCCCTCCATCTCCCATCACAAAGCGGCGCTCCCATCATGTGGGGGCGCACCTGTGGCCCAGCACCCCTCCTCAAGGCTTGTGGCTGCGACCACTCTTCCTTCCTGGCCAGCCCCTCGAGACCTGGGTTACCTCATCACGCTCCAGTCCAAAGACCCTCCAGAAAGCTAGGGTGGCCATTCCCTTCTTTATTGCGGTGCCTCCAAAGCCGTGGGGCTCAGGAAAGCCCGGCTGCCAAGACAACACTGGCCCTCTCACCGGGGCGTCACAGACGCTGGGCTGCAGGGCCCCAGGAATGTCCAAGTGGGCGGCGACCAGGATCCTCCCAGGCTCCCCACCTACCTCCAGCAGGAAGCACAGGGACAGCCTCACCTGCTGGGCAGAGGGCATCCTCAGCTCTGGGAAGATGTGGGGCTCTCCATGGCTCCAGGAAACTTCAGGAAAAGCCATCTTAGGTCTCAGAGCAATTGAAGATCTGGCATGGGATTGGAGGAAGGAAGGCAGAGAGCTTTGCTTCTGTTTTCTGTGTGCCCACGACGGCTTCAGCGGCCCCTGCAGCCCAAAGCCGGGAGGTGATTTGCAGCTCACCACACTTCGCCAGGGATTGATTTTAAAATCATTCATGATTAGCCATCTCACCACGATCTACCTTTCTCAAGATTAGATGCTGCCCCTGTCTCACAATCCTCTTATAAGGGCCTGAAATCAAGATCTCATGAATGGAATTCATCTGCTAATATACACTGTGGCTTGAGAGCGCTTTTTTCAAGTCTTTGCATAATCTACCTATCTAATTCATGACATGCAGATTATATTGCAAATCTTATGTCAGGGACAGAAAGGAAATCACAACAGATTATGTCATGGTTCTGTTACAGTCAATATCTTATTTGTTGTATCTATTGCAGACCATGACCTTCTGATATTTATTACCCCCACCCCTTGCCCGCTGCACAAATTGAAATGAGTCTCTGAAGACACATCATGAAAGGGTCAACTTTGCTCAGGATTCATGGCTCCTACAGAACTACACTTACATAATAAACACAGGTGGGCCTATTTAAGTCATTTTTGCAAGATGTTAATAAATATTACTATTTCTAATATTCTATTACTTCCTTGGGACAGCCAAGCTATCACATCGTGATTACAGCAGAAATGTGGACAGAGGCGCCTGGCTGCCAACAGAAGTTAAAGCATTTGATACCAGGAAGGGTCTCAGAAGGGATGCAGAGAACATGGTCCATGAGGTTTCTCACTCACTAGATCAGCATGGAAAGCTTCATTCGTGTCGTCACGTGCTCATTGCCTGACTCTGGTGGGCATATTCCATCCATGTAACACAATCTAAAACATTTTTTTAAGTTTATTTATTTTATTTTGAGAGGGAGAGAGGGAGGGGAGGAGGGGCAGAGAGAGAGAATCGCAAGCAGGCTACAAACTGTCAGCATGGAGTCCAAGGCGGGGCTGTAACTCACAAACTGGGAGATCATGACCAGAGCCAAAATCAAGAGTTGGACGTATGACCAACTGAGCCACCCATGCACCCCTAAAACATTTTTAAATTTCTTTTTAATGTTTATTTATTTTTGAGAGAGAGAGAGAGAGAGAGAAGAAGTGGGGGAGGGGCAGAGAGAGAGAGGGAGACACAGAATCTGAAGCAGGCTCCAGGCTCTGAGCTGTCAGCACGGAGCCTGATGTGGGGCTCAAACCCACGGACCGCATGATCATGACCTGAGCCGAAGTTGGATGCTTAACAGACTGAACCACCCAGGTGCCCCTAAAACATTTTTTTAAAGGGGATGATGTCCCTGTTTAAATTGGCCAGGCGGTGGTATAAAGGGCGAAATCAAAATTCCTTCGTGGCCTTCCCAAGAGTGGCATTACGCTCTTGGGAGAGAGAGGGAAGGGAGGGGCGGAGTTAGACACGCTAGAATGTGCTGGGCTTGTGCCACAGCTCCTCTGGAATACAAGACGGCACAAAACCTCTTGAAGCCGATGGGAGTCCAAGGTAAGCTGCTTCACAAACACTCAGCCAATAATAAAATGTTTTGAAAAGCACTTAAGCTTAATGGGTTGAGGTGTTAACTCAGTGGAAGCGTCTGTTACTATGGAGAGGGACTGTGACAATGCAACGCCACAGGGCTGGAAAGGGAAGGCCATCAGGAGGAGTCACGCCTCACACAGCAAACACATAACAAGAGGGTCTCCTGTACACAACGGGCGGCCACATCGGGCCCAGAATGATGATGATGTCCCCACGGGAGGCGTGATCGGTACCAGGACGGTCTCCAGATCCCCTGATGCCTGTTGGCTCGAATCAGCCTTCTTGAGTTGCTACTGTCTCCAGGCCTTCTCTGGACCAGACCTTCTAGGACCTATACCGATTCTTCCAATCCCCTCCTGGTCGTTTCCTCAGAAGCCAAGGACCATGCTGAGACATTGTGAAATGTATAGCCTGGTGTGGGCCTGCTGGTTTCACAGGCTTTCGTGTTACATTCCTCCAGGATCTGTGACACAGGGCAGGCCACAGAGACATCACCAGGCCCAGGAGATTCTCCTGCAGGAATGATTTAAGTTCTCCATGACTACTCACTTGGGGATTAGCCTTTGTATGATGTTATTTCCTATCAAACACAGCATTGCCTTTAAAAGGATTTCAGTCTCCAAACTTCCTGTGATTGCGTCATACCCTAAATGCTCATGTTCTAGCACCCATGCCATCTGGCAGCCATTCAAGTCCAGGGGCTGTGCATCAAGGGGGAAAACTCGTTCATCCTAACACCATTTGATGCACGCCTTCCTGACAGTCTTCTGTGGTACAAGACACTGGGAGAGGCTGAGGCATCAGCCACTAAGTGCCTTCCTGACCCGTACTGTTGAGTCATCTGAACAGTATTCAGAACCATTGCCCATTGCCGTTGGCTCAGCAACAACTTAATACTCTGAAATTTATCCTTCATCAGGAGTATCCGGTCGCCTAGCCTGAGATTCACAACATTCTTTGAAGCAGCCAATATATATATATATATATTTTTTTTTTTCATGAAAGAACAAAATAACATAATTATTTATCTGCAGAATAAACAGACCTCTGCCAGCCCAGGTAGAGATGATGAGAACTAGGGTTTGATTTTTTTCTAATTGCACACAGCTTTTGGATAAGGGTGGTCGAAAGGACACTTATTCCTCTCCCTGTAGTCATGATTGCCCTGTTGCAGCTAATCAAACTCTAATTCATTACAAACTGGGACAAGAAACAGAAGAGAAAAATAAGTAATGACTTCCATCAGCCCTTCAGCCCTATGGGGATCTCTGATTGAATTTGGCCCCTGGGCCCTGCTAGAATGTTCTCTCCATGAGAGCAGAGGCCTTGTCTGGCTTGTATCTCCAGCACCTAGATGAGCGCCTGGCACATAGGTACCTGCTCAAGGAAGCAATGAACGAATGAATGAACGAGTGAATGAATAAACTAGGCCAGAGCCATCAAGAGCTGCCGAGGCCAAATGTCATAGGGGATAAAGTATGCAATTGAGATAAAATGCCTTGGTTTGAGTCTCAAGTCTTCTGACTGGATGAACTTGAATAAATTCTCGGAGCCATTTCCTCACCATAAAATGGAAGTAACAAAAATATATATTCCACAGGGCTATTTTGCAGATTGAATGGTAAAATTCCTGTGGAGGTATTTCATATGAAAGTGGTGGTTGTCCACACTAGCAAACTGGAAGTTACCTTATATCCCACTGGCTCACTTCCTCCCCATTCACACCACCCCTGCTTTAGCGACATGGTTCATCACCCGGATAGCTCCTATCCCCTCTTGATGGATTCCCTGCCTTGAGCCTGGCTTCTCTACAGCCTCTTGCTGCCAGTGAGCTTTATGAGTAAGTAACCACTGCAATTGCCCTGAACCTCATGCTTAGAAGGACCTCATACCTGAGGTTTAATGCACCATGGTTGCTGTCTTGAAATTCTTTTTTTAAAGATATTTTTAAAAGTTTATTTATTTATTGAGAGAGAGAGACAGAAAGAGAGCACGCAAGTGTGGGAGGGACAGAGAGAGAATCCCAAGCACGCTCTGCACTAGCAGTGCCCCAAAGTGGGGCTTGAACTCATGATCTGCCAGATCATGACCTGACCTGAAGTTGGATGCTTAACCGACTGAGCCATCCAGGTGCCCCGCCATCTTGAAATTCTTAATAATTTAGTGTTTTGGAAGTAAAGTCTATGAGACAATGACCTATGTGCTGAGGACTTAGGGCCTTGCCTCATATGGGTCATATCTTCCACCACCTCCTACCTCCTGGGATAGTTTCTCAGCCACCCACTTACCTGTGTCCTGGCACCATAGGCCCTACACAACCTCCCTTCTCCTTAACCTCTTCCACTGACCACTGCCAACTCTACCAGCAGGGGAGTGGGCACAGGTGTGAGAGGGTCGGGGTTGGGTGGCAGCCCTCACAATGTCTGGGGGTGGGCATGGTGATGGCTCTCTCCAACCTAGGCTGACAGTGCGACGGTGCGTTTGGCAGGGACTTAGTGCAGGCAGGCCTTGCCATTAGTGCATCCTGACACAGACATTGTGATATCCTTGTGGGGGGCATCTGCCTGCCGAGCCCGGGGGCATCTGGCCTCTGGGAAGTAGAGATGGCTAGCTCCACCCAGAGCTGTGGCACAGCCCATTAGTCCAGCAGCTCCTGGGGTTGGGACCCCAGCAGCTCGTGACCACACATGTCCCAGTCTTGGGGTAGGGCCCCAGGATTCTGTGAAGGTCTGCACTTGCCCCATGGGCATCCCTGTGCCTGACAAAGGTAATACTAAACAGCAAATTTAAAAACATGGCAGGCTGAAACTACAGAATAAAGGAAAAAGCTCTTTCTTTTTCAAGTACCATTAACAATGATTCCTTTCTTGTTTTTGAATAGGGACCACCACTTTGTATTCGGTAGTGGGCCCCAAGTAGCTGATCATGGCTCCCAGTATGACCTGTGAAGCTTGTCCCTGAATATGTCACTCATCTGTCAGACTCCTTCATTACTTGTCCATAATGTGGGCCATAAAGTTCAAGGTTTCCTGGCCAGGCCCCCAGGAAGACCTTCCTCGTCTGGCACACAGTGACTTCCTTGGCCTCGTTCCTTTCCCGTCATTCATGCCCTCGCTCACCCTTCTCCTTGGCCATCTTGAAATATTAGTAGCTTCCTGAATGTGGTTGTCATTGGGCCTCACATATTCTTCCCCGTTACCATTTCCCTACCCCCACTTTTATCTATGTCCACTCAAGCCTCCCTTCCTTCCATGGCCTTCCCTGACTGTGCCCAGACTTCCAGGCTGAGCTAAGTGCCCCTTGCTGTGCTCCCACATCAACCCCCACTCCCAGGGGAACCTTGTCGTGACCCTCATCACTCTGTCCTATAATCCCTGCAGTTGCTGCCTGGCCTCCCCACCAGACTCACACAACCTGGTCCTGATAACAAGGACCATGTCTTATGTGAATTTCTATTCCTAGCACCAGGCATAGTGCTGTCACTTTTGGGGAGAACTAAATTCAACAGTGAGCCAGACATGCTGGCCCTCTCTGCTCATGCCCCTCACTGCCTGCTTAGGGAGAGGATCTGAATTAGACAAATCACATCAGCCACTTTCTCCAGAGAGAAGGGTCTTTGCAATAACAGACATGCCCAAGGTACTCTTTTAAACCTATTTTATAGACCTACCACTTTCTGACCATGACCCCTTGGGTTTCAGCCCTTGCTTATCACCAAGCCTCAGCCACAGAAATTGGAGCTAGAAAGCACTGGACTCATTTTCTTAAGAGAACAAATCATTTTTTCTCTCCAGCACATTCATAAAGCTCTAGCAACTCAACCCCAGGGGTTAGGTCTTCCCTCTACCATTTTCCTATGGAGATTAATGCCCCATCTACTAGGATTCATGGTGTTGGACCCAGAATCTGAACATAAGCTATATGATCATCTGGTCCTCATTTTATAGTTGCAGGAGGCCAAGTGGCTGCCCCTGATTCTGACCCCTAGGACCTTGCTCCTTACACTGCTCCATATGGGCTCTTGTGAACCAGTAATGTTATTTCCTGGCTTTTAGTTCACTCTTTGGCCTATCTCTCTTTGAAGATGCAACGTCATCCTTGCTTCTAGGTTCCTTTTTCTCAGGACCTCTAGACCATAGTGTAACCCCGTCAAATGTCTAGTAAGCACACCAGCTAGTACTAAATCAGTATTCAGGCATTTTCTATGGTCATTTCTCACCAGTGCTTCCCCACCCCCCACCCCCAAATGTCCATCAGGTGATTTGGTAACAATTGGGAAGAAGGAGGGACTACTGACAGCCTCGGTGACAAAACAATGTAGTTTACTTCACTAAAGTGGGGGAGGGCCGATGATAAAGAAAATACCCTTGATGACACGTACCATTGACACAGTAGCCACACAAACCACATTCATCGTCTCCCTAAACCAGCTGTCTACTTGCTCCTGGGGGCAGTGCAACTGCTGCCGCCATGATTTCACAAACCAATCCCCTCCTTATTCCACCACCACTCACGGATTCGTTAATAAGCTAGTAAGTTTCTGTTCCATGCGGAGAGCAGTATGCAAGTCAGAAGCTTTCCAAATAGTCTGGAAATGGGTAGTTTATGGTACACATCCCTAGTCACTTTGCTAACAGCCTCAGCTCTCAGAAATGTCATTAAATATTCCTTTCAAGAAACACATGAACCCCTAAATATGGCCCTCCTCCTCCTCCCTACCCCTCCCACACTGTCTCCATCCTTCAGGCACACTCTCGACTCAGAGAAATGTGGCCAGGAGAGACTGAGACTATTTAGTGTGATGCAATACAGCCTGCTCAACTTTTGCATAGCAATTCAGCAAACACAGTTTTAAGCATTCAATTCTACTTCTACAGCTTCTTAAAATTCCCTGCAATATAATTATACTGATGGGAATGCAGAAAGATAATTGCTTTTAGAGGAAAGTTTCTCCTTTGTTCCATGTTCATCTGGCTTCCAGAAATGGAACAAGAGCCCTTGAACAGCAGAAATACGCATCCATGTGTCTCTAGTTATCATTTATTTACAAAGATAGACCTTGACAAATGTAATTTGTTCAATAAAATTAAAAGGATGCACGATAATTCACTTAGACAAAGAGACTTGAAAGGGGACGTCATCGGCAGCAGCGCCGTCCATCATTCCAAATGATCAGCTGACTTTGAAGAAGTGGCAGGTGCTTCCCTTTTGGAATGCAGCATTGAAATAGTATTTAGAAGGGGGGAAAAAGAAAGAGAGCTCGGAATCGGAGCAATTCTTTATTCAGGCAATAATTATACAAATTAGATCTATGAAAGCCAGAGAATGACTGTGCCTTGAACCCTGTCTGTGTGCATAGAACAATGGGGAAATTAATAATTAAATCTATTACATATGCTCATAATTCAATACAAAAGATACCTCAGTAGTTCAAACACTCCTGTATTTTCATTTGAATAAGGCTTTCACACATTCTCCTCATTATATATGTATTATATTTTAAATTTAACAGCTTATTTTGTTGCCTTTATGTTTGAATTAATAAGGGCACACTTTAATGCACTAATGGGGAAATGCATTAGCTGGCTTTGCAGACATAACTTTGAAAAATCTCCGGTTTCCCAAGGGTGAAATCAATTTGCCCCAGAACATGTTGTCTCACAGACACATCTGGAATCTTGGAAGAATAGCTCCCCTCTACAAGCTTCTGATTTGGGCCTCTGGATCTGAGGCTGGATCCCCAGAGTAGAAACCTTTGCTAAATTGAACAGACACCTCAAGATCACCTTCTGGATTTTGCATCCGCTTACCCAGCTATAACATGGCTTTCCGTGCCTGGCCCATGTTAGTTTTTTGAGGGAGCAAAAATAATTCTCCTATGAAAAAGTAAAGACTTATTTTGAGTCCAATAATTCATTGTCTCTTTTTTGCTTTCTCACACTCTCTCTCCCTCTGCCTCCCTCCATCTCTCTTTTTTTTTTCTTAACTCTTCATACTACTTCTGAGCCATGGAGGGTGGTAAAGAAATGAAAGTTAGAGAAGCTAGAGAGAGAGAGAAAGGAAAATATATCTTATGGTGAGTAATGGGGTGGAGGGAGGCTTTCACAACTGCTGAGGTGCCAAGAATTATCGAGGTTCCAGGATAAGGGGAACACTAGCGAACAGAAACCCTAAAACCCAAGAGGGCAAAATGAGGTCACAAAGTGGGGGTCCCACTTAACTTAGAGAACAGAGGGAGTCCACCTAGGGCTGAACGCTAAGGATATAACCAAGGCAAAACTATCCATCCCCGCCTGCGACCGGGAAAAGAGACAAAGACGTCAGTTGCTGCGAGGGAAAGAGAGGAAGCCTAAGCAAATGTTCACATTCTGGTGCACAGCGCTGCCAGCATACGCGGGGCGCCGAGGCCCGCACGGGGGCCTTGCCGCTGCCGCCGCTGCCGCCGCTGCCGTGTGACAGGGAGATCCGTGCCTTCGGAGGAGCGGAGGAGCGCCAAATCCAATGATGCTAATTGCATTGCAGATTTCTAGCATCATTAGCAATTCTTAAAATCACATTTGCCCTGCTTAAGTTCTCTATTTCCAGGTTGGTAGACGGAGGGGGCAGGTCTCTGAAGGGGATACGGGTTACACAGAAATTCAATTGGACGCATTGGCTTCAGGTGTGCAGGTGGAGGCAGGCCAGCGGGGACTCACAGCCCAGGAAAAATGCTTGTTTGTCTTATTTTAAATGCTGATTGCCGGGAGAATAAACAAAACCCGCAGCTAAATGGGCCTTAAAGGAACGCTGGGAATTTTGGAAAGAAAAAAGCCTCACCGAATAACGGCTGGAACTAGCCCTGTGGGTCCTATGGTGACAAGCACCATCCAAACACCCCAAGCGACGGAGTAACTTGCATTTGAAATAGTTGGTGCAGAAATAACCACTTCTCCCCTCTCCTTTTGTTTGTTTGTATTTGAAACAAATGAATAAAATCCAGATGAATTAGTGTTTTTGCTTTGTTTGTGTGTTTCCTTAAAGAGAACATGTTTGCTCATTAGGAGAGCTCGACAGCCAGCTCCAGAGACAAAAGCCCCAAGTCCATGTCTCCTTTGGCAAGGACACCTTCCCCCAGCACGCCCCAGATCAAGCCCCCGATACTGCTGGGACAGGAAAGGAGCATCCCAGGCGGAGAGCAGAGGTCAGAACCAGCCTCTCCCGAAGCTGCGGGCCCGACACGGGGGCAGGGCTCTGCACAGCTGGACTTCCGCTGTGGAGTCATCGAGAAGCCACCAATGCCACCCCCTCACAGGGTGGCCTCTAGTCTGAATCTAGCAAAAGAAAGGGGCCAGCTCCCGGGTATTTTTTCCAACAATTTATGTCATATAATTAAATTGCTAAGTGTGTGTGTGTGTGTGTGTGATTATATATATATGTGTATATATATGTATATATATATCACACACACACACTTAGAAATATATATTACATATACAGCTCTATATATAAACACACACATAGAAAGTTTGTATAGCTTTTAATTGGGCCGTCTTTTAAAAATAATTAAGCCCGTTTTAATGAAATACTGCTTGAGGCTGCTGGCAAGTGAAGGAGCCATCTTCTGCAGAGCATGAATAAACAGAATCTTTCGTACTAGAGGATGGCCAGCGTATCAGCCAATTCACAGTATTTGCTAACAGACCAGCTCCGTTCTCTGCCACAGGCCCGGGACCACCGTGTGGGGGTACTGAGGCAAGATCAGCAAGTCTGGGCCCCTCCTGTTCACTGTCTCATAGGGTCCTCAGAGCTGCGATGCGCTCACAGGCCTGAGCTGGATGAAGGATTGTCTCCTTTCAGACGGGGTCACAGCAGGAATCCAAGTCCATTCGCTGTGCCCGTAGAGGGACCAGGTGACCTACCACAGAGGCTGGTGAGACCTTCAGAGATTCTGGTGGCAGCTGTGGGCATACTGGAGCGGGACTGGGAACAAGATAAATGAATGATCGGTTTCCCCTTTATGTGTCTCAGCTTCCTCATCTACAGAGTGAAAGATAGGTGTTTGTCAGCCCCATAGTATCAATAAGATAAAAACAGCAGTATTCAAATGCAAGGTGTCAACATGTTAATATTTTAAACTCTTAACATGATGGTAGTACACACCTTAAGCTACAATATTATGTGCCAATCATATCTCAATAAAATAGGAAGAAAAAAATAAGAGTAGTCATTCTTTTTTTTTTTTTTTTAACGTTTATTTTTGAGAGAGGGACAGACAGAGCACCAGCAGGGGAAGCGTAGAGAGAGCGGGGGGAAACACAGAATCTGAAGCAGGCTCCAGACGCTGAGCTGTCAGCACAGAGCCTGATGTGGGCTCATAAGCCCTGAGATCATGACCTGAGCCGAAGTGGGACGTTTAACCAACTGAGCCACCCAGGAGCTCCAGGGGTAGTTATTCCTTAACAGCACATGACAGTCTCTCCAAAACAAAACCAAGCATTTAGGTAAGACTATTTTTATTTTTTTGGTAGCAAGGAGTATTTAGAGGCAAAGGGATGTCTGGCTTGGTTTTTAGTCAAGGGGATGGATGACACAGTCTCACACTGAGAAATCTTTACAAACCTACTGACTTCTGCCAAAACCAAAGAGATGGACGTGCTGTCGTGCAGTCTATCCCAATGAGATGGTACAGCAATGTTTCTTGAGGGGAGGGGCTTGTGTGAAACCCCCTGGAATAGGGGAGGAAGCTGACATGCCCTCAGGTTACACTGTTTATCCCCAGTGGCGTGGCTACATCACGATTCTCTCTTTGAGAGTCCCAGCAGAGGGCTGCTGGGTAGCTCAGTCAGTTAAGCATCTGACTCGATTTCAGCTCAGGTCATGATCTCATGGTTTGTGAGATGGAGCCCCCACTGGGGCTCTGTGCTGGCAGCAAGCAACCTGCTTGAGATTGTCTTTCTCCTCTCTCTCTGCCACCCCCCTGCACGCGCGTGTGTGTGCCCTCTCTAAAAATAAATAAATATTTAAAACAAAGAGTCCCAGGAGAAGAACATAAGCCATTTACCCTCTCTCCCTTTCTAATGAGGAGAGGACATTGAAGCCCATAAAATGAAGGAAAATACTAGTTACTCAGAGAACCTTCTTCCTACAGAGAAAAAGTGAGAAAAGCTGGTACTCTTAGATGTCTGTATAATCAGCAAGGTGAAAGATTAGAGCAGTGGCTTAGATTGGATCATGTGAACAGCTGTCACTTATTAGCCTTTGCTGTTTGCCAGGAGGACACTTCATAACATAAGAGTTAATAATCTTCACCACAATCCAGTGAGGTAGGTAGTAGTATTCCCATTTTATGGAAGAGGGAACTGAGGCTCATGAAGTGAAGCAATTTGAATTGCTTGAGTTCACAGTCCCAGAGGTCACAGCTGTCAGAGGCAGGATTCGTACACCACAGGCGTGCAAACATGGGGCCCCTAGTTCTTGTAACCTTTCCTGGTCCTCCCTCTTTCTCACCCCCCACCCCAAGCCACTCCTCATGCTCTGTCTGTGTCTCTTTATTCTCACAGCTGAGGCTACCGTAGTTGAAGTTTCCATCAACTTCTCAGGCCTGCACTCCCAGGACACAATGCTTCCTAGTCAGAAGACGACTTCTGGGGCAGAAAAAGAAGCTGCCTTTATTCACAAATCACTTCCAGATCTGACAGCCCTGGTAAACAGGAAACGCAGAATACCTGAAGGGTGCATACAGCACTAAGGAAGGAAAGGGACCAAACTTGGCTCGATTCTTGACTCTCCAGAATGGGGAAGCGGGGGGAGGCTTGGTGTGGGGAGGCACCCCGGATCCGGCCTAAACCAGGACCTGAGGGGCAAGACCAACCAAGGGACCTTGGAGAAAGGAGCCCAGCTGGAGGAGTGAGGGGGTCGACCCAAGCCATTTGTCTGGATGGGGCAGAGGAGATGGGCCAGGTGTAAATGGTGATGTGAACGTGAGAAAGCAGCAACTGACTTTGAAGTAGGGAAGCTTTATTACGATTTGAGAAGCTGCTGGGAATCTCTACGGGATCCTGAGAAAAGGAAAGGGGCGGCGACCCCCGGGCTGCGGGAGGCCCGCTGATCCCCGCTCCCCAGACTGCCTCCAGGGGGCGCTCGCGGCTCAGGGCCGGAGGAACCGCCAGTCGGTTCGCACCTGGCCGAATAGCATCGTGACACCTGAGCCGGGCACCTAAACTCCTTGCGGCCCCACAGCCCCCGCGACAATCCCTCTAGGCCGGCTCGGGGGCGCCCATCAGGCAAGCATAACGTGTATGACGTCTGCAGCCTTTCAAAAGAGAGAGAGAGAGAGAGAAAAAAAAGGAAGCTAGAGTTAGCACCCCAAACCCCTGTAATGATGCCACTCAGAGCAAATGGATCTTTACTAACACAGGGGGCGGGGGCAGCGAAGAGGAACAAACACGCTTCGTCCTTTGGGGTTTAAAATGCTGAACTGGTGAATCCTAAAACCAAATGGGGTATGACTCCCATCGCCAGACAACACCAGGGCTTTCCCCAGAGAGAAGCCGTCCTTTTGATGGGAGGACAGGGTGGCGAGAGGTGGCCAGCCGGAACCCTAGCCCTGCGTGGAAAGCCCGAGAATTCCGCGGCTCAGCGGCGAGTCTTCCCCACCCGCGACCGCTCCTCGGGCCACCAGGATGTTCCTGTGGCGCCACCTAGTGTCCGAGGAGCAGACAACGCCCTGGCGAGAGCTGCTAGGACCGTAGACTCAGGCCACCCGACTTTGGAATGGGCCTGTCATCCTGTGGACCAGTAACAACCTTAGGCTGCGCAAAAAGGTTCCCAAAGACCCCTGTTCCTGCTGTTACCAAAGCTAAACAGAAAATATGCCAGAATAAGTGGAATAAATGACGCCTCCTTTCAATGAGACGTCCATGAGGTGATGTCTGGTTTTTCCTAAATACAATGGCAAGTCGATCATTAATTCATCCAGAAAAAATATAGATGCTGTCATTATATAAACATGAGCCCTAAGCAGCACTGAGCCTCAGACCATCTGGAGGAGCCGCTGAGAAACACTGAACTAGAATTTGGGGCGGGACAAAGAAGAAGCTTTACTTTCCATTTAACGGTAAATTGCAGACCTCCAGAGAAGAAGATTCCACAGTGTAATGGAAAGAAGAGAGATCTGGGAGCCAGGATACTGGGGTTCTCACATTGGCTCTGCCCCCAATTATATGTATGACCTTGATCAGCCAGAGGCAGTTTTTACCTCTCACAACAATGCTGTGAGTTTCAGATTATTATTTCCACATGATAGATGAGGAAATGGGGGCTCCGAGAGGTTACTCAAGGGCAGGCAGCTGGCCAGTGTCAAAGGCAAGCTTGAGACCCACCTCTGTTTAACTCTAAAGAGCACACTCCTTTCACAACACACCGAATCCCTCTGTGTTTTTCCTTCCTCACCTACGGTATGAAGGGGCTGTCCTAAGCGGTCACTTGGTCCCTTCCGGATATAGCAAACTCTGATCTAAGGTCTCACTGGCCCCTTAAACCCACTTCTAGTGCTCACAAACTCCACAGTGATAACAAAAGGGGCTTTAAAAAGGATTTATCTCCCTATAAGAACCATGGGATTTTATTTTCAGCTATGGGCAAGGAAACACCAAAACAGACATGCTGGAACATCAAGCCTCCTTTAAAATTTAGGACTGTGGGGAAGGAGGAGGAAATCTGCTCGGGGCATTGAGTGACAACTTATGGATCTGGGGCAGAAACCAGACCTACGGGGCGCTGCTTATCTCTTGAGCCACTGGCCTCCCAGGGGATAATTGCCTTCTGATAATTGTTTGGACTTGATAAATACAAGAAATCAGGCAGCCAGCAGTTTATCCGGCTACCAGTTCAGATCTGGACAGAACTAGATTAAGGAGTCAGGCACATTTGCAATAACCTCAAAGATAAAGCCTTCCTATCTGAAGCAGTTTATCTCCTCCTCAAGGGTCATGTTGCCCAGTAACTGTCATCTCCAAAAGTCGGAAGGGAGAGACACACCAAAGGGCTCCAAATCAGCCCCGAGCCTTCTCTTCCTGCTAATCCTTACAGGTCACCAGCTTGAGAGCAAGGGGGTGCTACTCTGCCCTTGTCTGCAAAGCCTGGGGAGGTATGTTGTCAAAGTGGGACCTGGGCAATTAGACCCCACCGCCGAGGTCACCTGACTCCAAGGTCAATGGTTTTCTCATGGCTCTTCCTCTATCTCAGAGGGGCAAGCTAGAGGAACCTCAACCGTCACCAGCAAAGATAATACCAGGAACCACAGCTCAGATCGTGGACCTGCTGAGCCACACACTCACCATGTGACCAAAGGCCAGTCAAAACTCTTCGGACCTCAGTGTCCTCAGTTCTAAACTCAAGGGTTGAAGCAAATAATCTCTGAAGCCCTCATTGAGAAGTTTCATGGACCCGGATCAAATAAGCAGGTACCCTTTGGAGTTTCAGTGAGGCCACCAATCTCACTGAAGCCCCATCTCCCTCACTTGCACTCTCCCCTCCATCCCCTTCCCAGCCTAAAGTCCTCTCATTCCCCGCTACACTTCTCTCAGTTCCTGGTCACTTCCCTCCATCCTCCAACTCCTCCCATCTGCTAGCAGCTGGCTCTCTCGGGTGGCTGGGGAGCACTGGAAGAGCATCCCCGCAGAAAGCAGCCCCCCCGCCCAGAGGACCTCTGAGCACCTTGCCTGGGTTATGGGCACAGCTTTTCTTTTCCACATGTTACCAAGAAGTGAGGCTACCTATTGTCCGCTCCCTCCTCTGATTTGTCTACCTTCCAAGGACAGGCTCTTTGGCTTCCATAATATTCTGCTGGGGGGATAGTCGGACATCTTCTTCAAACAAGCTCACTTGAGGTCAGGTACTGAGGCAGCCCCACCCCTCCTTCACCCCCGCTCTGGAGAAGGGGCTCCATTAGGAAAGCAATGGGCTCAACAGGGCAGCAAAACAAAAGTCTTCTTCAACTTCCCTAAAGCCCTGGCCTGACACCATCTCTTTAAAAAGAAAAAAATCATATATATTCCTATATATATGTAGGCCTCTGGGGGACTCATAATTGAGCTGCGTTCCAGGAAAGAATTTTTTAAAGAAAGGAATAAAGCATTGTTGTTCCAGGAACATTTTCTCCCTCAAGAATCTCCCAATTAACTAAGAATCTCGTACCTGGTTTTCCTTTTGGTTGCAGAAGAGGCCAAGGAAAGAGTACAACCTTTTTCAGGAAAGAGAATTCCCACAGGGTTGAGGTAAATCGTTCGTGGAGACGGAATGGTCTACTTCTTTCACAGCTGCCCCCACCAGGCTGGCCCCACAATAGGCATTTACTAGGTGTGGTTAATTGACTGGACGCAATGGTCTGATGGATTTATTCAGTAGTGTAGATTACAGAACTAGATGCCAGCAAAGGCTAGCCATTCCCCCCTACTCATCAGACAGCCCCACAGCCAGCCCCCCATCTCTGCCAGCCTCAGAACAAAGCCAGGGGAGAAAGGTAACATATGCCCTATCAGGAAGGGCCTCTTCTGCCCTCTGGGCCAGAGTCCTGCTTCTGTTCTGCGCCTTCCCTCTGAGCAATGATTCATGGCAGATATTAGAGAGGAAACAGCATCCTTCAATTCTTTCTACCATTTCTCTTATCTTTACAGGGTTCTTATTAAGCAGTATCTTCAAACTTATTTATGTGATGTCATGCTAGGAAGTAGTGTTGTCAACATGCCACTTTCCATGAGCACTGAATTCAATATAAATAAGAGCCAAATAAATGCCACACTGTCTCCATGCAGAATCTTCTCGTGGAGGCAGGACTGGGAGCCTGGATATCCACAGACAGAGCAGGTGAACCCCTAAAGGTAACCAGAGAATGGAAACTTGGCTTACTAGGCAGTTGAAAAGCTCTCCTTTCCTCTTCCCTGAGTGATTACTCCACGGAAACTGACTGCCTGCTGGGGCACAACTTTGATATGCTCTTAGAACCAACTTAGAAGGGGGGGACACAGAATCATGGGTGCTGCCCATTGCCAAAGGGCCAGGTCATTACCCTTCACTTCTGTTATGTGTTAGTTCTTTTTCTGGATGTTGTAAAAGATGCACAGATATATGTCTTTTATCCTGGTTTCCATATTGTTCCATATTGAAAATTAATGGGCCGGAGAAGTGAGGAAGGAGAAGCAGCTAGCCCTGGAGCCCTGTGCCAGGTGCAAGCACTGGATTAGGAAGTTGGTGAGGGCCCAAGCCATCTGATCTTGGCCAGTGGGGAAAAGGAATAGTCATCACCAATTTGTTTATATTTGAATCAATGTACATATTTGAAAATGGCTTGAACCACCAGATATGGGTGGGGAAACACACAAGGTCTCCATGTCTTCTCTAAGAGCACCTCTTTCTTTAGTCAGGAAGAAAGGACTCCTTTCATCCCCCACTAGTTGATCATGCAGTTGCCTTGGCCTTCAGTACCTTCCCGCTCTCCACTCTGTCATTCCCAACCCCTTTCCACTGCTCATGACTCATGTAAACACCACCCTCAAGAAAGCCTCCCTGATTCTCTCCTGTCCAATTTCAGCTGGGTGGGCACCCAGATGCATAGATGTCTTGAATCTCATTTGCCACCACTGTGTTGCAATACTTTATTTGTCTGCTTCCCCAAGTTACTGTGAGCTCTTTGAAGACGGGGTCTTTTTCATAGTTGTGCCCCCAGCATCTTTTCACTGAATTCTAGGCTACCACTTGCCCAAACAAGCCCTTCTGTATTCTAAAAAAAAAAATGCTCCTTTTGGAAGAATGCAGGCCCATTCCTCCTACCCACTCCATACATACGCAATCGGCCTCCAAGCAAGACTTGACCAG
Source organism: Crocuta crocuta (assembly GCF_008692635.1). Taxonomy (NCBI): domain Eukaryota; kingdom Metazoa; phylum Chordata; class Mammalia; order Carnivora; family Hyaenidae; genus Crocuta; species Crocuta crocuta. Next base: position 14,865,164 of record NW_027533089.1, read on the forward strand.
TATATGACTCTCCTGTTCAAGTCAGAAGAAGATGCTCTTTCCTCCTTAGTGGATGTGGTCCGACAGTAGGCAGCAAGCCTTAGTCAGGTGTACATGAGCTGGGTTTCTGCACTCACCTGCCCCTGCCTCCAGACAACCTGCACAACTGTATTGGGTGGCCCTGCTTGAGTCAGTCACTTGGCCATCACCACGGTGGCCCACTTCCCCTGACCTCTGGTTCACTCCCAAGACACCAGGCTGCTTCTCTGCTCGGTTTCCTACCACCCCCCACCTGACCACAGTGGCTCATGAGACGAATAGCTGATGTGCCTCCAAAGTCACAATGCCCCCGCAAAACCTGAACACAGCCCCTGGGGGAGAGAGAGGCTGAAGGGTTCCCATTTCTTCTAGGTTCATTGCTGGCCTCCATTGAGGCCTGGGCACGGGGGCTCAATTGCGTGGCTCATTTGGAGCCTTTGGCAGATGAAAGTGTGCAGATAGTTTCATATGTGTTGCTTATCATTAAACCTCCCCTTCAGGGCTTCTTGTGGCCTTTGGTTTGTGTCTCAATCTGGAGCAAATTGAAGCAAAGGTTTAGGCCTCTGTGTTTTCTTGGTTTAATTAATAATTCATAATAAAATTTAATCAAGGCATAAGCTTTTGTGGAAGGTTATAAAACACTTTTATTTGCCCTGGAGATCAGAATGACCACTTTCTAAATCTGTGAAATGATTTTTTTCCCCCAAATGAGGAAATTTTACTCTCAATTGTAAATTTCAGCTGTTTGCCATATGTAACCACAGAGAATCTGTTTATTGACTTAGTATATTAGAAGTAGTTAGGCAGGAAGAGAAATAAACCCAAACTCCAGACGGGAGAAGATGCGGGGAAGGAATGAAGAGCTGGGGTAAAGGGTCTAGCAAAACTCTAGCCTCAGAAAATAAGGAGGAGAGAGAAATGTCTGAACGTGTCTTCCAAAGCAGAGGACAGGGACTAACCAGATTGGGAGACAAGGACAGTGGCTGGCTGGTAATCACAAACTAAATTGAGATCTTTGGAGAAATAAGCAGAGAATGCAACAGGGAAAATGGTGCCATGAAAAGATACCAGACACTGCAAGGGCTCCCCAGGGGGGAATGGGGCCCTGCTTGTTAAAGTCCAACACAGGGCAGGTTTGCACCTGCCTGGAATAGCAGAAGGGAATTCTTGCCTAATGTCAGAGAAAGGATCTAGGCAAGGAGTAACTCAAACCCCCATCTGTGGACAAAGCCAAACCACTAGGAAAGCAACTTAGAAATATGGATTCCTCAGTATCTCCTTTAAATGCCTTATAAAGCTCTGCAGGTGACTCATGTGCAACCAGGTTTGAGAACCAGCGGTCCGGATCAGCACTAACTCTCTGAGATTAAACAAATTAGGGCAAGAGAGGAAGGACAAAGTTGATGCAGGAGGACTAGACAGCAGCCGTGGATTTAGGCAATGAGGCATAATAATAATCAGTTGCTCTCCGTAAGAATTAATGTAATAACAACGTATTATTAAGTGTGTGACAACAATCCAGAAGGGAGAGGATTATCATCCTCGGTTTACCAAGGAGGAGATGGAATCTCAGAGAAGCAAAGGGACTGGCCCAAAGCCATACTGCCGGTGAGCAGCACAGATGGGTTTCTTCTTAGAGCACCACCAGAAGGAGACTTTGCAAAATGGTAAATCATGACATCACAACATGCTTACAGTGCGTGCATTTCTCAGCCTTCAATGTAGCTTGATGACTTGACACTAAAATACAGCTCAGTGAAACTAAAAAGTGGGGCAAGGGAGATATCCCGCGGTCCTGATCCCCAGACTGATGGCTCGGGGAGGCAAGAGAAACGTCTGCTCGTGTGGCCTGGGGGGGGGGGGGGGGGGGNTGCTGGTACCCAATGTGCAAATATTGCCACTGGACCATCCACCAGAGTTAACACTGATCTGAGGCTGATGTCCTCAAGTTCTCCGGGTAGGGAAAACTCTTCTCAACTCAGCTCTCAGGCCAGAGGCTTCAGGAAAGCCCATCTTCAGTGTGTCCATCTCATCCCAGGTATTACTGAGAATCCCCAAGGAATGTGTCCGTGTTCCAGAGGTCAGGCCTATTTGTCACTTGTCACATTGTTCCACCCTCTCTCGGTCTCATCTGTCTCCCTCATAGCATAGGCACAGGCCCCTCACCTACTTCCCCAGAACATTATTAAGACCATCCTAAGATATCAAGATTATCTGAAGGCTTAAAGATAGCAGAAGGGAAGTACAACATAGAAACAAAAAGCTTAAACTCTGGTGAGAGAGAGTCCGAGCTATCTTTGTTCTTAGCCTCTAACGCACCCCCACGTTTTAGGGGCGAGCCTAATTTTCCCCCAATTAAATGCTTTGACTGTGTCCCTTTATTAGAACCTAGGTTGCCCATATTTTGCAGGGTCCAACAAGAGACAGAGACATCTTAGGCTTGTCTCCAAGTCAATGGCAACTCTGCGTACAGAGAAGACAACCCTTCACCTTATTTTACAAGCCACCTAGCTCCTCTTTGTCTGGAACATCTCCAATCCCAATAGACTTTACTTTTTTAAAAAAATTTTTTTAAATGTTTCATTTCTGAGAGAGACAGAGAGAGAGAGAGGGGGGCAGCGTGAATAGGGGAGGGTCAGAGAGAGGGATACAGAATCCAAAGCAGCCTCCAGGCTCTGAGCTGGCTGTCAGCACAGAGCCCGAAGCAGGGCTTGAACCCACGAATAAGGAGATCATGACCTGAGCTGAAGTCGGATGCCTAACCGACTGAGCCCCCCAGGCGCCCCCCAATAGACTTTACTTGAACATGACTCAGTGCCCATTAAAGTGCTTCCTCCAAAATAAAGCACCGTCTCCCTCAAGGATGAATCATACGGTTGCAATGAGTACATCTCCATTTCTAGTTATCATGTTTCCAAAATTGTGGGGCACCATCTAAGTTCCAGCAACACCCTTTTCCCACTTCCACTGAGCAGAGCAGAAGGGGCCAGGCTCATTCCTTCTGCCCCGCGTACTCTTTCTGGCAGTGGGTAGGATTGCTTTAAATGTTTGTGGGTTGGTAATTTTTGGACTCATTTGCAAGGCAAATGCAGACGATCTAAAATTAAGGTTCAGTGATGTGGGGCCCTCGCTGAGAATTTCTTTTGTTTATTTTGTTCTAAAACCACAGTCTTGCTCTACAAGATCATTATCGCAGACCTAGCAAGAGGGCTGATGGCTTTTATTCAAATCTGTGCTACTCCTCACAAAACCTGGAAGAACATGTCCTAATGGAAAGGACTGTTGAGGTAGGGTGATTGGCTTGTTGCTGCTGAGCACCAATGCCTCTGGGGAAAAGTCCAGGCTGGGAAGCCGGCCTGGCTTGGGGGGCTGCTCTCTGTGTTAGTGTTATTGGTCACAGTCCCCAGTGGGGAAGCTTTGGGCTGGTTCCTCTTAGAGAAGGTGGTGGTAGAGAGTGTTCAGTCAACTTCAAAGCCCCATGCAACTTCCTCAGCTCTTCAGTTCAGATTCAACCCAAGTCTGATCCAAATGTGGAAAGTGCAGGCAAGGAAGGGCGGTGCTTAGGAAACCAAGCTTCATCTTAGTTTACTCTTGACAAAACAGATCTTCCCGAGTCTCAGGGGGGAAAAAAGAGCAGCTTAGACGGATGTAAACAGGCTCTGAGACCCTTTGGACATCAAATAACACTAGCAAAACAACGTTTAGATGAGTTAAGTGTAAATCAATCAGAAACATATGGACTCCATTTCCCTGAAAATACACAGGGGTTTACAAATTACAGGCACAGGGGTTTGGCAAAATGCAGTTTGGGTTTTGCCAAACCTAAAATGTTTGGAGAAGATTTAAAGAAAGTAGGCTGACCCAAAATGCCTTCAACTTCGCCCATCCCTGACACTGATAATATCCCACACAACCACAAGCGTTTAAGTGCACGGGTTTTAAGAGATTTACATGTTGAATAAACCTAACTACTCACAACAAGCGGAGATGCTTTTCCAGACGAACGTTCAGAGGAACCTGGCTGCCAAGCGTCTGCCCTCGCAGGAGGGAGAAAAGGCCCAACCTTTTGAGTTGGGCCACGGAGATACACCTACATGTTTAAACTCGCAACAAAATGAAATAGTCTAAGCTCCGAAGCCTCGAGTTGCATATTCATGGAGCACAGGCTCTGCTTTTCCCCAGCCCACGCTTATCTTTCTGTCTTTGCACTACTGGCGGTATGGGTCCCTGTGTGGGGACAAGATGTTGATAAATTCCCTCGAGTCTCTGTTGCATGGTGACTCTCCCACGGGTGGCAGCGGGCCATGACCGCTTCTGTCTCAGAGGAAGGTTGTCCCAGTGGGACTAGGGCACCCAACGCCCAAATGTTTAGGTTTTGAAACTCCAAAGTGAAGACAAAAGACATGGCGGACCTCACCCCGAGAGGAGGTCGAGGCCCCACACTGGCTTGGAGACCGTGAGAGTAGAAGGCAAAGAGATGACTGTGAGGAGGGGCCCCTGATAAAGTCCTGCCGTGGCTCTGCCACCCCACAGAGATCCCTCCCACAGGGTGGAGGGGAAGGTGGAAGGAAGTCGAGGAATTGAAGGAATTGAAGGAAGGTCACCTCTGCCCTTCCTTCCCATGCTGTGAGAGCCAGCCGGCAGGGGTGAAAGTGACCCCTCGTGTGGGGAGAGGCCTGTGACAGCCCCAAAGTTCCCTTAGTTTAGCAGCAGTGTGGGCAGGCGGCAGAATTTCCTGCAGACCCTCTTCAAAAGGGGCCCGAGGGGCGCCTGGGTGGCTTAGTCGGTTAAGCGTCCGACTTTCGCTTAGGTCATGATCNGGTCTGTGACCAAGGATGGGATGGGATGATACAGTCCTGGGAGGCTGGCATAGGCAGAGGACCTGGGTCAGAGGCCACCTCTCTCCACTCCCCACTCCCCCCACCCTCCAGTGCAATCATGAGCCACTCGGAATGGGGACATGGTCCCCAAGGACAAAAAGACTATCACGGGTCACAGGAGGTGCCAGCCATCAAGCAGAATGGGAATTTGAAATGGAAAGGACGCAGATGTAAACAAAACGTAACCTTTCTTGCGCCCTTGAGCTACGGTGGGAGAGTCTTGCCTCCTCGGGTAGAGAAGGTCACAGAGTTGAGCAGACATACCCTGACCCCTAGGAGGCAGCCAAAGCTCCACCCCACTCCAGCCTGAGGAAGGAAGGAGATCTGACCCGGGGCTTCAGGGAAGAGCTGAGGTGGTGGACGGGGTAGGAGAGGGTACCGATTGCCACGGAAGGAACAAAGGGAGCGTGAAGGGACCTGGGCTGTGTGGATAACTCCCTTTTGTTGTTTCCTCACGGAATCTCAACCGTCTGAGGGACTGATCAGGGAGGTGGCCAACAGAGGCCTCTTGACCTCTTTCTACCCTCCACTCCAGAGAAGGCCGAGAAGACCCCAGAGAACCCTCTGTAGGAAAGCAGGCATCACCGAGAAGCTGAGCCTCTCTTGTTCTGTCACTTCGTTGGGGCTGGAATGCTCCTCCTGCCTTCGGAGACCTTCAGGGCTAAGGCTGGGCAGGGGTACAGGGCCATGGAGCATGGAGGCCGGGCAGGGGTCTCCAGCAGGGAAGACGGTGCCCGGTATTTCACTCAACAGGGCAGGAGTTCAGTCCAGGCAGAGAAAATGCATATAATAGTAATAAACATTACATAGGATTCAAAACCTTTCTCTCACTTACAAAATTCCTGCTCCTCTAGCGGAACCTCTGAGGGGAGTCATAATTCTGCGTGCTGGTGGTTGACCGTAGAGACAAAGCGGCCACTGAAAAGAAAAATGGCTCCCTCCATCCCCAAGGGAGAAGCTGGAGTTTGTATCGGAGGCAGAGGCTTTCTTCCTTTCCGGGGGTTCCTTTTGGGGACTCTCTCAGTCCTGCGGGAGTCACTCAGGTGTCTCCTCTACTCCCAACCTTGGTGAAGCTTCCATATGCAAAGACTGTAATCTATACTTGGGGCTTTGGAGCAAAAGTCTTCATTCCTTTGAGGCGGCCCCCTAATAGGAAACTGCTTGAGAGAGACAATTTTATTGTAAATAGGAGGGGGAGAAAAAGGTTCGATTGGAGCTTGAACTTGAAAAATAAAACCCAAGATTAAGGTAAGCTTTTAAAAATCTTAGATCTAACACAACTTGTTTTAAATGTTTTTTTTTTTTTCCTAGGAGAGAGAGAGAGCGTGAGCAGGGGAGGGTCAGAGAGAGAGGGAGTCACAGACTGAAACAGGCTCCGGGCTCTGAGCTGGCAGTCAGCACAGAGCCCGACGCGGGGCTCGAACCCACGAACCGCGAGATCATGACCTAAGCGAAAGTCGGACGCTTAACCGACTAAGCCACCCAGGCGCCCCTAACACAACTTGTTTTAAATACAAATATGCATTAATTCTTACTGAACAAAAAATGAATAAGAAATTTTTTTAAGTATTTGTGCAACAGCACTAAATTCTTTGCTTTGTATTTTCCTTTTATAGCCAATCACGTGCAGAGACATTTTCATGAAAGTGTACAAGAGGTTTATGAATTTCCCCCAAAGGCTTCTCATGATTGTTTGATACACGTTTTTCTTTCAATGGCCCCTGGCGTCCCTGTCTCTGCCGATTTTTTGTTTTCCCATCGTTCCGCTGCCATGACCCTATTTTTGACAGCTTGCTAGGATCTGAGCAATTCTCCAACTTCATTTGCCTTAATGCCATGACATCTTCCATCGCTTGCAAGATATGAAACTTGACTTGGAAGTGGATTTGCATTGCTTGCACTGTCCCATCAGATGCTTATAACATCCCACAGCCACCAGGAGTCTGATCCAGAAGGGGCTTCATTCGGCAGCTGGGTGGGAGAGGGAGATGGTGTGTGATCATGGGCAAACATTTTTGCATTTGTCACAACTTTCACTTCCCTATGCAACCTTGTAGCTACAGGAAGTCCAGTGAGGAGACCTTGAATATAATTCTGCTATAATTCTCTGTGATTCTGCTTAGGAACATCAGGGGAAGAAGCAGTGCATCTCCACAGGAAAGGTGGTCGTTTTCTGTTGTCATGTTTTTTGAGGGGGGGGGCACAAGTGAGTGAGGGGGTGAAGAGAGGGAGAGGGAGAAGCGGGGCTTGTGTTTTACCCAAAGTGGGGCTCAGACTCACGAATCGTGAGATCGTGACCTGAGTCAAAGTCAGATGCTTCACGACTGAGCCACCCAGGCGCCCTGGGTTTGTTTGTTTTACCTCTTCCTTTTTCTCTTTCCTCCTCTTGGCCTTCTTGAGGAGGACATCTAGCAATGTTAGCCTGGAGTCTAGGCCTTAAGTTTGCAGTTCAGAATAATTCCCAGAGGTCTACAGGAGGACTGCGGCAGTTTGCCAGAATAGGCTGAACAGTGATTGGAGGCCAAAGCTCTAGTTAGCAAGAATCTTCATTTGCCTGAGTGACCATGAAGCCAGAACCGAGAAGGTAAGGTGGTCAATAGTAACAATGTAACTGGTATCTTTGACGAGAAATAAAGGGGGTCAACAGAAAAGACTTGTATTTTTTTCCCCCCCCGCCCCCNAGATGTCAGGCTGCCCCAGAGCTTATCCTTTCCGCTGAGATAATTAAGTCTTCTGGTCACTTCTAATCACAGGAACAGACACAGTCTGAACTAACATGCCCAGTCAGTTCTTTGCAATAATCAAAATACCAACTCACTTCTGTCACCCTGCAGCGTGCTCCTGCCTCAGGATGGAAGGTTCCAGCAGTAAAGGCAGGAGGCGAGGGACACAGGCAAGCTGGGCTTTTCTATTTCCTGCAGGAGGCCCACATGTTTTCTCTTCCTTCAACCCCCTCACGGAAGCAGACAAGGGCTCTGGGAAAGTGAAGGGGGGCAGAGAGGAGGAGGGGGCATGGGGACCATGCACACGGGTTGGGTGTGGTTGCCTCTGACCATGGGGGAGGGTAATTTCTTGTCCAGGCAGAGACACTGGTAAGAGTGAAAGTGGACGTGCTTTATAATTTCACCAGAACAGCAGAAGCAAACCAGGGCTGTCCTGGACAGACGAGACGTGTGATCACCCTACTTAAAACTGACTTTCTCCGGCTCTGCTTGGACCTTCCAGCTCGTCTGAAGCTCCGCTGTCCCCGGCGCTGCCCCCTCACCCAGCCAGCTGCTTGCACCCCCCCCACCCCACCTGCCTGCGCACTTCTGCAGACCAGTTCCCCATAGATTCCCTTTTGGGGTCGCACCACCCTTCCAGATGGGCCTCTTTGACCTGGAAGACGATTCCAGGCCTCTCTCCTACGGGACCCTTCAGGTCCCCAGGACACACGTTCCCCACGCTGCTGGGCAAGGAGGAGGGTGCCACAGAACAGATACTCCTTTTGAAAGAAATTTTCTCTCCAATCTCAATTACTCTTTTGGCCTCTGAATCTCCTGCTGGTCAGTCAGCTAGCTGTTGGCACACCAGTTCTGGGCCACATCCTCTCACCTCCTGCTTTGCCGGCCAGCATCTCACGATGGGAAAAAGCGGAAGAAACGGACACCCAGTGTCTTAAATGATTTCAGCTGGAACTACCTTTCTGTGGCAGAAAGGGTCTGTTTGGCGATCCTTTCAGGACAACAATAATAACAACAACAGGAGTGGTCTTTCTCCCCTTCCGGTTACTATGACACAGTGACCACGCTTCGGGCCAAAGGGCTGGCCTCCTTTAACCCCCACAACAACCCCAGGAGCTGGGTAGTCTTGTCATCCATAGTTTAGAGATGAAGAGCCTGAGGTCTGGAGATCACACAGCTGACGAAGAGCAGATCACACTTAGATTCCTCTCACCACAGAGGATTTGGAAAGTCAGAATTTTGACTTTATGGGGAAACCCTGCTCATGGTAACTGTTTTGGGGTCAGCTAATCACACCCCTCTTTAATGTAGGGTTTGGGACCGCTGAGGAGTCAAAACATGAGCTCTATCGCTGAGAAAAGCTATATTGAAAATATAGCTGAACTTCCAACCAGACAAGCCTTCCTGCTCGGTCTCTTTGGTGTTGACCTCACCCCCCTCAACGCCCACCAGTCTAGGGGCAGAGCCTGCCCAAGTCGGCTTGCTATGGGGGAGGGGGAGGCATGCACAGAGGGGATGGGAGGGCACAAGATCCCCTGGGGGGGTCATTGGGGCACATCTCAAAGCAGAACGGGGTTCCAATGCTCCTCCCAAAGAAATCATGTTCCGTGTCAGGCCAACCAGCCACATACACCCGCTGAGGAGATGAAGGAGGGAGAGGTAGGTGGGGCAGAGGACTTCTGAGATGGCCAGTGTCCTCCCTCCAAGGCTCTGCTTAGAGAGGTAGGGGTTGAGGGCGGAGGCGCCTGGAGGCATAGTCACTTTGGGGAAGGGAGCAGCTTGGGATTGCTCAGATGGAGATGCGCCATTGGCTTTCACCGGCTGGCCTACAAGTGGGCAGTTAACCCAAAGAGAGGACTCATTGCCCTAGAGGAAATTCCAGGTCTTTCCCCAGCTTCTGTGGCACAGAGGCCACAAAGGCCAGCCCACAACGTCCCTATTCTCCCCTGCATGTGACCTCCAGAGTAGAACGTGGCCCCGGGGCGTATGGGCTTGCAGAGGTCGAATGTGAGGTCATGCCTGCATTCATGAAAGCACCAGAAATGTGACAAAGGGCTCATCAGCGCGAACTACCCAGCGAGCCGCATCCTAGCCCACCTGCATTTGTGTGAATGTTCCATGGCTTCGCAACACATCACCGGCAACTCAGCAATGGTAACAACACAGATTTCTTATCTTACCCCTCTCAAGGTCAGAAGTCCAACATGGGTCTCACTGGGCTAAAATTCGGGTGTTGTCAGAGCCGGGCTTCTTTCTGGAATCTATTTTCTCTCCTTTGTCATCTTCCAGAGGCTGCTCGTATTTTTGGCTCTCAGTCCCCTTCCGTCTTCACAGCCGGCCACGGCCAGTGAGCCCTTTCCCTTCCCATCCTGCCACTGATTCTTCTTCCTCTCCCAGCTCCTCAGTTGTAATCTCACGGAGCCCACCTGGATAACCCGGGAAGCCCTTCCAATTTTAAGGTCAGCTGATTAGCAAACTTAATTCCACCTGCATTCTTTTTTAAAATTTTTTAACATTTGTATTTATTTTTGAGAGACAGAGCATGAGCAGGGGAAAGGCAGAGAGGGATGGAGACACAGAATCCGAAGCAGGGTCCAGGCTCTGAGAGGTCAGCACAGAGCCCCACGCAGGGCTTGAACTCACAAACCACGAGATCATGAAGTCGGAGGCTCAACTGACTGAGCCACCCAGGTGCCCCAATTTCCACCTGCCTTCTTAATTATCCCTTGCTATGTGACATAACACACCCACAGGTTCTGGGAAATAGGACGTGGACATCTTTGGGAGGTCATTATTCTTTTTCTAAAAAGATGTTTACTTATTTTAGAGAGAGAGGAAGGAGGAGGAGGGGCACAGAGAGACAGGGAGAGAAAGAATCCTAAGCAAGCTGCGCACAGTCAGCCCAGAGCCCAGAGGCCAACGCAGGGCTCAAACCCACAAACTGTGAGATCCTGACCTGAGAGCTGAAATCAAGAGTTGGGTGCTTAACCACCCATACTTCCCAGGGAGGTGATTGTTCTGACCAGCACACTCCCCTGAACCCCATCGAGCACTGACCACCTGCTGGTACACACACACACACACACACACACACACACACACAACATACCTACATACTTCTAAAGAGAAAATTTGAACAAGGAGCTCACTTCTATCTAGTGGCTTCTGCAACTGCTCTATATGGTCCCTCTCCTAAATGAGGCCGGTTTTTACTTTTTCATCATAGTCACTGCTTGCTGATGTTTAATCTTCTATTAAGTTAGAAATGCTTTAACCCAATTAGGAGCAGCGTGTTGCCTGTAGATGCATCTCAAGCCGGTTATTTATTTATTTCGATCGGGCTTCCGATGGAAAGAGCAGAGCCCTTTCATGCCTCGCGCTCCCTGAGGTGTGCTCAGAACGGTTCGGCCCAGCCTCCACAGCCACGTCTGCACGTTTGGGGAGCTGCTTCCCAGCGGTGCAAGTGTTAACTGCATGATTAAAGATCATGAGAGAGAGAAATATTTTATATTTTTAAAACCCCACCAGTTATCAATCTTTATTATAAAAACCATATGCGCCTCCCCTCCTGTAATAGACATGTTCCTGACCGGGTGTATGTAAATCAAATTCTTTATAAATTGAGTCATATTTTAAATGCACTAGGGGAGCTGGCTATTTAAAGGCATCCTGCTGTGAATCTTTTTGTCAAGCCAAGAGGCTGTGTGTGATGTTAATTTTCACCCCTTAATTTGTCTGTTTTGTAGGTGCAGATTTTCATAAAATCCCCCAAATTCACAAACCCAAACAAGGCACACCTGTATGTTATATTTCAAGGGTATCTTTTTCATAAGAGCTCAAAGAGCTGTCAGGTGGATTATCTCATTTATCTTCTCAACATTCTTCCAAAGGAGTTTGGGGCTCTCGTTATTATCCTCAAAGGAGGTATAACTGTCTCCCAAACAGCCACTGCTTGCAGGGGGCCCCATGAAAGGAGAAGGCATGCTCAGCTGAGAGCTATTTATTTTCCAATTAACAACGGGCTCTGTCCGGGGAGGAGTGCTTGGGGAGGTTTTCTTCAGACCCCAGAATGTTCTTTTCTGCCACTCTTTGTCACTACTGTCCAGAGAGAGAAACAGGAGAACAGAGAAATGAAATGCTCACAAATGTTTTCAGTGTTTACCGAGTGCCGACGAGGTATAAGACAAACTGCTGCAGGTGGGCGGGGCAAGTGTCAGGATGGCCAGCACACCCTGACCTGGAGCTGGCCCCCTAGGCCACAGGCAGATTGACAATACCTAGCATGCAGTGTGAGGGAACACCGGCACCTTCAGCTTGCCCACGATTTTCTTCTCCCAAGGATGTTACAGATATGAACTCATTCAATCCTCACAACACTGTTAGGTAAGGTAGGCTTTGGTTTTACTCTTCATAGATTAGTGATTTTCCTTTTTAAAAATTTTTTTAACGTTATTTATTTTTGAGAGAGAGAGAGACAGCGAGCGTAAGCAGGGGAGGAGCAGAGAGAAAGGGAGACACAGAATCTGAAGCAGGCTCCAGGCTCTGAGCTGGCTGTCAGCACAGAGCCTGACACGGGGCTCAAACCCACTAACCGTGAGATCATGACCTGAGCCGAAGTCAGATACTTAACCGACTGAGCCACCCAGGTGCCCCGATTAGTGATTTTCCAAAAGTCACATGGTAGGTAAGTGACAGAGCCGGGACTTAAACCCAAGAGGTCCGTCTCATTCCAAATGCACACACTTCACATGTCACTATGATTGAGCACTGGCACAAGCAACGGGCTTTGGGGGCGTAGTGGCAGGAACAATGGATTCTGACTCTTGTGATCAAAGAAACTGTCCCAGAAAGATGCTATTTGGATCAGGCCTTGAATGGTAAGGAGGATTTCCTCAGAGAATTGAGAAAAGAAAATGGATGAAAGCATGAAAGGACATATGAGTGGTCCAGTGTGGCCAGGTTATGAGAGGGAGTCATGGAGGCAAACACGCTTGAAAGGGGAGTAAGGAACATATCATAGAAGGTCTTGAATGCTTTACTACAGGAGGTGAAACTCCTTCCCACAGGGGTGGGAAGCCACTGACACTTTTCAAGTGAGGAAGCAAATTCTCTCCTTTTTTCTATTTATTTCTAGGAGAGAGAGACAGCGTGAGCAGGGGAGGGTCAGAGAAAGAGGGAGTCACAGACTCTGAAACAGGCTCCAGGCTCTGAGCTGGCAGTCAGCACAGAGCCCGACGCGGGGCTCGAACCCACGAACCGCGAGATCATGACCTAAGCGAAAGTCGGACGCTTAACCGACTAAGCCACCCAGGTGCCCCGCAAATTCTCTTTTGAAGACAGTTTTGTCATCAGTGTGAAGAAGGAGTTTGAGCCAGAAGATCAAAATCTCGATAATTAAAGTGAGATAGTATTGTCTCCTCTAACAGAAAGAAAGCAAAACCTTGTGGGTACTGCCCTAACCCCTGGGGAGAAGGGGGACAGTCAGAACTGGAAGCCTGATTCCAAGACTAATCCTTTTCGTCCTCCCATCAAACAAAAGGGCTGGACCCTTGAATGAAGGAAAGAAGGGCACAAGAAGCAAATCGAATCATACCGAACTTTCTTCTTCTAAGACACAAGTTTATGAGACTCCTCTAAATGGAGTTCCAAGGTTTCGGAGCTGCAAAACCAAGGAAGAGAAGATGGTGAGAGCTGCTGGGGCGGGGCGGGTGGGGGNCCAATCTCTAAAGTCCACTTTTCGGAGCAACTGCATAAGGCCAGGAAGGAGGAGCAGAGTTGGAATACGGTGGATATGCTCCCTCAGTTTCTGCTGTTTTTTGTTTTTTGGGTTTTTTTCCTGCAGCATAATTCTCGCATTTCTTACAAAGAGTTTGGGGGCTCCTGGAAGACAGGAAATTTAAGTATCAAAGTGATTATGATCGTATTGCTATTAGCCGTCGTGGGTTTGGCACAAGGCCTGGGCCACCCGGATACCAGAGGCCTAAGCGACTCAATGGGAGGTTCGGTCTGACTCACATGGGTCTGATCTGTCAGCCAGGGTGGTGCTGGGAAACCTCCCTGAAACCCAGANGGCGGTCATGAGGGTACAGCGGGATTCGGGGGGCTCTGGAGAATTCAGGGCAGGTGCCCCCTGTGAAGCAACATCTCTGGGGGCAGGAAGCTGCCGGGGCCACCCCTCCTTGCTTACGGGTCCTGGACTTCCACGAGGCGGATTTTATTACTCCGGCCTTGAATACACTGTGCATTTTCCACCCTGCCTTCCCACCCCGGGGAGGCTGGACTAGGCATTGATCGGTATCTCCAAACTCCTCTTCACAGAAAGTGCCTGGATGTGTAGAGGGGGAGAGGGTGTGAACAGCGGGTCGCAGAGGGGAGTGAGGGGGTGGCCGAGGAGGGGGCGCGGCTTGCCTGGGTCCCCGCGCTGGACGGCGGAGCCAGGTCTGCCCCACGCAGCGCCTGGGAAGAGGTTTAGCGCCATCCACCTCCCCGGGGCAGCCTGCGCGGCTCCTCTGCAGAAGGTGAGGTTCGCATCCGGAGCCGCTGCTGGAAGCGGAGAGCCCTGTGGGGATTTACAGCGTGTCCCAGCCGCGCCGGGGAGCCCAGGACTCGGCTGCGGCCTGCACGCCCTCCCAGCTACGGTGAGAAGCAGACACAGGCACCTGCAGTGGTTTTCCACTGTAGACAGTGACAGCAACGGCAGACGGCCATCCGCTGACCCGGGAATGAGGCACGAAAAAAGAGAGTAGGAGGAAGCGCTGCCGAAAGCCAAAGGGCCTGAGCACACCCTTCCCAACGCCCAGTTAAAAGCCCAGTTAAAAGCCGTCCTGGGGGAGGCCTCTGCTGGGGTCCAGCTGCAGCCGCAGCCGCAGCCCACGTGGATCCGCGGCAGGACTCCAGGGCCCCGGGGAGGTCCCCCAGCTGCCACGCCCTGGGAGGCTGCCTCGCCCTCCCCTGCCACGGCTGTCAGAGTCTATGTCCCACTGTGTTAACAACTGGGTATGTGCAGTCAGGCTGGGATTTGAATCCCGTCCCCCCCACTTGCCCGCTGGGTGACTGTGGGAAAGTGGACCTCTGTGAGCCTCATTTCCCTCATCTGTAAAATGGGGCTAATAGTCGTACCTTCCTCGAGTGCTGCGAGTGAGGAGAGATAACGAAAGCAAAGCACTGAGGGCAGCGCCAGCGCGTAGGAAGTGCTCTCTGGGTGGGCAACAGTCCTGTCCCCAAAGAAAGGCTCAGGCCTCTCCTTTGCTGCTCTCTAGAGCCTCTAGGCTTGTGGCCTTGCCTCGCAGGGAGGGGGCGTCAGTTCTGGTTTCCCTGGAAACCCTTGGAACTGTGGACTAAGCCTCCACTTGGGCTCTTGCTTCAAGGAGAAATAAAACGCAGGTGACATTCATGAGAACCAGGTGGGCACTTTTGTTTCACACGGCTGGCAGCATCCATGTGACCTCAGGCTGTGGCTCTCAGCTAGGAAAAACCCTGCCAGCGAGGACAGCACCGGGATTTCCCGTACCCCCCGGACCCACACCGACACCTCGGCGGATCCTGCCTGCGGGGAGCAAAGAGCCCTCTTGCCATTAAATCCATCATAGTAAAATGTCAGGAGTGGACAAGAACACCGGGCCTGGAAAGGTCTGGATGAACTATGCTTATTCTGGGTAGTCATTTGGGTCCCTCTGCTAGATTATACTGCCGGATTTCCTAGCCTTGGGGAGTCTAGCGGTGATTTTGAGGTTCCCCTGCACCCTGACAATGTTCGTTTCACCCAGAGACCAGAAAGTCAGTAGATGGGGCAGAAGTGCGCCTTACATCCAGAGATGTGTTTTTCTTATTTTAATCAATGTTTTATTTATTTATTTTTGGAGACAGAGTGTGAACAGAGGAGGGGCAGAGGGGGGGGAGACACAGATTCCGAAGCAGGTTCCAGGCTCTGAGCTGTCAGCACAGAGCCTGATGAGAGGCTCGAACCCACTAACCACTACATCATGACCTGAGCCGAAGTCGGGGAAGCTCAACCGACTGAGCCACCCAGGCACCCCTGAGATATGTTTTTCTTATTGACCTTTTCTCCTCTCCCCCAAGGGCTATTTCAGAAAGGAATTTACCAAAATGGAAAATCTAAGGGTATTTAAAGGAGCCCACCCGGGAAACACACGACGTTGGAGCCAGGCCGACTTGGGTTCAAATCCTAGCTCACAGGCTCTTTGTCATGAGAGGTCTCTGTCATCTCCTCCATACACTGGTGCCCTAGCCTAGCGGGTTCTTGAACTTATCTGTGTCAGAACCTCGTGGAGGGCTTGTTAACACGGAGATTGCTCGCTCTCCTCAGAAGGTCTGGGGCCTGACAAAATTGCCTTTCAACAAGTTCCCAGCTGACGCTGATGCTATTGATCCGCAGACAAGACTGCACTGTAAGAGCCACTGCAACAGTTCATCTGTAACAGAGCCTTTGCTACAGACACAGGAACACAGCGAGAGGAAGTCAGCTGGGTGGCCCAGGCAGCCCGAGGGCTGGTTAGTCCACCTCCCTCTCATCAGCTCTGTGGTCTCCTCAGTTGTAAATGAGGCGAACAACCACCACCTTTTAGGTGAGGCCATTGTGAGAAAATGAATGTGAAAGGGCCTGGTAAACTGTAACATTCCTCCCTATTGTGAAGGACTAAATACGGGGCTGACTAAGGGTTAATCTTAATAGTGCATGGGGAGGTCCGTGTGCAGTGCCTGGCACATAGTGGGGCTCATTAAATATTAATTAAATGGGGGAAAATACCAACTAAAAATAGCCACTGACTCTGTGCCAGCGATGTTGGTGTCTGTCACATATTTAAACAAACAAAAAAATGGTAATAAAGTGACAACACATGACATTTATATTTCGGTCGTGGGTGGCAGGGACCTCCTCTTTGGTTTCTGATCCAATTCATTATTCAAATCCTTTTCCCACAGAGCACTTCCCTGCTTCATGTGGAACCGGCTATGGGTCTTGATAAGAGGGGAAGACGGGCTCTGTTTCCACTTTGCTCTTGGCAGCCCTCAGGCCTCCAGGATAACTTTCTTATGAAATGAATCGTGTTGGCTCCCAGAGAGACCAATCTAATCTCATCTTGTCCACTCAGAAGATCCGTATCAAACATTACAGACTGTCTGACTGCAGGAAGGAGCATCTAATTCCATCTGGATTTGGACCAGTGTTTAAATGATCAAGAAGGGCGCCATTAGCATGGTAGATAGAGAAGCAAACTGTAACTGGCCCACTTTTTAAACATTGCGCTTGTCTAAGGTTTTACTTGAAAAGCCCCATATGAGACAAAGACAGAGAGAAACAGAGCGGGAGTGAGAAAGCAAGAAGAGGGGCTCGAGCCCATCGCCTCCTTTAAAAACACATACAAATGAATCTACATCCTGCATTGTTACTGTTTATGGGCACGACAGTCTGAGCAGATAACAATGCGGTGCCAAGAGACCTAATTACAGGTCCACCAGAGAATTTAAATTAGTTTTTGTTGGGGGTTGGGGGGGAGTCTCTGGTTACTCTTGGTTGAATAAAATGTCACTTATTTCCAGTCAGCCATTTTCAGAAAGGCTCTGCCCACTTCATCAAATGGCGGTACTGGTAAGCTGTTACTCAGAAAAGGTGTAACTTCAGCCAGTCAGTTCTGAGAGCAGCTTAGAAACATCAGTTTCTACCACATAAGACTCTGAAAACTCTACATCGTTACTTACCTCTCAACCTGGCTGTGTTATGAAGCCTCCCTCCCCCAATCAGTAAAAGGGATGCAAATTAAATGTTATTGCCACAAACACTTTTAGTCTCTAGGGGTGCTATGTGAACTACGCCAATTTAGGTCAAAATGGCTCACATTTGTGAAAGAAAACCAAAGTTCAGAAGCCCCATCACTCAGGGACGGGAAGTCTACCCTTTGCCAGATTTTAACACTCAGTGAGATGCAGGCTAATGCTTTTATTTGTTACTTTAAGAGGGCACCAATCTTTTTTTTTTTTAATATTTTTTATTTATTTCTAGGAGAGAGAGAGAGACAGCGTGAGCANCTACTTTAAGAGGGCACCAATCTTTTTTTTTTAATATTTTTTATTTATTTCTAGGAGAGAGAGAGACAGCGTGAGCAGGGGAGGGTCAGAGAGAGAGGGAGTCACAGACCGAAAGAGGCTCCAGGCTCTGAGCTGGCAGTCAGCACAGAGCCCGACGCGGGGCTCGAACCCACGAACCGCGAGATCATGACCTAAGCGAAAGTCGGACGCTTAACCGACTAAGCCACCCAGGCGCCCCAAGAGGGCACCAATCTTTAAGGAAAAAAATCAGATTAGGTGTTCAAATGTGAGAGTTTCTTTGATGTCAAGTTTCTACTAAGAGATTGAGTCATTTAAATTGGAAAGAAAGAAGAGAGGGAGGTGGAGAAAGAACCAAGCTGTGATGTCAGAGCCCCGGGATAATCGGTCTGGGAGGGCGGGAAATGTTTAGCCATAAAACCTGATCATGGAGTAGTTCTGCACCTGTTGGGGGGTCACGGAATTCCTTTCCCAGCATCACTGATAGGCTGACAACTCTAGTCATCTCGTTGCCCAACGTTTGACTGAAGCTCTAAAATGAACATTGATCCAACTATGCTTTCTCCATTTCCCTTTAAATCCGCGGTGCTAATGATGTGAACCATTTCTAGGCCTGGCTTTAATTTTGAGGCTTTGGCTTTAGGAAAATCACAGAGATGAGGCAGGGGCTAAAGCTGACTGGTATGTTTCACTCGACACCACAGAGCGGTAGCAGTGTTTGGGAGGTTCTTTGCCAAACCCTCACCCAGGGTCACAAAATCTGTGCAAAAACAGGCATGGGAGTCAAATATCTGATAGTGAGACAGTGAATCCTGTTTTTGTGATCCTAGGTTCTCTGGGCAAACACTAGCTTGTTTTATAAACTTGCACTTGGAAAATAACCATCATTGCATAACTGGGGCAAAGGCAAGAGATGTTGGACATTTGTACAGATGCTGTGTTTTGCAAACCCAAATATTGCCTCCCACTCTCCATTTACTGTACACCCCCCCCCCATCTGTCACCAAATGTTGGGGGTTTTGGCCCTGCTTCTCTCCAACCTTATAACCGTTTCCCGTGACTGCAGAAACCTCGGAGGTTTTCTCATTCCCAACTTTCAGCCGGAGGGCCCATTCTCTGCACAGCTCCAAGTATCTTTCAAGAACACAAATGTGACGATCCTTCGCTCACAACCCCATCACCCAGAGTGGAAATAGAAACTGCTTAGCTTTAGGAGTCAAGACTGAAACACTTCCTTGAGGGAGACAGTAGAAAAATAGGAAGGGCGTAGCCCTTAGCTCCCTCTGCTCTGCTAAAGGGATAAATCCTTGCATGTTCAAATTAACCAACTTTTCTGGGCTGTGTCCACATGTATATTGGTTTTACATGGGTTTCAAAGAACCCGTTCTTAATGAATTCTGAGAACACAACCCAATTATAAGGTTGGGGCTTGGTGTATTGCCTCATTTGTTTCTTAGTTTTACTGACTTCCGAATTGAACTAGAATTAAATATTACATTTGAATGCTAGCAATGCCATTCACGGTAAAAACCTTATCATTTTAACCTATGAACCTAATTAGTTGTCTAGAGAAGTGGGAAGGACAGGTTCATCTGTCATGAAATGAAGCCTATCATATAGAGGACTAGGGAGGTTTACATTTTAGAGCCAACTAATGGGTCACAAGCATCTAGAACTTGATTCCTTGGGCTAGGTTGGTGCCTCTGCTATTTCAGGATAAAACAGAGATGAGCTGTTAAGTGTGTTAAATGAAAAGGTCTGGGATGGGGTGTTATGAGTCCTTGACAATAACAAAATAGGTGCTTCACCAGGAAGCATTTCCTAGATTTTTGCTCAGTGCTCTGTATTTACCTCCTTTCTTCTTAAGAAACAGAGGCCAGGACTCTCTTGTTCATCTTTCATATTCCTCATGCCTGGCACATGTTAGTGACTGAGTGCATATACACCTCAACACAGGGCGTCCGAATAAATGATTCATCATCTTTTCTTACATGTTCGCCAGAGAAGATGATGTGAGCACTTTAGAGCTTACTCACTAGTAACAGGAACTGAGTGCTGAGTAAGTTTACACACATATTAATTATCTCAGTCCTCAAACTGACCGTTGCTATTAGTGGTATTTCACAGAGGAAGAAACTCAGCCTAAGAGAGGTTGACTTGTTCAAGATGAGGTAGCCGGTAAGTAGTGGTGCTCCAGAGCCCATTTTATAACTACTGTAAAACAGACTCTTTCAGGGCCAGTCACAGACCTCTCTCTATTTCATAACTGCATCTTTCAAAAGTGACGTTCAGTAGCCCAGCTATGAGCACGTGCGGAAGCGGTATGTACGTGGTGAAAGGCTGTGGGGAAAAGGAGGGAGGCCCTGAGTCTTCAGGGAACAGGAGAGATCAAATGCAGTCTGAGACCTGTTTTCACGGCGCAAAGCAAGGATATCAAGTTTTTCAAAACAGGCCATGGTAATCTCACCAGGTTGGTCATCTGGTCTGGAATAAACATGGGGCCCAAGTGTGGGAGGAAAGGAGGAACAACCAGTCAAATCTTGGGGGTTATCTTCTCGTGAATTCCCGTTCTTGTTTTCAAACCAAAACAACAACAAAAAAAATCTATTCCTGGGACTTTATTCCCTCTCCTAAAATAACAGAGATCAAAGGCAACAACAGCAACAACAAACGGGGCATTTTTCCTGTTGTTTCCCTTCACAGGTCTTAAGTGGTAACTACATGATCTGAACCCATTATCCCTTACATAGGCCCTTGGAACAGCTTTAACTTTCTTATGTTTAGTCTCAGGCTGCTAGAATCTAGCAAACCACGAAGAGAATAGCCTTTATAAAAATCGTCCCGTGTTTGAAGACAATTTTGTTGGTGGTGCTGTTATTATGTTTTGTTTGGTTGCCGGGTGGCACACCTGTGCTCTGTGGTAACAAAGATGAGATACGGGGTAATGAAGACAAGGTGAGGCATTGGGTAGGGAGATGCCTCCAGACAGACAGACAGACAGACAGGGATTTGGAATGTGCATTTCTGTACTTGTTACTGCTGGGAGAAAATTCCAAAAGCTTAACCGCTGCTTTAAAAAACAGACGGTGCCTGTATCAGTCGGTAGATCATGTGACACTTGACCTTGGGGTCGTGAGTTTGAGCCCCACGTTGGGTGCAGAGGTTGCTTTAAAAGAATAATAAAGCTCACTAGCTTACTCTATTAAAAAAAGTAGGTAGTGATGACGGGAGTACAGTGAAATGGGAAGGTTGAAGCAACAATCATTGCGTACTAGGCTTGTTTTCAGATGTCCTAAAACCCTGGGATTCTAACATGATCAACTGACTTATCACTAAGGCGAGTGTTCTTTTCTTGCAGAGTGTAGTTCAGTCCACATAGCCTGAGCTTTATACACGTACTTCCTGGTAGACCACGTTGTTCCCATAGGCTATGTGGACACAGCCATGTCCAGAGGATGCAGGTCCAGTCTCCTCCAGCACAGTGAGCCGCACCTCCCGGCCCCCACTTCTCTCACAGG
Organism: Crocuta crocuta; assembly: GCF_008692635.1. Lineage (NCBI taxonomy): Eukaryota > Metazoa > Chordata > Mammalia > Carnivora > Hyaenidae > Crocuta > Crocuta crocuta. The sequence continues at coordinate 14,886,368 of NW_027533089.1, forward strand.
AAATTTGTACATGGAGACAAGAGCACGTATCGGAATCAGGTATATGTGTTATAGCCTCGTGAAGAGGCATCGCGATAATAACTGTCGTAAAAAGTTAAATTCAGTGCCATTCAAAACTATTTACAAAAAGATCTATACAGCACACAACCCTCTGCAGGGTGAGAAGGGCCGGCCAGCTTCCTCCCGATGTCCTCAGAGAGCCATGAAAAAGCCAGTTAGTTATTAGTCGGCCCCGGGGCAGCACTTTGTATCCGTGATACCCAATCTTCACAACACTGTTCTCTCTGTCTACTAAAGTCACACTGCCAAAGGCAGGGCCTTCTGACTCTCAAATCCATGTTCTGTGGGCACAGACCAAACTCCGTTTATCACTGACCTCATATATGTTATTCAACACGATACCATAGAATATAAAAAGAACCAATGGCTCGCCCAGAACAATGAGCCAGTGGCTGGGAATTAGCAATCTATGTAATCGAGAGTCTCTCCTATAAGGAAAAAAAACGTAATCATTAGCGATGTGTGGTCTCAAAAAACACTATGGGCATGTCTACACTGTGCAATAAATGTGAATCAGATTAACTCCCCCTCCTCAAATGTCCTTGTTATTCTAAGTTGATAGTCCTTTTCGTATTTCCTTTATTCTTCTAATTAAGTGTATAATCCCAAGTATACCTTGTAAATTTTCTTTCAGAACATGTCAGTACTCATGATGAAGTACAAAGCAAAAAGCGTGTCGGTCTGCATGTCACAAATAAGCCAGAAAATCACCGCAGACCAGTGATGATGCATACGTTTCTGGTGGCAATGATAACCGAGGCATTCAACACTGAGTCCACTTGGAAAACGTCCATCAGTGTCAAGGCTACAGAAGAAAATATTAAAACAGGACACCAAACCATTTTTCCCCTTCCCACTGAGTGTTTATTTTATAGCTTTTGCATTAGGTAATCAACTGAAACACTTTTCAACAACAGAAAGCTGGCAGAATGTTAAGGAAAAGGAGTGATTATCTCTCCAACAGATGTGACAAAATGGTTTCAAGTTGGAAACAGTATTGCATAAATGAATCAAGTGAATGGGGGAAGAGGGAGAGGGGAGAGAAAGCGGAGACAGAGGAAGGGGTGAGCATCTTCCAGCATGGATTGTGAGGGGGGAAAGGCACTGTTTAGCTGTCTGTGGCATTCATAAAATAAGTCAAAATACACAATCCATGTTTCTCAAAATTACATTCAACGCTGCTTTAGAGATGCTCACGTTCCTGACTCTCAACAGATAGCTAGGGAAGCTGTCTAAAAAAGCAGATTGACAGCATCAGCGGGTCGGAATCACAGGCTCACCAGTAATGTGTTTTAAAGAGATCATCACCATCAGTGTCCTTCCATAAATAGTACTGCAAAGGTCACAAAGCTGCACGAACTTAAACTATAGGATGAATCTGACTAACTGATCGCCCATTACAATCTCTGAAATTCCCGCTGCAGGAAACCAGAAAGTAAGCCCCACTCCAGAGGAGCTGAATTGGCAGTGCATTTGAAACGGGGATGTTTCTCCCTCAAAAGGCTGCCTGAGCAGCAGTTTGGTTGGCATGGTACAGCGATTCTGCAGAGGGTAAATGGATGCAAACATCTCACAGCAATCGCCCTGCTTCCTCTCAAAGTAAATAGCACTAATTTATGAAGAGGCGAATTTTCAAATCATGAAGTGGAAGCACCTGGGCCTCTTACCGACAAACTTCATAAAAGGTTACAGTACCATACAGTACTTCTCATAATAAAGGCTTCGAGGACCATAGGTGTGTTTGGAAATGACCAATGGGAAAACCCAGATAGATGCCTTACACAGATGTTCTCTACGTAGAATTTGAATAGAAATTAAAATACCAGCTATGCACTTGGGAACCAGCCTTTAGTTAAATCCTCTAGTGCTTTTAGGAACTTTTATTTCATTTTATTAGAAAAAGAGAATCGTTGTCTACAAACTAGTTTCTTTCTAACTATGCAAATACAATGAGCAAATCATCTGTAATATCAAAATACTGTTTGTAAATCACTGATGGCACTAACAATTTTAGGATTTTCCAATAGGACATATATTGAGAAAGAGCAACAACAGACTTCAAATTATAGGCATTAACTGAATTTTAAGACTAGAAAATAAAATTTAAAGTTTAAAAGTCAGTAAGTTTAAGTTCTCTGATTTTCAATAATTGAAACCCAATCATCAAGAATTCAGAAGCACCCAATATATTCAAAGTTGCACAAATGGGTCTGGATGATAGAAAAGTAATCCCCATGCAATATTTTAAGTGTTGCTATCAGATATATTTAAGTGATACTTTACAGATTAAAGCTCCGTAAAATCAAAATATATCCTCCCCATTACATTTTAAAACAGTCACAATAATTTATCAACATTGCCATTTCACAGCAATTAGAAAACAGGAGTTGATACAAGTTGAACAAAAAAAGTACTTTTTCCTCTTTCAGGAAATAAACATAGATGTATACACACACACACACACCAACACACACACACACATTAACATCATCTTTTAAAATTCAGAGTGGTTAATCTGCTTTTGTATTATAAAAAAAAAAATCCCTATGGTCAAAATACTGAAAAGCGCAAAGGCTGGAAAAAGAAAACCACATTCGCCACTTTTAAAAAATACATTGTTGTCTCAGTGATTTTTTTATTATAAAGTTAGGTATTACGAGGACTCTGCACTTGTTGGACTCCTAGGACTGTACTGGACCAGACGGAATTGTATCTAACCCTTTCTCAGTCTCCAGGAAGGACACTCCCTAACCCTTCCTACAGGATGATAGAGTAAATCCCTCTATTCTGAACTGTTAAACTGGGAAAGAAAACATGCTCACCTGGAAGCAATCTAGGTCATAACAGTTTATGAATCTGTGGGAGAGACCGCCTGAAGGAGAAAGATACTCTTTGGATAGAAGTTAGGACCTTTTGGAAGTATATAAACTCTTGTAGGTCACTAGAATACAGATTTAAAAATGACTTCTCCATAAATAGTGATCGATTCCAGGGGTTGGTAAATTACAACCCGTGGTCCCTATCTGGCATGTCACCTGCTTTTGTAATAAAGTTTTATTGGAACACAGCCATGCACACTCATTTATGTGTTGTCTATCATTGTTTTTGTGGTGACACGACAGAGCTGAGACGTTCTGACAGGGACTGTACAGACTGCAAAGCCTAAAATATTTATTCTCTGGACCTTTGAAGGAAAAGCTGACTGAACCCATGGTGTTAGGGCACTGCATACTACTCTAGTTTCCTAAGAGTTAATGTACCACAAGATTTTAGCACATACTCCAAGAAAAACCTGGGGGTTCATTAGAATAAATGTCAAACACCCCACATGAAGCGGTGCTTTCCTTTTGGGCAAGGGAACAATTTGTACAGATTTTCAACAAATATCCGTAAAAGTTAATAAATACACAAAAAAGGAAGAAAGCCAAGTGAGAAAAGCATGCCTGTCAATGTTCTCTTAACATTCTCCTATAACTGGGGGTGGGAGGGAAGGGTGCTAAACTGATTCTTTCCATCAACTTCCTTTAGCTTTTCTTTAAATCTGTTTATGTTTTTTTGATAAGTAGTGCTCCCTCCTCACCTCCCATACAATTAATAACCTTTGAAGTAGTCTGCCTAAAATGTTTGCCGAAAATGTCTGTGAGGACTTGTTCAGGAATAGTATTTATTTAAACTAAACATAGTAAAGACTATTCTTTTAGAAAATGTTTCTAAAAAGCTTTATCTCGGTTACTCTAAGAAGGGGAAGATGGCAAAGAATGCACAGGGAAATTAAACTCTGCAAAATATACCTTAACAACCAGAGGTAAAAAAGAGATACCATTTCTGAATGGTAATGAAAAATAAAAACAGACAAATCTCCCAAATTTGAAGAGCAAATTTTACCCTGCCCTGAGTCAGCTAGCACAGTCTTTTTCAAACAGGGAGCCTCCTGAATTCAAGCAGCTGTTCATGAATCTTAAGAGTTCACAGGTGTTTCGTATTTCCATAGTTGTTGAAACAGGGAAGATAAAACAGAGGAGATATTTATCAAACACAAATTTCTATCAAGATTCACTTTTTCCCCAACCGGCTTTTACGTGAACTTTTCCCTTTCTGTGTTAAAAAATGAATGGTACGAAGCCATACGTTAACGATGTTTCCATAATACCTTCCGTTTATATAGCGCGTTACAGTTTCAAAGTGCTTTCACATGCCATCTCAGGTAATCCTCACAACACCCCTGTGAGGTAGGTACAGCAGGTATTAGTCTCCTCATTTCAAGATGAGGAAATTGAGGCAAAGAGAGGTTAAGTGACTTTCCCAGGATCACACAGCTGATAAGCGGCAGAGCCAGGACCAGAAATCAAATTTTCTGACTCCTGGTCCAGTACTCTTCCCACTATAACTACTGCCCCAATTATGAATAACGTATTGTGTATCAAAATCGAAAGGTACTGAAGTTCATTTCAGTGATGTCTTAATAGTAAAGTTAAACGAGAACTATAAGAGCAGTAGGTCTGATGATTTTACTTGATATAATAAAACTGGTGCAAAACCACTTTTATCTAATTACTTATAACCTTTTGGTCCAAATACATAAAATATGCAATATTTACAGCATTTTCCTTTCTTTTTTTGTAAATGCAACGCTTTAAAACACATTATAAAGCACCTTAGTAAAAATAGTCTACAAGTAAAAGTACAGAAGAAGTAGGAAAATCCTACCCACACCACAGCTCACTGATGGAGTTATAATATGGAGTCCCCAATGTCAGTTCCAGGCTTTACAAACAACCCGTGGGGGAACGAATACTAAGCCTACTTTTTTGATAGTGATGTGTGGAAGCCTTAAACTAAAATGTCAGCATTCTTTCAAGTGTCTCCTCATTCTTAGGTACTGGGGAGACAGGAATGAGAAATACTGCTTTGATTCTTTTAAAACTGGTTTTTAACACTAATGGTTTTTTTTTTTTTTTTTTGGTTAAAGAATATTAAAACGACCTACAGAAATATGGGCAATTCCAACTACAGCAGAGACGTTCTTAGCAAACAGGACCAAACATTCCAATAAATTTCATGAGACAGGATTCACAGAAGCAAAGCACACACTGCCCAACAGTTAGTAACACTATTCAGTAGAGGTGTGTATCTCGAACCTCCAGGTGAAGGTGGGAGTAGCAAATGGATTCATCTTCATTCATGGTTAGTTGGGAAAAAAAATGCTTTATCAAAAAGAGAGCATCAGAACTTTTTTGTGAAACTGTATTTAGCCTCTGATTAGACCTGCTATGTGTTTATTTTCAGGTGATGTGTAGGCTTTTTCCAGGCAGGAGGTTATAACTCCCATGAAAATTTAACCAGGAAAAAAAAAAAAAGAAAGAAAGAAAAAAAGGCTGAAACTTAAACTTCTTAGGCCACTGAAACTTACCAGCCAGTATCTACTTCCTCGGTGTTTCTGTTTCCTAACTTGGCTCAATACAAACTGTCTTATACACCTATCAGCAACCGAGTTGTGGAGCTGATAACTAAGGTGAAGACAGGGTCAAAGTTTTAGTTCAGGAATCTAACAGTCCCAACTCCTACTCAGTTCGATTTAGGGTATATCTTTTCATAGAAAAAGTTTTGTGCGAGGATGTAGAGGTCTCCGTCTTTTTCTCGTACAGCGTGGGCTCTGATGAACTGGAATTGCTCCAGGGCAAACTCATAGAACTCATTCTCCATTTTCCATATGTCAGACTGCTGCAGTTTTGCAATGGTTTGTTTAGTGGGGAGCTTCTTCTCCGTGGTTTTCCTAAGATGAGATTTCTTTCCTACTTACAAAGGAGAAAGAGAAGAGGTAAATACTTGTGAGAACACACAAAAGATGGATCCTTCTTTATGTGAAAAGATGGATTAAGTCAATGCGGCACATTGAAGGGGGGGTAACGTAACTGTCGTGCATTAATCATTCAGACAGAAATGGTGCCCTAATCATACTACTAGAACTGTGATTTATTCCTTTATAATGTAAATCCTTAACCTGTTACAGACTTAATTAGCTGTCAAATAATAAAAATAAGGATCGCCACATAGTGAAGTGTAGGCTGTCACCTTACCCGCTGTATTCTCAAATGCTTGGTGTTCTGACTAGTTTATTTTTTAAAATATGATAAAACATCTATTTTCAAACTTAATACTAATTTTACCATAATCTGATTTCTCTATGTGTTAGAAGCTAGGGCATAGGCATACTCTAGGAAGAGTCGCTATGTTGCACCTTACCAAAGAGGGGCAAAATCAGAATGAGACTGGCCCAGAGCCTGTCACTTTCAGATATGTCATCGTGTCCAGGCTGCTGAAGCACCCTTACCATAACAGACATGGCACATGCTGAATGTGACCGAGTCTCACCAGCCCACCCCTACTTTAAACAGCATTCGGCAGGTAGGTTGAAGGTGCAGTCTGGTCATAATGTTTGGCATTTGCCATTAGTTAATATTACACATTTCTTAGTGCTAACCAACTCAGGTTCGTTCTGTAGATCACATTTTTCCATGATTCCTACAATGCCTTCTAATTATCATTTAATGCATGTTTATTTACTCAAAAAATATTTTGTGTGTGTGTGTGTGTGTGTGTGTGTGTGCGCCAGGCACTGTTTTGTACTGAAAGTGGTAAGAAGAAACAGGCAATATACACCTGCTTTTCTGGACTTATTTCTTGTGCTTAACTCAAGAAAATTGAAATCACACGTAGTTTTCAAGTTGCAGACAAAGTTAAGGAGAGCTTGACAAAGAGACCCATCCTTTATATACCTGTACGATAGAGTTCTGTAGCACCCCTGAAGAACCGGGGCAAAGCTGCCTCCAGTAACATAATAAAATCTTCAAGCTCTTCAGTAACTCCCACCAGAAAGTACTCATTAATGAGGTTATACTTGGCTTGATCCATGGCCCACCTGCTTCCCACATTCCTAAAACCAAAGAAAAGGAATTAACAATCTGGCTGTGAAATCTGCTAAGAACTTTTGATGCCTCTGACCCTGCATATTATGGAGAAATCAAACACAGGTCCATCCAAAGCCTTAATGCTCTTTTATTAATGTCCTTGGTGGGGGGAGGGGTACTTGATTTCGAAGGTCCCTCCCAGTTCTATGAATCTATGAAACATACTAAAGAAGTTCAATTAAAATCTTCTAATAATGTTCAAAAGAGTAATACCCTTTATTGCTTTAAGGCAGGGGTTGGCAAACTTTTTCTGTAAAATGCCAGAGAGTAAATACCCTTAGGCTTTGCAGGCCACATGTTCTTGGTCACAATTACTTAACTTTGCTCTTGCAGCATAAAAACAAACAATAAGTAAATACATGGAGATGGCTGTATTCCAATAAAACTTTATAAAAACAGGTGATGGGCCAAATTTGGTCTTTAGGTTGTAATGTGCCAATCCCTGTTCTAAGGAAATGATTAAAAATTGAGATGTTCTTCCTATGCTGATTATGCTGTTATTATGCTTTGATAAACCTATTAAGTAAGACCTTAAGGTTCACAGTGATCCACTAACATGTCTCAAATAATGAGGAAAACAATGAAGGCATTCCCTGCATTTCTCATCAGTTTTAAGAAAGATACTCTACTTTTTCTATTAAAATGATTGATTAGAACAAATAAATATGTATAAAAATATACCTTTTTTTAAAACTGAAAACTCTGCACATGCTGAGGAAATAAACTCTTTATTAAAGATAAAGTATCTTTTATTTTCCACCCCATGTTTACTGGTAAACTAAACCACAACCATAATCTTGGCTTCTCTCAAAGTAAAATGTCAGTTAACAGTAAAAACTGGTGAATGATTTACCCACTAAGCCTTTTCTTGATCTAAAATGAATGGCTAAAACAATAAGCTTAGGAGAGAATGAGGTTTATGAAATAGTCCCCGACCTCTGCTGGAAGAGAGCAAAACATGTAACACCAAAAACAAAAAATAAAAACCAGCATCTGATGGGGGAGGGGGTACCTGGGTGGCTAAGATGGTTAAGTGTCTGACTCTTTTTTTTTTTTTTTTAAGTTTATTATTGAGAGACAAAGAGAGACAGAGCATGAGCATGGGAGGGAAGAGAGAGGGGGAGACACCGAATCCAAAGCAGGGTCTAGGCTCTGAGCTGTCAGCACAGAGCCCGACGCGGGGCTCGAACCCACAAACCTCAAGATCGTGACCTGAGCCGAAGTTAGATGCTTAACTGACTGAGCCACCCAGGTGCCCCAAGTGTCTGACTCTTGATCTTGGCGTGGGTCATGATCTCCTGATTCACGGGCCTGAGCCCTGCAATGGGCTCTGTACAAACAGTACAAATGGGTCTGTATGGGATTCTGTCTCTCTCTCAAAATAAATAAATAAACTTTAAAAATAAAAAAAATAAAAAATAAAAACCAGCATCTGAGAAAACATGGCAAGGATAAGATGTATGGAGAAACTTTTCAGTACACTTAAAGGTAACTATAAAACTAGAAATTATTCAATTACATGCTATTTGTAGTCTGGTCTTTCACTAATTTCCCTATACCCAGCCCTTGACAAATACACTCACACTTGTGAAATACAGATGACAGAGGAAACAAAGAAGAGCATCAATTTAAGCTAACTTTATCTGCCTACCAGCATTCCGAGCTGTGGCCACAGAAGAATGGGATTTGAAGCCAGAGCTTCTCCGGAGCACAGTCTGAGCCGCCCTCAGCTACACATTCATCAAAGGTCTGGAATAAACACAAAGCAGCACACATGAGCCATGAACCCAGGTCTCACCTATCAACTACCCTAACAGGGTAGATCATTAAATACATGAGGAGCAGCAGCTGGGATGAGCCAGTGAATTAAAGAGGCAGGTGGGTTATGAAAACATACTTAAGATACTGAGGATTTTTCTTCCGTCTTTGGTTTATGCCAATGGATATAGGAGTTGTTTTTTGTTTTTTTTTTTTTACAGTATGACTTGAACCCTCTCCCCCACTTCAGGTAATTTGTCCTTGAGTACTGGTAATTTGTCCTTGAGTACTGGTTGAAATTGTGTATTTGTAGTTTCTACCCCCCTTAGAAAGAAAATTAAATAAAAACAAAGCTAAAGATACTCTATGTGAAATAATCATTTGAAAGAATATAAAGCAGGGCTACACTTAAGTCTTCTCTCCTTTTCTCATTAAAGCAAACAAAAGCTCATTGTACAAAAAAAGAGAAATGACCTCAGATACTTGTGTGCCCTCCTGTCCATGGTATCTGACTGAATTAATTAAAAGGGAAAGAGATTCACAGGGTATGGTCGTAAAATTAATCAACTCCACTTCCTATCTTACTATCTGCACTTACTATCTGCCACAAGCATTTTAATAGTAGGCCCTGTCTACCTGAAATGACACTGAGATACCAGAGAGCAAACCTGGGAGCTTGGGTTGTGGTGATGAGACACCCCCAAATGCCACCTGTTCTTTCTGAAAGGACAAAGTGTGAAAGAGGGGAGTCAAGGCTCTTGAGTTTCTAGAACCGTGTTTGACCGTATTTTAAGTAAGCCTTTAAGGACTCTCAAACCTCAATTTCAATGAGATAAACTCAAAGGGCCCTTTCAACCAAAAATCTATGAGAACAGGGCCAAAAAATCCTTCCACCCAGTGTTGGGTGGTCTCTTTATCCTAGCAATATTCAAAAGACAACAGCAGCCCACAGCCCACAATTTGCCCATTTCTTTTACAGATGACCTCCTCCATGATACAGTAAAAAGATCCATGACTTGGGTTTGAATCCTGAACCCAGAAAATCTAAGTTTTGTGTTTGTTTCCTTATCTAAAAAGGCAGGACATGATCTTACTTCGAGGAAGAAATAAAATCACGGACGTAAAATAATCTACTACAGTGACTGGTTCACTCTAGGCATTTAATAAACGGGATGTATCTCTCTCTGTACTTGTCTCTCTCCCCACCCCTCCTCCCTAATAAATAGTCAAGTACAATGTTTTTGTTGGCTCTTGTTATCCTTGACCTTCACAGCATTTGACCACCCTCTCCTTTCTGAAAATCTCTTGGTCTCTCTGCCCCTAATAGATTCTTGTCTATTTCTCTGGACACTGCCCTTTCTGGCTTTGCTGGTTCTCTGTACCTTTCTGAATGTACTATCATCATCTTCTCCGAAGGCATGTTTTGGTCCTTCCACCAGGTATGGAAATTCATCTCAGCAACTTCTCTTTGCCTACTTCTTTCCTTAGCTTATTCACATTTCCTACTTCCTTGGGCTCATTTATAATTTTTAGGCAAAAGACTTCTAAATCTGTACCTCCAGATCCATCACTTCTCATCTTCTAATACCTAGTGTGCATTTCATTTGAATTTCCACTATTGGCTCATATTCAGTACTTCTGGCAACAGGACTATACTGCCCGTGTAATTCAGACTGAAGAGCTCATTACATCTCCTAACATTTCTTTCTTCTCCCTCACCTAACATAATTGAGGTAATGTCTTTCCGATCTATCTTTTTTTTTTTTCAACCTTGCTTTTATCAGGGTCCCACAATCCTGTGTCTCCATTGTTACAATCACTTTCTAATGGGCTTCCTTCCTTCCTTCCTTCCACCTGCTCTGTAGAGTCATCAGATCAGTCGAAGGAGTCCCTTCTAACATCTTCTCTCAACAACAACAACAAAATCCATATTTCTTATTCTGGCTTTAAGAAATGCTTCATACTCTGACCTCAATATACTAGTCTAGCCTTATCTCTAGGTGAACTTCCATCTTTACCAGATTAGCCTGTTTTGTCATTTCTCAAACATGTGATATGTACCTTAAATCTATATTCCTTTGTTGACTACATTTTCTTCCTCTGAAAGTGCCTTCCTTATACCAATGGAGTTTACATGAAGACTATCTTTCCAATGATTCTGCCCCAAGGAGACTCTTATCTTCTTTGGATTCATATAAATTAATGATATACTGCCTTGTAATAGCCATCTCTTAGGATCCAGGTATGTGTATCTAAATATATACCTTTATCTGAAGAACTTGCTTCATGTATTTTTTTTTAAATGTGTATTATGTTCTCTCTCTTCAACTACAATGAAAAGTTCTTTGAGGGATCATGCAGTATGCATTTGTGTCCTCTACAGCACACAATCTACTCCCAAGCATATTGCCTGCATAATCAGTAGTTGTAAATGCACTGCATAAATATTAAAGGCACAGTCCAGTGAGGATGAAGATAGGGGCAGTAACATCTTTTCATAAAGCATTCTGACAGTCCTTAGAGTTCTCTCAATTCTCTTAGGATCTCTCTATAGCTAGCTAGATACACAAACACAAATTATATATATACAAATAAAGTGAAAACACCTTAGTTTACTCTTCAGACTCAAAAAACCTCATGTTAGTGGCCATAACATTATTTCTCAATTTTACTAGATGGTCTGACTTAGATGTGCTGGCTTAAGTCACTTTCTAAAAAGTAGTTTTATTATCATTTATGCCAACTTGTAGCTCATAAAAATAAAACAACTGATGTATGTATCTCTACCATGTTCCAATTTCCAAGAAATCTTTGGCTCAATGAACTGAGTGATGATATATTGGAAGGTTTCTGACTCCATGCCTATCCAATTTAAAAAAGATCCTAGATCATAGTGAGGTGCCTCTGAAGCTCAGAAGAAGTGCTCTGCTTCTTTACACCTCTATCTGATTAGAGTCCCAGATAGAAAATAAATGAATTATTAAGGTGATTGTGGGTGAATGCACAATCTCTACCAACATTTTGTGTAAGATTCAAACATTACAAAGATTTTGTTTAAATATAAGAAACTAGGGTATTAAAATACTAAAGTATTTTTCTTCCTTTTTAATTTAAAAAATTTTTAAGTGACTTCTACACGCAATGTGGGGCTTGAACTTACAACCCCGAGATCAAGAGTCATATGCTCTACCGACTGAGCCAGCCAGGTGCCCCTAAATGTTACACTATTAGATGGTTTCCAGAGTTACTCTGTGGACAACTTTGGGAATTTAAATATCCACTATTGGAATAAAAACTGATTAATGAATAAGCATGTATTAAATTCTGTACTTAGCCAACTCCTAATTCCTGTGCTCAACTCTTTAAGAATTTTTGTATTTCAAACAATGTGTAGATAGTTTTCAAGTCTATTTGTAGCCAGTGATTTTAAAACTGCTAGCCCACTGAAGTGATCTCCAAAATCCATTCTTTCCTTCTTCCAGGATCATAGAAATTTACCTTCTCTTACAGTTAGGTATAGCCATGTGACTAAGTTCTTGTCAGTACACTGGAGGCAGAAGTGATGTGAACAGGTTCTGGGTCACTTGGTTTAAAGGAAATTGCTTGCCTTCCACTTCCTTTAGTCTCACAAGCTGGAAGGCAGATGTAGGGGTGACCCAAGTTCAACCAAGCACATAAGGACAAATTCTTAGAGAACAGCAGAATAACAACATGGAAGGAACCTAGGTCCCTGAATAAAGTGTGGAGCCAAGTTGCTCTAAGAGCCTGGGCCCCTCACCTTTAGGGTTTTAAGTGTGATAAAAATATTATTGAAATTATTTGGGCTTCTTTCTTTTAAAACAGCTTACCATCTGTTTTAACTAATTCACCTACTAAATATTTTATTAGACAATATAAAGGTGGAGAAATAGATAAGGGTTTGCCTCCTTTGTGGTTCTTTCTTATCATTTGGGGGAAGAGTTTTGCTCCCATCAACTAAAAGAAACAATCTAAACATGGCCCGTAGACAGTAAGACGTGGAGAAAACAACAGGCTATGAATAATAAAAAATTGGTGAAAGTACATGAATGTGCCAGGTCTTAGCATAACAGAAATCCTCCCATTTCTATATAAATATTTGATGAATAAAGTAAAGCATTTCCTAGTGAGAGAAACCAAATTAAGATAACTCAATACCATCTTTAGCACATCACCCTGAGGAACTGGTCCACTAAGATTTTAATCAAGAGGAGCTGTTTCACTGACTTCCCCACAGTGACATCAGTCCTCGGGCTTCTGTGTTCATAACAAGGAACATATCACTCAAATGCATGGTCATCAAAAATTTCCTGCTTATTAGCTAGCTTCTATTAGCCTTCTACACATTTTGGTCATATTTCAGAAATAGAATTTTCTATACATAAATATTTTTCTCTTATAAAATTTCAAGTCCTTAAAATAAAAAGCAAACACAAATAAATAAAAACACTCCAGACTCTCTTCCTCTCCCACAAATCCCGGTTCAGTACACCAGAGAGACAAAAAATTATGATCACCCTTTTCACTTAAAAGCTATCTTTTAAGTTTATGCTACCTTTTATATTTAGAAAGGACAATTCTTTGTGAATAAGATACAGATATTTTTAAAAGCATGAGAGGCAAAATATTCTTTAGACTATTAGTTTAGATATTTAACTAATAAAATTGAAGTTTAAAAAAATTAATCAGAATTTGATGCTTGATAGTGATGACAATTATACTTACCTTCAAACCCTTTTCTGCAAATGAACTTATATAGAAAACCAAAGCTAAGAGTAAGCACCCTCAATTTCCTGCTTAGGCAAAAGCTTACCTGCATCTCTCGCCTTCTGCTGCCCTTGACTTGAAGGAAGTATTTCCTTCTCCTATCTTTGAATACCATCCTCACCCCTTTCTAAGACCCTGCTCCATCAAGTTTTCTCTACTCTCTTGTATCATCCATCACCCCTGCTCCCTTTGGATATATAATATGCCCAGTGTCTGTCATCTTAAAGAAACATTTCATGATGTTTTTTGTTCCTTTTAAAGCCAAACTTCTTTCTCAAGAGTAGTCTTTCCTCTCAGTCTTCATTCCTCAGTTACTGCTTGACCCTTTGGATTCTACTCATATTACTTTCTCAAACATTCCTAATAACCTCCCCATTGATAAATCTAAGAAACGGGTTTTAAATCCTCAATGAGCTAACTTCTTTGCAATGGAAATTATTTTCCCATCCACTTCAAAGACCTCATTGAAGGACTGGATTCTCTGACCTCAGTCCCCCTGCCTTATTCCTCTTAAATGCTGGCACTCCCCAGAATTACATATTTGCTCCCCCTCATTTTCTTCTTTCTTTTTCATTTGGTCTTCTTTTTACATTCTATATGTCTTCTAAGTGCAATTTCATTCAATCTCTTGTTCAATTCCAACCTAATATTGATAACTCCCAAATCTATACTTTAGTTTAGACCTATTTCTTGATATACCAATACAATCTCTAGTGGATTACTCCACTTACTTATACATAACTAAAGATAATGTCTAAGTTGAACTCATCATCTCTTTCTTCTTCAACTCCTATTTTCTCTCTTTCGGTGCAAGGAATCACCTATGGTTCAACCAGAAACTTGGGAAGAAGACAAGTCAAGGCTGACTCTGAGTTGTGCACCTCTTACTGAGCTGTAAAGAATTATATTGCTTTCCTGTGATGGTTTTTATATATAAAACACTTGCTATGCAAACAGTAATTTCTCACATGCCTTTATGAGACAGAATAGTAAAATCCATGCTCTATAAACCAACTGTGGTCAGGGGATTGAGAACTGCTAAGAATTATGGAGGCAATATTTGTAAGTTAATGGCAGAATCAGGTAGTGCTAAGTACGAATTTCTTCTAACCTCATTACTATCTTATTTAAGTTAACCCATATTTTTAGGCAGAATATTTTAAGTTCACTATAATACTTACAGCAGTTGTCAGTAAGTCTAGTTAATTTAGAGGTAGAAATAAAAAGAATACAAATTGGGGTAGGAATTGTAATCCCTGGGACCACTGAGTACTAACAACATAAACTGATTTTCCTTCAGATTGTTATTTAGAGTAATTTGCTCTAAGAATAACCCCACCTTGGTGTTCTGCTAATAAAACAATAGTTACTAAAAAATGTTTAACAATCTACAGGGCAGTTCAAAGCTGAAATATTTATAAAACAGCATTTACATATTTAGAAAATGTGAGTGATGAGAATTAGGGGTGCAGTTAATATTATTTAGAAGCCATAGGAAGGCCTACATTGAAAGAAGGACTGAGAGACAAACTATAGTTATTCAAACTTGGATATTTGACAGGTATTTTCTCCAAATGAACAGTGTACCTTTCACTCGGCAAAAAACAACTGACAGTGCTAGTAGCTCAATATTTTCAAATAGAACTGCTTTTACACTCCAAGTGACATTTGGCAATGTCTGGAGACCTTTTTGGTTTGGATAGCCAGGGCGGGGGGGATGTGGAGGGATGCTACCGGCCAATGGTCAGGGATACTGGTAAACATCCTATGTGTATTGGCAGCCCCTCACAACAAGCAGTTGTCAGGCCCAAAACAATAGTGTGGAGATGGAGAAATTCTGTGGCTGCTCGTGACGAAAGTTAAGCTTTCAAACAAAAAATAAAATGTCGGAAAACTTGATCTGCCACATAAGTTTGACAGTTTCACAATACTTAAAGACTTCTCTGATGAGATCAGTGGTGATATTAGTGAATAGTCTTATATTCTGATATTATGTAATCAAATGCGTCAACATTTGGAAGGTCCACATAACTGAGTATGTGAATGTGTTTCCAATGACCAATGCATGTTACAAAACTATGCTCTGTTAAAAAATCCATCCAAAGTATAAAAAATATATATCCATGGATTTTAATGTAGCAGAGCATAAAAAGTTCACTGCTGTGGTTTCAGATTCCACTTGAAAGACTTTAAGAAACTACTACTTGTCAAGTTTTAGTGTAATATTAAAGAAGAACATCTACAATCTTCTTAAAAGGCTATTAAAATCCTCCCTTTACCAATTACATATCTGTGTAAACCTGGATTTATTTTTATATACTTCAAAGGAACATATTCAGCGGACTGATCCAGTAGCAAATATGAAAATCCAACTGTCCGTATTAAGCCAGATACTGTAAAAATTTGCAATACTTAATACTTTTTTGAAATTGGTTATCTGCATTAAAATATATTATTTATGATATCATATGATGGGTTTCCTGTTACCTTTAAATTAATATTTTATAAATCTCCCAGCAAATCGACGTTTATTGACATTGCTAAATAACAACAGCAGTAACCCAAACAGACAAAAGCTCTTTCCAGATCCTTAATAATTTTTAAGAGCAAAAGGAGTTCTGACACTATGATGTTTGAGAATCATTGATTTCTCTATGCAGTTTTTTATTGCTACCTTTAGGTTATTTAATATCCCTATTTTCCAGGCACTGGGCAGAGATTATACTAAGTAAAACTCTAGTTACAAAATATAAAAAAAAGAGTATTTGAAATTTCCCAAATAAAACAAATCTTCTGTTCCTCACAAGATCAACTGAAAGTTGTCACAGGTATACATATGCCTGAAACATGTCTGAAATTACTGTTTGACAGTGTAGGAAGGAAGCAGTTTAGATCATGGAACACTGCAGTTTAAAACATAACCAGTGCATATTATCTAATATGCCTCCAAGTATCTTTTGAGGTGTAAACAATATATAATCTAATGGAAATGAAGCCAATGCAAGGTATTTCCAACCTTTGTCAGGTGTTTCCTGCATCATCACAGCCACTTTTTAATCCCCCTTGTCTTCAAGTGCCCTGCCATTTAAAAAATGTCATATGTAGGAAACTAATTTGACAATAAACTATTTGTTAAAAACTAAATAAATAAATAAATAAAATTAAAAAAAAAATAAAAAATGTCATGTGCCAAAAGCAGCCGTATCGACTCTACAGATACGAACTTATTAGTTAATGAAAGCCCTGGCCTGTTAGATGTGGAGTTATTTGTAATAAAACAACATCATAGAGGTGTAGGCCCGAGAATGCTGCCAACACTTGTGTCATGAGAAACAAGCCAGATTATTAAAAGTGTGTATGTTTCAGGGCCAAAAAGTCCATTTTGTCTATCACAAAACAAAGTCACTGTTCTAATAAAGCATTTGTAGACAGTCCTGTCCTCATGAGAATTAAGGTAATAACATTTTGTTGATGTTACTAATATTACATCTAGATAAGCATATGCATTAATATGTATTTTATAATGACATGAAAAGACAAAAACAACAACAAACCAAGCCCTATGACATCAGGGGGAAGAATGGTTAAGTCTGTAGGCTTGAGAGGGCATATCTGCCTGACACTTCCAGAGATGATAGGAAAGTGCCTAAAGTTTTCTGTGGGTATTGAAAATACAACTTTGAAACAACTCTCACATACAAACGTTGGGTAGCATCTTGCATTCCCTACCTCCTTTATAAAGGGTACGGGGGGTTTAAGACTGTGAGATCTGGAATTAGAATACTTGGGTTTAAATTCTAGCTCTACCATCTACTGGTAGTCTAACACGGGGCAAGGGACTTAACCTTTCTGTGTCTCAGTTTCCCTATCTGTAAAGTGGAGACCATGACAGTAACTACCCTACAGAACTGTTGTACAGGCTACCTGAAAAAATACATATATATAACTTAAAAAGTGCTTGATGCACAATAAGCACTCAATAGATGTGAACTATTATTGTTACATGAAGCGTTATTATTACCTAATTCCCCAAACTACACAGGGCAGGAACCACTAAAGCATGGTATCCAGGGCTGACAGCGATAGACAGTGAATGTAGGAACCTATGTGACTGCAAATCTTTTCCCTACTGACATTAATATTCCTTTGGTCAAAGGAGAGAGATGAGTACTAACATTTACTGAGTAAAAATAGTGTAAATGAGAAGGCTTTTTTTTTTTTTTTTTTTTTAAGAAGGAAGGAAAGGGGCACCTGGGTGGCTCAGTCAGTTAAGTGTCCGACTTCAGCTCAGGTCATGATCTCATGGTTTGTGGGTTCGAGCCCCGCGTCGGGCTCTGTGCTGACAGCTAGCTCAGAGCCTGGAGCCTGCTTCAGTCTGTGACTCCCTCTCTCTCTGACCCTCCCCTGCTCACGCTTTCTCTCAGAAATAAATAAAAACATTAAAAAATTAAGGAAGAAAAGGAGGAGAAGCATTAAGGTGAATTTAGAAATAACTATCAATAAATTCTGAAGTACCAGGTCACAAAAGAGTTATATTATTAGATTTTATAAAGAAAGTAAATTTTAAAAACAAATCACCTGCTCATGTGACACAGAAGGCTCATCTAACTTTAAAGAAAAACTGTTGAGTGTTAATTATTATATCCAGTATCTATCATGATCATGCAATACTTTAATAATTTAAAACGTGCAGAATTCACTCATTCAACTAATTTGCTAGGCACTTAACAGATGAACTAGGCACTGTGCTAAACACTGGGGAAACAAGGATGAATGAAATGCAGCCCCTGCTTCAAGGAGTTTACAAGCTTTTGGAGAAGACATATGTGTAAACAAATAACTCAAATACCACAAATAAATGCTTTACAAAAGGGTCTGAATGGAGTGCCCTGGGAGCCTTAAAAAGGACATGACTGACTGCCTGTGGGGCACCATAAGAGACTTTGTCGAAGAGCTAACATTTGAGCTGGACCTTCAAAGTGGACTGTTTTCCAGAGTGATATTTCCAGGAGAGATATTCTAAATATGGGGGACAACACGTGTGCCAGAATTATGAAGGAATAATAAGTTTGGAGGACAGCGACATCGCATGTGGTTGAAGCACCGGGCGCCTGATGGAAAATGAGGCAGGAGAAGTCGGTCTTGGGTTACGTCAGATTGTATCTACCGTGCCTTCGGCAAACTTGTTAAGCAGTGGGGTCCCAGTCAAGGTGTTCCACCAGAAAGGTGACAAATCAGTTTGGTTTCTCAGAAAAATCACTCTGGTGCTACTCTGGAAGAGCATTAAATAGAAGACAACCCAAATCTGAACATGCTAAGTAAGAGCTCTCCTGTTATTCTCATCTTGCCTGAAGAAAACAGCTGCTTACAGTGTTCCCAAACCAATGAGCACAAATCAATCCAACTGCCACCATTTAAGACTAAGGGGACCAAAGTACATACTCAAAGCCATCATATGAAAGAATAAGTACAATGGTCTCATAGAAAATGGTTAGTTAAGACTATTATAAAAGAAATAGCCCTGGAACTGAGGTAAAAAAATTTTTTTAGATGACCAAAAATTATGTGGACTCCAAAATACCAACTATAGTTTACTTTTGCTTCTTTATACTTTTGGGTTCTTTTCAAAATTTCTACAATAAGCTAGTAGTTCCTTTATAACATATAATAAATTTTTAAAGGCAACTGTTCGTTGCAGTTGATAAACAATTACCTTCATAAACATCTTAAAACTAAAACGTTACCTTTTTGTCTCCTTGTTTTCGTCTTCTTAACCCTGGTCTATAATCATCTCCGAATCTCAGAAAGTAATAGTAAGAAACTAGCCTCTCAATAGGATCCCTTATGACATTAATGTAAATTGGCTTCTTCTTCACACCAAATCTGAAACAGAACAAAATGTAAAAGGTGAAATCCATATTGTCATTTGTTTTGGGGTGTCCTGAAATTCTAAGTTTGAGGTATTAATTCTATATGGAAAGAAGGTGAGCTTATTTAAACGAAACAGAATATGTGCAGGTTAGGAAACAGCTTATGATTATTTGTTATAAAACAGATAGGAGATAAGAATTTAAAACTCACTGCTGAAGACAAAGAAGGGAAATCTAAACAAAAAAAATTTTTTTTAATTTTACTGGCAAGAATTACATAAAACATTTTGATTTCATGTAGCAATGATTTCTCATTTCCGGCCCACCAAACCAGACAAACATTATCGGCCGAAGCGGTCTTAAGTCACACAACGTGCCCACTGGAGTCTACCTTCTGCTCTTGCTGATTTTAAAGGCAAGAGTGAAAGGCATGCAGTTTCAGCACTGCTTCCCTGGGGAATGAGACAGAGTTGAAGGAACAAAGGAAACACGGAAGCCTTTTACGTTAGCAGCCCGTGCAGCACCCAGAATCGTCCAGTTGCCCTCTGGTCTACCGTCCTCACTTGTCTCCGATTGAAACCTCAGTGTGACATCTACTTTCCTTTATTCTTCACTCAGTACAGTTACCAAGTCCTTTTGTTTTTTTATTTTTTAATGTTTTATTTAATCTTTATTTACAGGATGCTGCAAGATACGAGATTCCACAGAGAAATAAGAAACTCACTGAGAGAAGCTCCATACAGTTTGTACGGTTTGGAACTGTTCAAGTATAGTTTCTATTTTAAAAAGTGCTACGATAACAAAACACATTTACTAAAGTGTGTGGATTTTTTTCTGTTTTTTTTTTTTTTTTTTAAGTTACCAAGCCCTTTTGATTTTTTCCTGCTGTTGGCTTCCCCACAGATCTGACCTGTCCTCATCATTTCCCTTCCTTTCCACCACTGCCCCATCCCAAGGTCTCCGGATTGCAGTACTGCAATAACCTTGTTGGCTTTCTTGCATCAGTGTCTCTCCCTTACAGTCTACCTTCCAGACCAATTCCCAACTGATAGTCCTAAAACACCATTTATTAGATCACTTCTTAGGAACATGAAATAACTACTATTTATGTTGACATCAAACCCAAACTCCTTTGCCTGGCTGCTAACGTCTGCTGGCCTATGTCTTCGGCACCACCTTTTTGACCTAAGTGTATTTTTAACTGTCTCAAAGAAGAAGCCAGGTGTCTGTGATGCTTAGGCCTACCTCCTCTGCCTCCCCCAACATATCACAGTTACTTCTATTTCTTCTTACGTGCCTTTGCTTATTCGGTCTTCCTTAACCAGAATGCCAGCCTCATATTTCTATTTTTTTCTATCACATTAATTCATTTAAAGAAATACTTTTTTGTAGGTGCCAGCATATTCTAACACGAGGAGTACAGCAGTGGGAAGAAAAATTCCTTGTCTTTGTGGAGCCAACACTGTACTTGGTAGAGACAATATAAACATGGGAAAAAATACTAAGGAAAGGAATGAAGGGAAGGGAACAGGGACTGCGAGGAGAGGCGGGGAGAGTACAAGTCAAAATCAGGTTTTCCAGGCAGGCCTCAGTGGTATCAGGAGACTAGAGAAGGAAGCCAAGTTGATGAAAGTGTTCCAGGAAGACGAAACTCCAGGAGTGCGAAGCCCCTGAAGCAGCTAAGTGCCGGGTGTTTTCAAGGAAGAGCAAGACGGGCCTGGCTGCAGCACAATCAGAAAGAGGAGGGAGAAGGGGTGGGGTGGAGGAAATGCAGATCATGTGAGCCCTGGAGATCTTTATACGCATCAGGAGGGCAGCCTGACTGGGTCAGCAGGGAAGCATCACGATGACATGGGATGTAAACGGACAGCATGGGGGCTTACAGTTTACTATATGGTAAACTTGCAAGTTGCTATGAGAATAGATTTTTAAAAAGTTCTCATCATAACAACAGCAACAATAATAAGATGGTAATTCTGTGAGGCGAAGGTGGCAAACACTTTACTACATACATATTGTAAACTTTGAACTTACACAATGTATATCAATATATCTCAAAAAAGCAGGAGGGGAAAAAACAACCACTGGCTGCTGTCTTGGAGTAAAGCGCAGAGGGCCCATAATGCAATCTAGTAAAGTCTCGGCAGCCAGTGGCACACGGTTTCTCTGCCTTCACGGACACCTGCGCCCGGGAGCTACTGCTCTCCGGCAGTTCCCCCCACTGCCTGTCTTACTCGTGTTTATCTTAAAGGTCTTTTCTCCTCGGTGCCATGATCAGCTGTTTGGGAACAGGCCCAGGACCCTATGCTTCTCTTATAGATTTCCCAGGGCCTAGGATACATAAATACTTGCCCATTGATTAATTAGGACTAATTTGAAAGATTAGAAAAATATTAGCAATCTCTCTTAAAATAGGAAACACAATGAGAAATGATAAAACTAAGCCTGGGTTGTAGGACTCTGGGAAGAGACCAATGAAAGTTGCTTATTCTTTTAAACCACTCCTCGTATGTCCACAGAAAACTTCTTTTTAGCAAATAGCTTAGAATTTAAATTTCCCTTCGTATTAAAAGCTTTTTCCAAAGGCACTAGAAAGCATATAGCTAAACTAACCAACCACGTCTCCCTCTTATTTCTGCCTACTGCAATCAGTGTCTTACACACAGCAGGCATTCTGTAAATGTTTTATACTTAATCCTTAAGCAAATGAGTTGTGAAGGAGACTATAGCTAAGAGAAAAAGCAAGGTGCCTGGATAACTTGATTCTTTCAGCCTCTGAATTACTGAAAATTAACTAAACAGGAAGTTTCTACCTTACAAACAGGCTGTATTCTACAAGAACTGTTTTGTGTGTAAAAAGTGGTCAGCTGTCTTCAGCTCCAGTACTTTTCTCACCATTAAATAATTCAAGGTCACTAAAATTTGTGTTCACGTAGAAATACTGAAAACTATAGAGAACCGTTTTGTAAAACGTTATTACAATATTAAAGTTGTGGGTTGTTGATTAGAATTGGGAGGCATTTTATCAAGGGAACAACTCATAACACTATAAAACCAATAACGCAGTAAAATGTTTTTTCCCAACGTTCCAAAAGAGGAAACGGTACCATTACAAATACACGGCACTGCCACGTCGGGTGTGAACAGTGAAAGCTCTGTGAGGGCAGGACTGCTTCCCTCTCGTTCAAGGCTTTGTCACTAGTGTTCGGCACGGTGCCAGACACACGAGGGTCAAACATCACAGAATTACACCGAAGAGACTGTTGGGCAGCAGCCAGCTGGCAAGCCTCTGTGTGGGACAGCGCGCTCAGCAGTGAGGAGAGGTGGGGCGGCCTCAGGAATACACAGGTGCTGCAGTAAATGAGCGATTCTGGCTTCGATGTCTTGACGAGTAACAATGGGTAAACTTCCCCAAAGGGAATCATGGAGGCAAGGAGGCAAGAGCCTGTGCAGGGCCTTAGGTGGCAGTAAGGGGGGCCAGCACAGACTCCGGTAGGGGAAGGAAACACCAGTAAGACGACGTGGTAACTGAAAGGAGACAGAATTTGAAAAGAGCGTAACGCTGCTTTGTGTGAGACACGGAAGCTACTGCTTCACCTACATTATCATATTTAATCCTCACAACCACCACCAAGTGGCCACTTTAATTATCTTCACTCTACAAACGGGGAAAACGCAGACCTGAAGTAACGTGCCGGTAAGGGACCCGCTGGCTTCAGAGCCGGCTCCCTCGCGGGCTACAGGATCACTGCTGTAGAAAGGGCTGGCGGCACGAGGTCAATAAAGAGGCAACTCTCGCCTATTGCCTGTAACGATCAAAATAATTTAAGGGGCGTTCCTCTAGGGTTGTGACCTATTTGTTGAAAGTGAAAGAAAACGGTGCCAACTTCAACCGGCTCAGGAGAGAAGTACAAGGTAAGAGGGACAATTTCACATAAATCTAGACACCAACAAACTATATTAGGCCTAAAAGATTGTCTCTTTATTACTCTCTAGGGTACACCTCAGACCTAGTGAAGCACTCAGTTATGTGTCTCCTGTCCTGACATATCTGCTCTTTACTGATTCACCTTAATTGTTCTGAAAAAGACAACAGGGGTGATATGGAGAGACCAAGTGACAGTGATAAAAACCCATACTCTTTCCTGGGACAACCCTAACATGTACTAAGGCACACACCCGACCTGTACCTAAACAAAACTGCTGTATCAAAAATCCTCTCCAAATATCTAAGACAGATACTGACATGCCATCCACAGGTAGTGAGATCACAGACAATTTCAGCAGACTGATCAAAACCAGCATTAACACAGTTTTCTTTTAGCTGAATACTATTCGCTGTAAAGGCAAATGTCACTGAAATAAACCAAAGAGATGTTCTAATGTTTTTATTTTGTAAAATCTGAAGAAAATCAAAGTGGATGGTGCTGGTTGGGAATATGAATTTAAACGAGAGGGTGATTTGTAATATTTTCACTGCTTATAATACAACATAATTACAGAAAAAAATGGGGCTTCAGAGAACTCAGTGAGGGCAAGAACTAGAACTTATTCAACTTTATACTACTACACAATTTTTAAGTGGAAAATTTCTACATTTATGACATTCATGACCATAGCTGCATTACTTTAAAATTATGTTGTTCACCAAATGAATAGAAAACAAAAAGTAATTGAACACTAAAAAGAACTAGGAAATATGCTAAAAAAATTTGAGAATAAAAAAAACAAGAATAAGACTAAGACAGAAAGGAGAAAGAACAGAAATACAAACATGGAACAAAGATACATTTCTGTTATTAAGCTAAAGTTCTGAATAAAACCAGAGAAATAAAACCAAAACATGGCTTGAGCACACATATAGGCTTACAAATAAAATGTGTGTTTCTCAGTGATTGGTCTAAACCAGAAACCATTATTATTTTTTATTTCTTTATCTTGCTTCCTGGGTTCCCCGGGATACACTGAGTTTATATGCTTTTTAGGGACTCCTTTGAGACATATGAAAAGCTATGTGATTAAATATTTCTTTCACCAAATTCAACTGTTTTCTCCTAAAGGCAAGTATTTTAACCGACTGAGCCACCCAGGTGCCCCTAGGCAAGTATTTTAATGGACTCCACAAAGTACTATGGCAGTCAAGAATACATTTTGAAGAATAAAGTATTTTAAAAATTAGTAAGGTTATGTTTCTTTCCTCTTCCTTAGTCATGCATGGTAAGTATGCGTGTCACACTAAGATGTGTTTTAAAAGAGACTACTTACATCTAGAATAGTTCTTGATGACATACATCAAAATACATTTCCTCCAGGTGATTTCTTTTAGGTATTTGTTTAAAATCTCTTAAAAGTCCACTGAAATTTTTCACAATATTTTTCACCTCCAATAGCATAAGACCCATTATGAAAAAACTCAAAATCTTAATCATTCGTGTTAGTATTTAATAAATGAGATTATAATCTTTTCAAGAAAATTTATCCTTTTTCAACTGCAAGAACCCTGGCATATACCAGAGCTTCAAGTACAAGACTTTTGCTAAAAGCAAAAGGACTCAATATATTATTTTAATAATGGAAACCTCAAGTATTAGAAACGGAGCTGTATGTGGAAAAAATAAATCATTTAGGTGAAAGGGTAACAAACATTCAACTGAAGGATAATGCAGCCCTCAGGGAAAATATGCATATGAATCGAGTTTATGAAATTGGTTCAGCGCCTCTGCAAGGAAAAAATAATTAGTTTATTTTAAAGCTGCCTATAAAATGTTTTCAATATTGCATTATGAATTATTTACAGAAAAATGTACATCTAACTTTAAAGCTACCATTCTACTGAAACATCTTGAGTACTGTGGAGCTGGAAATAAGAATAGATTATTTCATGTATGTAATACTTCAGAGATACCCTTTTAATTACATGCTTTTAAAAAAAGTTAAGGTTTAGTATCTGAATCAGTAATAATTCATTCAACTCTTTTCAAATTTAAGAAGTTAAAAAGACTGGGATATCAATTAATTTTCAAATCTTACACAGAATGTTCTTTGAGGTTGACAAATATGTGAGAGTATATTACTTGGAAGTCATGACTGCTAATGAAATAAATCACTGGGGGGACCAGGTCTGAGCTTAAATCATTTTAAAAACACATTTTAGGTATGTCTTTGAAGTTAGTACAGGTTATTGGGGGAAAGATTTTACTATATAATGCTACTCTATGTGCTATAAAAAACATTCAAATGGATTCACAACGTAACTCATATTTAGAATATTCCTTGTGCCCAGTTTTTGGAACCGTACCTTAATATAGCACAGACTCCAGGGGGAGCCACACGGGACTTGTGTACCATGAAGAGGCTTGGGGTTTCATGAACTTTTCTTGAGAGATTTATGACAGGAATACCCTACACCCATTCCATTCCAAAAACATGGAAAGTGAGAGTTATTTATCTTATTTCAGACAAATCACTGTAAAGGAAAATCACCATCTTTTTAAGAGTCTCTTTTGAATATACCACAATTTTAATGCGAAAACAAGGTGGCCCAAAAGAAAGTATATACTTTACTATACCTTGGCTGAAACACAGAGGCAGTAAGTAACCAAAACCTGGGTGATGGGGTTCTCTGCTTTCTCAGTTCTCAGTCACTGATGTGGTAAGTCAAAATCTGACTGGCCTCTACATTAAAATGTGGGTCTCTCCTAAAATAGTGTCATTTGGTTGTACAAGACATATAAACAGAATAATGATAAATAACTTTAAGGAGTACTGCCTGCATTTAGTCTACTTTGAATTTCCAAAATTAATATGACAATTTTCAATTTATGAACACTAGAGGGCAGTAAAACACTAGACGGTGTATTTAAATTACATCTCTAAATGTGGCAAAGGCAAGCCAGCACATTTTTTAAAAATCAAAATAATAGCAATTTAATAAATTTGTGTCTTTTTAGGTTGCGAAGGTACAAAGCATT
This sequence comes from Crocuta crocuta, assembly GCF_008692635.1. NCBI lineage: Eukaryota > Metazoa > Chordata > Mammalia > Carnivora > Hyaenidae > Crocuta > Crocuta crocuta. The sequence goes on from NW_027533089.1 coordinate 14,912,780, forward strand.
CTTTAGTGTGTTCTTTTAGGTATAACTTACTTTGCAAAATCCAAATAAGATACATGTCCATGATAAAACCCTGGTTTCATCTCTTTCCAGGAAGTAATATTCTTTACAAAGCGAACCTAAAACAGGAGAACACACTCATTACTTAAGTTCAATTTAAAGAAAAATGAAATTTGATGATCGTAAAATAGTTTCCATTTAGGCTTTTAAAACAAATCACACCAGTTTGACAATTACAGAGCTTGAAACACAGGTTTCAACTAAGGAGAGCGCAGTGTGATCCATAATGACCAATTCATCACAGAGAGAGCGATTATCACCACACTCGGAAAAGAGTGAGAGAGAATCCTGACAAACCCACACAGTGCAATCGTTTACAATGCTGCACAGTGAGTAATCCACAAGGCGTGAGGAAGGGTGGGTACCAACACACATGCCCAAACCTGTTTTTTACTCCCAGAAACTCATTATTCATAAAAAACCATACTTATTACTGGCTCAACAAATGAAACAAGAAGTAATCCTTAAACCAAAATGATTAAAGATGATGATCATGAAAGACCTTTAAAGAACTAAGAGCAGATACCATAAGATTGTTGATAAAAAAATTAACAAAATTAGAGATGTGATACAGAAAAATTTTTTAAAAATCGAAATATCTCACAATCACTATTTTGATTTGCTGGAATTAAAAGTATGCAAAAGATTGGTTAATGTAAAAATTCTTTTACTGTGAATATATTTTAAAAAAATTTAAAAACTGGTTAATACAGAACTTGATAAGTCTAAGTATCACCAGCTACAAAAGCAGTGATACACAATTTCTCAAAGAAAAATGGTATATATTTCTGATAAGCAAATTTCTGCACGATAAACAGCATGTGGTTAAGAATCTCTTCTAGGGACTAGATAAAGTGTGAGGGAGGGGTTGGGGGTAGAGAAGAGCTGAGGAGTACGGGGCCCACCACCCTAACTGCACTGAAAGCATCCACAAGCTCTGACCACAGCCTCTAAAGCACAGGCCCATCAATTGCATACTTCTGACAATTTATCAACCCTTTCATTTACATTTTCGAATAGAGTTAGTCATATGGAGATATTCTGGACCACTTCTACCAGATTAGTCAATAAATTAATAGCAATGAATGATGATGGCTGCCTCCTAGAAAAAGCCTGTTGGTAAGGCAGAGCACATGACAGTGCAGAAGCAGCTATATTTCATAGAATGTGAACTAGGGAGAAAGAGAAGGTTCTGGGGAAATTTATTTTTTAGGGAAAGCATTAATAACTCATACGCTAAGAGAAATAACAGAGTTCTTGGAAGAGAAGTGATATGAACTTTATCGTATTATCTTATACACACACACACACACACACCCTTAAATTAAATGTGAAAACTGAATGTAGATGACAAAATTATCAGTTATGGGGAAACTTTTCAATTCATTATCAATTTAGATGATAAAATACACAATTACGGGGCACCTGAGTGGCTCAGTCAGTTGACGGTTTGACTCTTGACTTCAGCTCAGGTCATGATCCAATGGGATTAAGACTCGTGTCAGGCTCTAAGCAGAGTGTGGAGCCTGCTTGAGATTCATTCTCATTCTCTCTCTCTCTCTCTCTCCCGCCCCTCCCCTCCACTTGCTTACTCTCAAAAAAAACAAAAACAAAAACCCACAAAATGATATTTTAGCAGATATTTATGATTTTCTCCACCAAAAAAAAAACAAAACAAATAAATGTGTGATTTGAGGTTCTTATGTTATTTCTTATCTGTTCTTCAAAGAAGGCACCAAATAAAAATATCAAATGGTAAATGAAAAACAAACAGAAAATGAAAAATTAGACAACCCCAAAACTGAATCCTTAAAAAATTTTACATGTTGAATATGAAAAGTCCTTATAACTGCCACTTACTGGTAAATTATTTCATAGAAGCTTTTGGTTCTGTGAAAATCAGTTCCATTATTTAGCCGAAAATGAGGGGGAAACAGAAAAGAAGGAAAAGAGAAAAGGAATGGGAAATGGGTGGCTTAAGGGTACTTAAGGCATATTTAGCAACTCAGCTTTATTTCCCAGAAGCCTAGATTTAATGTGAATGTGATGGTGTAGGAGAGAAATGAAAGGAGATGCTAGATTGGAATCTGAGAAAATAGTGTTATGTAAGCCAAATGCTAGAGAGGATCAATGGTACAAACTCTGAGCACACTGTGGTAAAAGACTCGGGTGGAAATAGGAGTTAGGTATAAATACAAACGTCAAGCATCCCTCTTTCCTCCCCCTCTCCTAAGGACAGTCAGGATTAAACGGAACCCTCCTAAGAACATACGTCATCCAGCACATGTCCTTCAACGTGAGGCGAAGAACCCAGGAAGCTGGGTAATATCTGGACTGCTGCAGGGCTTCTCAAACTCCCTGTGCAAATGCATCATCTGGGACTCCTGTTAAAATGCAGATTTTGATTCAGCAGGCCTGGAGTGGGGCCCAAGATCCTGCACTTCTAACAAGTCTCCACATGATGGCAGGTCAGTGGACCACACGGAAAAGCACGCCTTCAGCGCGGGTAGGCCGGAGCTTCCGCTTGGTTTTATTTACATGAGGCCTGTTTTTGTAGTGCTTTGCAAAGGAGGCCCTGAGGTGTATAAAAGCTCTTTAGCAAAGATATACTGTCATATTCACTGCTTTTATGTGAAGGGGAAAAAGTGTACTGAAATGGAGTGAACTTTTAAAGATCACCTTGGAAGCTCCCATGGTACAGAACACAGAAGTGAGGACAGGGCAGCATGAACCCTGCCTACTCAGTCTCCTCCTACCCACTCACAGTGATGCGTGAAGCACACCGGAACCAAAGCATTCCAAGAAACACGATTTAAAAGCTAACAGAGGAGCACCTGGGTGGCTCAGTCAGTTAAGCGTCCAACTGCAGCTCAGGTCATGATCTCACAGTTTGTGGGTTTGAGCCCCATGTCGGGCTCTGTGCTGACAGCTCAGAGCCTGGAGCCGGCTTCAGATTCTGGGTCTCTCTCTCTCTGCCTCTCCCCTGCTCACGCTCTGTCACTCTCTCTCTCTCTCACTCTCTCAAAGCTAAACATTAAAAAAAATTTTTTTTTAAAGCTAATAGAAAGTAGAAAAAGGGTTGTGCCTTCCAGTTGGACTCAGTGGAGTTTAGTGATGGCAGAGGAGAGATCAAGGTATGAATCTTCCACTGCTGTCACCAACCTCAAACCCTCTTGTTTACAGAATCACCATTTTAGATGTGAAAGGGCCTTAGGAGATCCTGTACTCCTTATTTTATACATAAAAAAACCATGAAGCTCAGAAACCACATACTGCAGGTTTTGGTCCAATCATCCTTCTATATCACACACTAATTTCCTTAATACATTACTGTTCAATGTAAGCAAGGAGGAAAAAACCCAGAAGGATGTGAAAAGGAGAATAGCATTTGTATCATGTTTCTGATCGACAAACTTGGGACCTGAGAATTTCGGATTTATCCACTGCTGAGGAAATCTCTCAGGTCCAATCATTCAAAAGGTCTCAAAGCTCTATACATAAAGCTCTGAAAACTGTTTATTTTCCTCATCACATTCTTTATAATCTCGGCTTTCAATCCACCCTGTTCACTCTCATGTTGGACACAACCATTTCTCAATGATGACCGCTGACTTATTCCTGCCTTTTCAGTGTCTGGGGTGACCTCAAGGATTGCTGAGCACTGCCAGGCAAAACTAAGGGACCTGGTTTAAACGTCTATGTGAGACTTTGGAATTTTATTTCCTAAAATCATTCTGAGGCAAATTCACATGAGTTATTATTGCTTTTAAATTCTCTACACTATCACTGTTAAAGTCTCTCGAAACACACAGAATCTTCCACTAATCGCAACCGTGACAATCCTGTAGCCTACATATGTGTGTGTGTTTGTTTTTCTTCCATCTCACCAACATTTAACCAAGGCAATGTGTTAAAGGCTCACTAATAAAGCTGTGGCTGATTTACATCAGCAATAAATCAAAAGATGCTGAGCGGAGATATACTTTCCCTTTACAGGGAAGGAAGAAAGTGCTAAGCAAACAAGTGATGTCAATAAGGTTGCAGTGGTGGTTCCGACTAATCTGGAGCATTTACAGGTTTTCCTTTACATACTACTGAAATTCTGTAACCATCTTTTTTAAAAACTTTCCTTTTCCAAGCATGAATTTCACTCCTTCTCCTCTTAGTTCAGCAGAGCTTTCCCTGCCCCTCCTCTCTCCATCCCCGCTGTCTCCCAGGCAGCCCCAGTGCGGCTCCTGCTCTACCACCGGCTGCCTCCTCACCTCTCCTGCACCATTCGCCTTGTTTGTCAGTTTTTCCTCTGGCTTTCCTCTGCCACGGGGCATTCTGCTCAACACCTTGAGATGGAGCTCTGGAATACAGAGGAGTGAGTGGAAATCGAGATTAGGTGAATAAGCTTCTACACCATTCACCGGATGGACTTTTACCCATTATACTTGGCACCAGTGAAAGGTAAAGTGGCAGCAAAAGGAGCAAAGAATAACAGGAGCAAATGAAGTTAAGGAAACTGAAGACCCTGAAGACTGGCTTGGGGAGAAGACATAAAGTCACTGTAATGCTTTATTCAAAGAGTATTTCCATAGTCTGATTGAAACAGGAGATCAAGAAAGATGTTTCAGAAGCAGTTGTTAGATATACTACATGAAAAGAGATGTTTTTATAGCTAGCCTGAAGCAGATCCGAAACTGTGATTTTTGTCAGATTTTATAACTCAAGCCGAGTCAGGCTAGCAAGTAATCAGAAGAGACCTTTAGGGAAAACACAAGCAATGTAGGGAGTGGTGCTGTGATTTATGTGCTAGTGGAATCAGACTGAACCAGTGCTGGAGGAAAAAGCTAAGAAAGCACCAACTCACAACAGTGTACCTAGACTTACATTCTTAATAAAATTAATCTCAACATTATGATTATCTGAAAGAACTTGTTTTCACTCTCTAAAAGTAGGAATGTCATCCTGACAATCCTGGCCAGATTCCAGCTTTGTAATTACCACCTAGTGAATGAATACTACTATTAACTTGGGTAATTACTATATACCAAACTCCTACTCGTGCCTATACTTAAAATAAACATCCATTGTACAGCTCTGGGTAGTTTTTTGAGACCTAACTAGAGAGGAAGTTTTCTATGCAAAAAGGAAAAGTGAATAGTAATTGAGTAAAATATAAGAAAGGTTCAGCCGCAACAGAACATAGTATCTTCACCAAAGTTCAGAATTGTGTTGTTCAATCTTTCCTTTGCAGGAGCACAGTGGCTGTGTCTCCAATCACCTGAAGTGAATCAATAAGAGGGGTTCATTCTGCCAGTAATTATCATCACTGGTATTATGCTCAACTAAGAACTCCTTTCAAAACCTAAGTTCATTCATGGGGCGCCTGGGTGGCTCAGTCGGTTAAGCGTCCAACTTCAGATCAGATCATGGTCTCATGGTTCATGGGTTCAAGCCCTGCATTGGGCTCTGTGCTGAAAGCTCAGATCCTGGAGCCTGCTTGAGATTCTGTATCTCCCTCTCTCTCTGACCCTTCCCAGCTTGCACTCTGTCTCTGTCTCTCTCAAAAATAAAATTAAAAATGTTAAAAAAAAAAAAAAAGAAAAGAAACAAACCTAAGTTCATTCACTTGTTCTCTCATTCATTCTTTCAACAAAAATTTTTATGGAGCATATGTACTATGTCTCTGACACCATTCTAAACACAAGGAATACTGGGGCACCTGGGTGACTCAGTTGGTTGAGCGTCTGACTCGGGACAGGTCATGATCCCATAGTCTGTGAGTTCGAGCCCCACGTCAGGCTTTGTGCTGGCAGTGCAAAGCCTTCTATGGATTCTCTCGCTCCCTCTCTCTCTCTGCCCCTCCCATGCTCACTCTCTCAAAAATAAAGAAATATTAAAAATAATTTTTTTTTAATTAAACACCACAAGGAATACAGTGATGAATAAAACACAAGGTCCCTGCCCTTTAGGAACTTATACAGAGGAAAAGACCCAATGGTAAACAAATCAGTAAGTAATAAGAAAGATACAGAAAGAATGATGATGGTACACAGTAACTTGGGAGAAATATTTAATATACAGGATGGCCAAATTTAAGCTGAAATGTTAAAAGGATAACATGAAGCCAATCATGAGAAACCAGAACATTCTAAGACGGAATGGTAAGTGCAGAGGCCTTAAAGTGGGAAAGGACTGGTGCACACAATGAACCAAAAGGCAGGTGTGACTAGGAAACAAGAGAATAAAGCAACGGACAAGGACTAGACTTAAAAGAGCCTGTTGGTCCAGGTAAGGAATCTGGAGTTTCATTGGGGAGGTTGGAATATGAATTTAAAGATAAGCTTCACTATCCTATGAAGATTATAATGTGTATGTGCTCATAACCCCACTAAGAACCATGTTCTAGATATTTTGTTACTTAGACTATAGTTCAAGGACCAGAAGAATCAGTTTTGGCATCAGGGGTAAGACTTTTTAGAAATTCTGATTATCAAGTTCCATTTTAGTCCTTCTGAATCAGAATCTATATTTTAACTGGTGATTAATATACACATGACAGGTGAAGAAGCACTCATCTAAAGTGATGCTTGAAAAATCAGTAACTGCAACTAATCAAATCATGAGCACTAATGCCAAAGACCAGAAGGCACCTTAACAGTGAATTAAAAGAAAGAAAATCACTATGTTGTCCTACAGAGAATGCAAATTCTGGGTATTTTCAATGCTTAGAAAAGGGTTACATATGATCACAAACCTAAACATATAAGTGTAGAAAAGAATTAAGAAAGATCCTAAAAGATGCTGCCACTTAACACCTCTTTGACAGTTACCTTAAAGACAAGACATTCTCTAATGTAGAGACACGCTCAGGATAGCAGAGTAAACTTCATTTTCCAACTACAAGAGCTAAACGACTACCTGTCTCTTGCCAATTCCTACCTATTCACTAAGTAAAGCACACCTCACAAATGTCACGCCCTAGCCTGACTCCAGCTCACTCTCATTGCTGTTTTCCCACGTCTCCTATTCTCAAATGCTCACCTCTCCATTCCCTTGTTCTAACTTTCCCTCTTCTTTTATTCCGATTTCTTCATTCTAAAAACTCCCTAAACTACAGAAAAGATGAAAGAATAATAGGGTCAACCCCTACAAATTCATGCACTAAGATTCACTAACTTCCCTTTTGCCGCCTTTGCTTATCTTTTTGTTCTCTTTCCTTATGCACACACACTTACTTTTTTCTGAACCATTTGAAAACAAGTAGCAGACATTTTTGATCAAAGATCCAGTTACAGATCACACATTACATTTATTTTTCATGTCTCTTTAGTCTCCTCACCTCTAGAGAGGGCTGTCCTGACCCGACCCCAGCCATACTTTGTTTAGTTGCCTTGATATTGATACTTCAGAAGAGTTCAAGCTGTTTACTCTAGAAAATGTTCCAACAAGATGGATTTACCTGTTTTTTCAAGATTAAGTCCAGATTAAACATTCTTGTGAGAAACATTTTGCATTGATAATGTAGCGGGCATATCATAAAGTGATATTCCCTCCCCCCTTTCTAAAATAGATTTTAAGTAATTTCTACATTCAATGTAGGCTTGAACTCACAACCCCGAGATCAAGAGCTGCATGCTCTTCTGAGCCAGCCAGGTGCCCCAGATCTTTTCTTTAAATAGTCCTTATGGTTCCTGCATCTATGTTTTATGTTTCTAGTAAATTACAAATAAGCTCCTTCAAAGATGTGGCCTTGCTTTTTATTTCTTTCCTATTTCAACAAAGAATATATAGCACAATCTCTGTATATATTAGATACTCAATAAATAAATGAAAACTTGAAAGCAGAGTTCACAGCTATTTCTCAGGATGATAGAATATGCATAAATAGCTATTACCACTCAACAGCTTTATATCAGACACAAAACATTTGGACTTTGCCTCTAAAATTTTTGAGAAAAATAATTAAGCATGTGAACAATTTAGCACAATGTCTAGTATGGTACATATAAAATACATCTAGGAAAGAACTGGAGCTAAAGAGTATTTCTCTACACAAAGATGTTTTAAGTGCTGTTCATCATGTAATCCAACTGGTTTTAATACAGTGTTTATCAGGGCGCCTGGGTGGCTCAGTAACCGACTTCAGCTCAGGTCATGATCTTGCAGTTTATGGGTTCGAGTCCCACGTTGGGCTTTGTGATGACAGCTCAGAGCCTGGAGCCTGCTTCCGATTCTTTGTCTCCCTCTCTCTCTGCCCCTCCCCTGCTTGTGCTTGGTCTCTCTCTCTCTCAAAAATAAGTAAACATTTAAAATAATTTAAAAAGATAGTGCTTCTCTTCTAATGTGTTTTGTTTTGTTTTTTTGGTCTACATGTAACTCATGAGCTACTGAAAGAAAACCAGAAGCTTTATCTCCTCCAACTGTAACTGGGAAAATGTATCACTACATGATGCCTGTAAACATCATATGTGGAGAGCTTCCATATTCCTACTTCATTAAAAAAAAAAAAAAGGTCAATGTCAGACATCTTGTAGCTGCCATAAAACTTTGTAATGCTGGACACAAAATAAGCAAGGTAACTTTCCTTTTCTAAAAAATATTACTGGGTCTCCTGGGTGGCTCAGTCAGTTAGGCATTCAACTCTTGATTTCAGCTCAGGTCATGATCTCACAGTCTGTGAGTTCGAGGCCCGCCTGGGAATCTCTCTCTCTCCCCCTCTCTCTGCCCCTCGGCCCTCCCTCTCAAAATAAACTTAAAAAAATAAAAAATAAAAGATACTACTAAATAAATATAAAATTACTGTGTGAATATTAAGGGTTATTCCTTTCAAACCAAGATACATTTTGAAAAGAAATTAGGCAAGAAATTTAAAATCTACCACATACTATATAAAAACTGATTATTTAGGATACTTTCCCTTGAGAGATACAGTATTACCTAATGAATAGTTTTTATGACCCACTTAGCTAAATAAGCTCATGTTTCTTCTCATTTACAGAAGAATTATTTAGTTTGGCTGATGGATGTAGATTTTTGGTTTTATGAAAAAGAGTAATTGAGGATATTGCAGACAGTCAAGAATTATATGGGCAGAGGGGCGCCTGGGTGGCTTAGTCAGTTAAGCGTCCGACTTTCGCTTCGGTCATGATCTCACGATTCGTGGGTTCGAGCCCCGCGTCGGGCTCTGTGCTGACTGCCAGCTCAGAGCCTGGAGCCTGTTTCGGTCTGTGACTCCCTCTCTCTCTGACCCTCCCCTGCTCACGCTCTCTCTCCTAGAAATAAATAAAATATTAAAAAAAAAAAAAAAGAATTATATGGGCAGATAATATGCCATATACTATTAGCCTTTACAAAAAGCTAAGAAAACAATCCTTAGCCTTGTGTAACAGTGTTACTTTCTTGTTTCTGGGTAAAGATTATAAGTATGCTTAAGAGTGGGATTAGAGTCGATTCTGTAACAAATAAAACAAGTTCAGCTGTTTTCAAACAGAGAACTACATTCTTAACTGTCTGATTATCACAAACCTTTCTAATAAGGCTACTGCAATATGGTATTTAATCCTACACAGTATTTTCAAATATTATCGTTTCTCCTCATCGAGCCCAATTCCCATTCCCTTCAATATTTATAGAGAATTCTACTTGTTTACAATTACAGTCAGAACTCCAGGTGCGGAGAAAATGTGTGCTACCACTGCTAAAGAAATAAGTAATTTTTTTTTCATGAGATAATGTCCTCCACTTTTCTTCAATCTACTTCATATATATCCATTTGTTTACCTTAAGTTTCTTGACAACTTAAAAGGCAAGATTATGTTAAAAATATAAGCCTCAATTCCTGTTCTCCAGAAGTTTGTAGCTAATATTATATAAATTACTAGTTCAGATAAGATGAAGTTCAGGAGGTTGGCCATGAAACTGAGTGATATAGAACACAGGTACTTGGATGTGAACACAGCTGTGCTGACAGCTCAGAGCCTGGAGTCTGCTTCAGATTCTGTGTCCCCCTCTCTCAGAAATAGAGAGGGAGAGGGAGGGGGAGCGGGGGGGGGAGAAAGAGAGAGAGAGAAATAGATTTCTCCATCACAAAATGAGACAAAAGAATGATTTTTACTGCAGGGTATCTTGCTAAAAACAAATTTCATATTTTTAACAGGACATCATATTAAAAAGAATCATTTTCTCTTCAAAAATTCAAAGCTAATAATAATAAATTAAGTTTTGCAAATATCTGAATACATATAATATGCAAGGAAACGTATCAAATACTGTGAAAAATGTAGAAGTATAGAAAGGTTTGTTCGGTCCTTCCCCCAAGAGACTTCCAGTTCCCTGGATCAGCACACATACCCCTTAAACTGTTTCTCCCTCTTGAGATACAAGCTACGGGTGAGGAAGCACCAGAACACAGTTATTCATCCCCTGGTGCTTACCTGGTCTTGTAGTGACATCACTGGATTATTTTTGGTAGTGTTGATGTGAAGAACGTGGTATCTGTTCTTTGCACAAAGGTCATAGGCAATGTTGGTAAAAGAGGTGCTTGCAGTTTTGGGGACTCTGTTATAAATGATCACCATATCCTCTTCCTCATCCAGCACTGCCTCTTGCCGGGGACCATCCATTGTGTGGCGCTGCTCAATTTCTCGCACTTCATGTCTTGCAATAGCCCTTTCTGCAGAGAAAAACAGAGATCAACTTAGTTTTTAAAGACAATGAAAACAATTTCTCATTCCTAGAACATAACTGTCCTAGTCAAAAAACCAGTAAGAGCACTCAATGAAATGTCTGAAGACCCAAACCTCAAAGTTACCTTTGAAGGATAATACAGATGCATATACAGAACAACAGAAGAAACAGTCATCAGGTTTAGAATACCACGGACCAGAGATCAGTGTAGTTCAAAAGTCACTCGATATTGTAACAGAATTTCTACAGCCTGAATTCATTCTCAAATACATGAAGACAGATTGCATGGAATATTAAACTTCATGGTAAAAAAGGCACTTAGAAAATAAGTCATTTATAATTTAATTAAAGATTCTGAAATTTATTGCTTAGGATTTAATGACTCCCTGGTTTATCACAATGTAGCAGGACAGTGGTTATAAATGCTGGAGTGATTTCTGGTAACAAAAGGAGAAACGACATCATCACAAGCCCTTTTTTATTTTTGGTGTTGCATTACATTCTACGTCCTGGCTGTTCACTCCTTAAACTCTACGGTACGTCTAACTCAAATCAAGTAGAAGAAAGACATCTGGGAAAACCACTGAAATGAGCGCAACCACCCAGAATATGTAGCATGGGAGAGAGACTCTGGGACAAAATCTTAGGAAATACCAACATTTAAGGAGCAAATAGAGACAATCTATAGAAGAGGCTAAGAAGAAATAGAAAGAGAAAGGAAGCAGGGCAGACTTTTAAGAAGCACATGCCAGGGCGCCTGGATGGCTCAGTTGGTTAAGCGTCCGACTTCGACTCAGGTCATGATCTCACAGTTTGTGGGTTTGAGCCCCGCCTCGGGCTCTGTGCTGACAGCCAGCTCAGAGCCTGGAGCCTGCTTCAGATTCTGTATCCCCCTCTCTCTCTGACCCTCCCCTGCTCACGCTGTCTCTCTCTCTCAGAAATAAATAAAACAAACAAAAAAGCACATGCCACATGATACAAAGCATAATATTTTTCAAATTGACAGTGCTTCCAAATGGATCTATAAATCAAGGTAATGTAGGAGGCTAATGGCATTTACATAGTATTTGGAAGTTGTCTCAGGTTAAACTCAAAGAGTATTTATTGAGAGCCTATACACATTATTATATTCAATAATTTTTAAGAAATCTTATCTCCCAAACAACCTCTGTCATCATAGTCTAAAACTATTATGATATTGTTATGGACACACACTGTCTCTCTCCACAAAGGGAAATAAAAACAGTACTGCTGTCATTCAGGTGCTGGTAGAAGCATGAGAAGTCTCCACTAAGCAGCCAGACATGCATAAAATTGTCTTTAAAAGATTCACTTGCAAGCAACAATGCTGAATTTACTTTCACTAGTTTTTCTAAGACCAAGTATTTGGAAAAGAAGATTTTATATACTATTTCATAAATGGGTACCCATTCTGCCTAGAGAATACATAATGACAGAATACATAAGAAAATCTGCAATATTAAGTTTTTGTAATTTACTCCATCTACTTATAAAATTTTACATACCCAATCACTGCTATGAAAATTAGCTACAAAATCAATTAAAAATATTTTTAAAAATGGGTGCCTGGGTGGCTTGGTTGGTTAAGCGTCTGACTCTTGGTTTTGGCTCAGGTCATGATCTCACAATTCATGAGGTCTAGTTCCGTATCGGGCTCTGCGCTGACAGTGTGGAACCTGCTTTGGATTCTCTCTTTTCCTATCTCTCAAAAATAAACTTTAAAGAAGAAGTTATCATTTTGTGTGTGGATTTATTTATTTTAATGTGTTATTTATTTTTGAGAGAGAGAGAAACAGCATGAACAGGGGAGAGTCAGAGAGAGAGGGAGACA
>NW_027533089.1:14925432-14961458 GCF_008692635.1 Crocuta crocuta
ACTCAGCACGGAACCCAACACAGGGCTCGATTCCACACTATGAAATCATGACCCTAGTTGAAATAGAGTTGAATACTCAACTGACTGAGCCACTCAGGCAACCCTGTGGATTTTTTGTTTTTTACAGTGATAAAACTCTAGCCAGACCATGAAACTAACATGTAAAAATTAATCATTGATCTTGGTTCATCATGTGTACTAAATCAGATGCACTGTATATTGAACACAATTTTTAAAAATTTCTATAAAAACATGCAAATATGGGAGTCACTACTTTCCCCATTCAAATAATATATTTATATGCACTTTCTATTTTTCAAGTGTTTTTACTTTGCTTTAACAAACAGGATAATCAGTAACACAGTGTTATGCCTAAATATAAAAAGATAAAAATCATATGGAAAACTAAAAGGACTTTTATTAGTAATGTTTGTTTATAAAATCGAATCTCACTTAGTTGAATAATAACGATAATAGCTGTTGATGGTAAAATAGGATCTCTTTCCACCTGTGACAAACATAAAACTGGTAAGGGTGTTTGCAATATAGCCATATTCTTTACTTACTAAGTAACTGACAGTTCCAAGTCTTTTTTTTTTATTTTTATCAAAGATGTTCTGCATCTAGTTAGTACAGCTTCTTCTGAGACTCTCTTAAATCAGTGGGGAAGCTTTATTAGTTACAGCACATTTGTAGGGCACTCAGAGAATACAGGCAGTATATTTAAAATACCTATGGTGTTTTTTGAAGGAATGTTTTTTCATGTTTGAGTAATGAACTAGAGAGAATCTGCTATGCAAGCTATTTCAGAACCCCCACAAAACGTCTTACGTACAAACAATATGGGGACAGCCCGAGAGTCATAAAATTACAGGTGGGCCAGGTACCACTGGCACTAATGCGTCCGCCCAACTGCCCAAAGATAGACACAAAGCTTTATGGCAATTCCAGTTCTTCAAGGCTCCTGTGAAAGGTGGCGTAGACCTCAGCTCAATGAACCTTTCCATGTGGCAGATTATCAACAAACTCAAGTCTTTTAAAAGACTATTCATAACAGCACTAATTCCCTATTCCTGCATTGACAGGGCATTAAAGGCCTTATTTAGTGCAAAAAGATAATGATCAAGCTAAATATAAAACATTATAGCTGCATTAAAAACACCAAACTAAATCCTACACGGCACTAGAGTCACAAAGATGTATATACATCAGGCTACAGAAAAACTGATGAAAACAGAACTGAAGATTTTTTAAAACACCATATCATATTGTTTAACGACGATTGTTTTAAACATTACGGTTGTTTGGGGAAACACCTTTCTCTTTGAACATGTAATTAAATGTTCAATGTACTAAATAACCTACACATTTATAGAGAAATAAGAGAAATGGTAGGGAAATAAGTTTTGTGGTTTATACAAATTAAAGGACTCATGAATATATATCTGTCTCTCCCTGCCACAGCTCAATTCTGCAAGGGTCTCAGCAGAAAATAAATACTTCATACAGGCTCCTACCATGTAGTATTTCTGTACTGTGGGTTGCAGATTAGGACTTCAGGGAAAAAGAAATAGCAGAAGGAAAGAGCAATCCATTGCCTTGATTTAAGTAGTGAAACTTCTGCATGTTAAAGTAAAAACTATATAGTTAGACAACAGGTAAATAATAAAAGGCAAAGAACGCGAAGAAAAAAATTACCAAGTTTTAATATTTATAACAAAAAACATAGAAATTGGCAATGACATCATTAAAACTTCAGTACATAGGGGCGCCTGGGTGGCTCAGTCGGTTGAGCACCGACTTCGGCTCAGGTCATGATCTNACAACCCTGTGGATTTTTTATTTTTTACAGAGATAAAACTCTAGCCAGACCATGAAACTAACATGTAAAAATTAATCATTGATCTTGGTTCATCATGTGTACTAAATCAGATGCACTGTATATTGAACACAATTTTTNCTTCAGTACATAATAAGCTAAGGGTGCTTATAAGAGTTTCAACTACATATGCATGATAGGGCAGAGTAAAAGTATTAGTGGCATTATGATTTTTCTGGGTCATGGACTCCTTTGAGAATATGTAGAAGACCGTGGACACCCTCTCTCCAGAAAGACAGACTGGTACATTTTAGGAAGAGGGGGGTGGTCTATGATCCCACGGTAACTACTCCTAAAAAAGAAAAAAAGAGAAATAAAAATTCCCCAAATAGCAAGNTGTAGGCAAAGAGAAATCATTGAAGAAACTGGCAGTGTCTGTCTGAGAAATGTCTGTAGGTGAGGATGCCCGGGCACAAAACGTGACCTGTCAGGACCCCATGGCAAGTATCCCTGTGGCACAGCCAGATAAGCGGGGCTCTACGAGCATGAGGCATCAAATATCTGACTTGAGGTGGATCCTCAGCACTTTCTAGGAACAAATCCTGAATTGTGTAAATTCCCAAGCACTGTTATGAAGTATAATTTATTCCCCACAAAATGTGTACACTATGCAAAGTAGGAAGCGACAAAGCTGCACACAANCTTCAGCAGCACTCCCTGTAAACGTACTGTCCAACCACACACTACCTGATCTGCGTGGATGGAGTATTTGGCAATCACTATAAGTCAAAGTGGTCGTCTGATTGTATATATCATTTTCTCAAGAATATTTTTAGCTTGGATCACTCTCCTTGAATTCAATCACCATGGGAACTGACAAAATAAATCTCTATATGAAAAGCTGAAGGCTGGACACTGAACACTGGCAAGTGCTCTTTATGTGGTTTCCAGGCAGTCAACAAGGGGTGCCTGTGCTATCATTAAAACTTAGAAGTTTCAGTAGATCATCCTATAACAAAAGAAGTGACAGCACCTTTCACTTTAAGGGAGATGGAGTAGACTCCCTATTCTTCCCACTATGTAAAACTAAAAACCCTGTATATACACATAAAATAACCACAAGACTCTAAAAAGTAGAGGGAAAGTTCCTCTACAAAATCCTACAGCTACCATGACATTTAATAATGAAAAACTGAAACTGAATACTTTCCTTCTAATATCAGAAACAAGGCATAAGGTATAGTCTCATTAATTTTATTTAAACTAGTGTTAGCAGATCTAGCTAATGCATTAAAGCAAAATAAAAAAGACCCACAACAAGAGCAGCAACATACAGATAGAAAAAGAGATAAAACTAATCCTATTTGAAGATAGTATAATTTTTTATGAAGACAATCACAAGGAAATCTACGAAGAAAACAAAACAATTCTAGAATAAGTGAGGTCAGCCAAGTTCCAGGATACAAGATAAAAATACAAAATCCAATGTATTTCTATACTAGAAATAAACCTATAGACACAAAAATGAAAATTACAATATCATCTATAATCACACAAAAAATACCCAGTTGTAAGTCTAACAAAACAGATACAGGACTTATATGTAAAAATAAAGGCTGAAAACGCTCAAAACTTGTTATAAGATGTGAATCTACACATTCTATCTCAATGAACTACAGGAAGGACAAACTCAAAAGAGATCCACAGTGACACATTAAATCAAATGGTTAAAAGCCAAAGCCAAAGTGAGAATTTTGAAAGCAGCAAGAAAAAAAAAACTGCTATAAGATTAATTGTATGTTTTGGTCTACTTGATCGTGCCCTGTAAGTTCCTAAGGCTCTGATCACTGTTCTTCACTAGTTTTACTTTTCACTCCTCTGACTATAATGTTAAATGATCTTTCTTTATGTTCACTGATGAAAACTGAAAATAGGAATACATGGCTTAAGAAATCTGTAAAAACATGGAGGATGTTTTGAGATGTACTATCTTGGGAAAGCTCAAGAAAAGATAAAAAGCATATTAGCTCGAGTCCCCATTTTCTCTCAAAGTATTCATTTCAAGTGATTGAGATGCATAAAGAATCAAGTCTTCAAATGGGTTTACCTATGATTAAGTATAATATTTCATATTTTAAAAATAGGTACTTGCCAGAAAAAAGTTAATTCTATAATATTATCATTCTGTATTTAACTGTGTAGTCGACTCCTTCCTAAAATAGAAACGAACTCTCAGACAACCAGTCAAATGTGGAGCACAGGCTCCGGAGCCACATTAACATGGGAATAGTATCCTGACATCAGTATTCAGCTGGTGGTCAATTTGACACTCAGTTTCCTCATCTAGATGGCAATAATAATGGTGCCTCTTAGGGTTTTTTTTAAGAATCAAAACATAAGAATGCATATAAAACACTCACCACAGAGCATGCACAGAACCAATGATGCATATGAAGCATTTAAAATACATAATGAGAACTCCATGTTAGCTACTACCAATATTATTTCATATAGGCGATTAGTGTATTTCTCAGATTAATTAAAAAAGGTTGTAACATTTAAGAATTTCACTTTTAATTTGTGTAATAACTGTAAAATCTATAATCAAGTTTAGCAAGTACATTAAGTAAAATATAACTCATATTCGTCTTAGTAACCTAACAACAAAAAGCATTATATTCGTGGTTATTGGATTGATAGGATATTTAATAGCTACCTTAATTTTCATATCTAATCATCTCAAGAGCATTAACCAATATATTTTTAGTGGCAGTTCATCAGTGAGATTAAGTTTGGAAAGAAAATTTGATTTTTGTAATGATTAATTTTCTTTAATGTTAAGAATTAATGTATAATTAATGCACAAGCATAATCTATATGTAAAACATGGCCTAGGAAAAGTCACTGCATATAGAGGCATTCAATAAGTACTTGTTAAATTAAAAATAAATGAGTGTTTTATAAACTGTTGAGTTTATAGGTGCTTTTGTTTTTAATATTAATGAACTCATATAAGATTTTGTGAGTACTTGCTTATTTTTGGTAATTTTTAAAAGTGAAGTTCTTTTTTATAAAATGTTTTTATTTATTTCTGAGAGAGAGAGAGAGAGAGAGAGAGAGACAGCATGAGCAGGGGAGGGTCAGAGAGAGAGGGAGACACAGAATCTGAAGCAGGCTCCAGGCTCTGTGCTAGCTGCCAGCACAAAGCCCGACACAGGGCTCGAACCCATGAACTGTGAGATCATGACCTGAGCTGAAGTTGGACGCTTAACTGACTGAGCCAGGCAGGCACCCCTAAAAGTGAAGTTCTTATAACAAAATTAATCATTTCAAAGTCAACAATT
The DNA here is from genome assembly GCF_008692635.1 of Crocuta crocuta. Classification (NCBI taxonomy): domain Eukaryota; kingdom Metazoa; phylum Chordata; class Mammalia; order Carnivora; family Hyaenidae; genus Crocuta; species Crocuta crocuta. The sequence continues at coordinate 14,930,596 of NW_027533089.1, forward strand.
CAGTGGCATTTAGCACATTCACAATGTGGGTAACCAACCATCCTATCTAGTTCCAAAATGCTTTCTTCACCTTGTAGGAAAAACGATACCCATTAAGTATTTCTCTCTCCATTATCGCCTGGCAACTACCAATCTGTGTTGTGTCTATGGCTTTAGTTCTTCTGGATGTTTCATTATGCAATATCGAGATAAAAATCAACAAATATTATCTATATCCAAAAATTAGTAAGCTAGTAGTGAAAATTTTAGAGTAATTTTTTTATGTAAACACTAAACTATCTAAGTGCTCATTTCAACTTTAAGTCTCCTAAGTGCTACTGTTTTCCCTCCTAACTTTAAGATTTCCTTTCTCTTATACATTCAAGGGGAAATGTAAACTTACTCATGCAGACACATACTGATTGTGAAGAAAAGTACTCACATGGGCAAAGCACTTGATTAGATATTTCTCCAAAGATACACAAATGACCAACAAACACATGAAAAAATGCTCAACACATCATTAGTCTTTAGGGAAATGCAAATCACAACCAGTTTACACCCCCCAGGATAGCTGTAATTAAACCAAACCATCCAACCAACCAACCAACAAGGATGTGGAGAAATTGGAACCTTCGTGCACTGCTAGTAGACATGTAAAATGGTGTGATGATGGAAAAGGGCTTGGAGGCACACAATACTGCATGGTGCATTTAGGCCCTAAAAGTGGTTCTTGATAAGCTTAGAATATGGCAAAAGGGCTAAGGGCAAGGTAAAATATGAGACCGACAAGTGGGCAGAGGCCAAACAATAGTGTCTTCATCACCACATTGGGANAAGGATGTGGAGAAAGTGGAACCTTCGTGCACTGCTAGTAGACATGTAAAATGGTGTGATGATGGAAAAGGGCTTGGAGGCACACAATACTGCATGGTGCATTTAGGCCCTAAAAGTGGTTCTTGATAAGCTTAGAATATGGCAAAAGGGCTAAGGGCAAGGTAAAATATGAGACCGACAAGTGGGCAGAGGCCAAACAATAGTGTCTTCATCACCACATTGGGAATATGAACTTTTAAGTCAGCAGTTCTCACAGTTACTGATCTTGGAACTTCTTTATATACCTAAAAAATTGAGGCCTTCAGAGTTTTTGTTCATGGGGGTTATATCTCTCATTATCTTGGTAGAAATAAAAATCATAAACTTAAAATATTAATCCATTTAAACATAACAATGACATATGTTAGAATAAATGACATATTTTTGTGTTTTTCCAAAACAACAAAAAAATTAGTAAAGGCTTTTTATATTTTTTGCACATTTTAAAAAAATGTTTGGCTTAAAGAAAGAAAAGTGGATTCTTATACCTGCTTCTCCATTCAAAATGTAAACATATTCTTTGGATTCAAGTCTATGAAGAAAATCAGACTCCTATACATACAGAGTTGAAAAAGGAGTGTTTTAATCACTTTTGCAAACAATTGGTAATATTCTTTGACACCACATTAAAACTCACCAAGTGTTGGTTTCTTAAAGGTTAATTGCAATGTGATATAAAACCATATTGATAAACTTTTCATACATTGTTATATTACCTTATACTGTCACTTGGAAAATACTGGCTTATGGCATTCTGTAGATCTTCTAAATGTTATCACATTTAATTATACAATCCCCCTGACCCCCGGCAAAAAAATCACATTCATTATAATCACCACCATTCTCATAAGAAAAGTCTTTAAGTACTGGTAAGCTGTCATGTTTGTGGTGACAGCCACAGGTTTGTCAAATTTTATAATAGCAATAAATACTGTCCGTTGGTTTTCCTTGAAGTGACAAGTTCACTTTGTTTGTTTCTGAGAAAATGTCTGCCAACTACCCAAGTCTGAATACACAGTTTATTTGTTGGTTTTTCTTTCAAGTAAAAACTGTTCTATGAAAAAGTGGCTTCTTAAGCTTACAATCCAAACAATCAACAGAACTGCTTTTCTTCAAGACAACCATTGTACTTTGGTATGCAGAAGCGCTTGGTATATTTTCCATTTTATCACAGAATATTAAAAATACACACATACTAAATAGTCAGGATTTAATAAGGTTAATGGTTTTGACTGCTTTGTAAAGGACACTGTTATATGAAAATTGGCTTTGTTTTACAACTATGAATCAAGGTGGTAAAGAATACAAAGATTAATAGTACAATCCAGTGTCACGACTGCTTTTGTACCATGAGCATAAATGGCAACTAGTGAAATAGGCAATTAACAGCTCAGAATTATTATGGGAATAGTTGTGGACTACTTTGTGAACTCCCTGAAAGGGTCTTGAGAACTCTTGATACCCATGGATCATACTTTGAGAACTTCTTTGCAAGCAATGGAGAGATATTTTTGAAGAGTTTTAAGTAACAGCCCATACAAGACCTCCACAATGCAAGGTTCCATGAGGCATCACTTTATAGAGGGATACCCCTGAAGTTGACTATTAATCATCTCAAGACATAATGGAGACTAAGACCCAAAGGAAAGCAGTTGCAATACAGATGAAGACTGGGAACCCAGAAGAGGTTAAGGCTTTTCTCTAAGCTTCTATACTGAGGAGGAGGATGGTACCTTTCTCAGAGTTTGAAAATTAGGAATAGGAAGAAAAGCAACTGGGGTAGAAGAAAGGAATTGAAGACATTTGGGAATCTACATTGAAGTTCAAACTGAGAAATCCAATATGTAGGGGGTATGCTGAAGAGTCTATTCCATAAGGGCTTTTATTTCGAGCTTATATAAGAATACTACCAAGTCTGACAGGTGTGGAAAACAGAATAGAGAAAGCACAATAGCAGAAAAGATGTGGACTAGAGAGTGTAATGTGGCATCTGTTCTCTCCCAGCCCCATGGACAGCCATATACCCAACTGTTTGAGCTGTTGGAGAAAGGAAATACAGGATGATGATAAAGGAATTGTTTTTATTTTTTTTTTAAGTTTAGGTTATTTTGAGAGAAAGAGCATAAGAGAGAGAGAATCCCAAGCAGGCTCTGCACTATCAGAGCAGAGCCCGGTGCAGGGCTCGAACTCCTAAACCGTGAGATCACCACCTGAGCTGAAACCAAAAGTCAGACGCTTAACCCACTGGGCTACCCAGGCGCCCCAAGGAGCTGTTTTGTTAATGAAGGGCTTTGTAATACAGAGGGGTGCTATTTTAAGGAAATAATAAGGACTAGAACACATAAAATTTCAATCATTTACCATAACAGAAGCTTAGTTCTTATTCAAGTACCAGTGTGAGTGTTCCAGACTGGTAGATGGCCTTTTATACAATGATTCAAGGAGTCAGCTTCCTTCCTTCTTGTAACTTTGACATTCCTCCAAGAACTCAAAGTATTTTGCATCTAGTTAGCAGATGTGGGAAGACAGAATGGAGAAAACACAGTAATTTCCCAACTATACTGGCAAACACCAGTCATATGGCTATCCCTAGCTGCAGGGGTGGTGGTACAAAATTGAGCCTTGGGTGGGCAGTTGCTTCCTAGCAATAAAGACATACTATGAGAGGGAAAGCATGAATAGTTGTATAGTCGGCCACCTCCCCACAAAAGCACATGAATCAGATTCACAAGTGATAAAGTATGACATGGATCAAGAAGGATGTAAGAATTTTCTCTATTTCTATATGGAACATAGCATCAATCTTGGCACCATGAGGGCTCTACTTTCTGATGTTTCCTCTTGGGGAAGCAGCAGAGACAATGAAGCTTGATTGGAGATGGCTGTTCCGTTTACAAAAAGTAGATAGGGCAAATGCTTGCAGACAGAGTGGATTTTACCTTTTTTTTTTTTCCCCCTTAACGCATCTGAGACACCTCTGGAAGATTTCCAGAAATTTCAGAATGGCATTTTAGGAGAATAAGGTCCTGCACAAATATCTGGGATCAACACCATGTGAGGACTATTACTAACTCTGATTCCATAAACGTTCACAAGGCTAGCCTAAAGAAAACTTGGATTATGAGTTTTAGACAGAGGTGCCTATGGAACGTCCAGTCAATAATGTGTAGGTTGCTGAAGACATACAACTCAGGAGAAATTTCAGAAGTAAAGACAGAACTTTAGGAATCACAACACAAAGGCAGCAGCTGATGTCAAGGGGGCGAATGAGATCATGAAGATAAAGGAGAGTTAAAAATAAGGAGCATCAAAACAGTATTTTAAAACCATCAGCCTTTGATATAAAGATGTGTTTTACTAACACTACCTATAATATATGTGCAATACAACCCAAACCTTAGAATATTAGTGCAAAATCATGTGTTTACCTGTTTACCTACTAATAAACACCATGTTTCTGACCACACTGTCCACTTTTAAATACCCATATTTAGCTCACTTTAACAGGTAAAGCAAGTATAAGAGCTGTATCCTTGGCTTCACATCTGACTAATGTGCTTTTGGAACACCTTGTTTTTGAAAAAATTTAAAAATGTTTATTGATTTATTTTGAGAGACGGCATGAGCAAGCACAGGAGTTGCAGACAGAGGGAGTGAGAATCCCAAGCAGGCTTCATGCCGTCAGCACAGAGTGCAACGTGGGGCTCAAACCTATAAACCATGAGATTATGACCTGAGCCAAAACCAAGAGTCAGCCACTTAACCAACGGAGCCACCCAGGCGCCCCTGGAATGCTTTCTGCTAGCTTGATGAGTTTTGTAATTCAGAAAGCATAATTTGGGCCTTATTACTATAGGATGCACTTCATTAAAATAAATCTCTGCTAGCATTCTCTTTTAAAGTAAAAATAAAGATACAGTAATATGAAAGATGTGAAAGTAGAAAGTTAAGTTATTCAGGGAAGACAACAATTGTTCCTAAAATGTAAACACTGGAGGTAAGTTACAATAGAAGGAACTCAATTATATGTAAATTTTATAATTCAGCTAAGATATTAATTTTAATATTAAACCGGCAGGAAGATTCAGAGATTTCCTCCAATTTTAGTGTAAGTCCAAACTGCCATTTAAATAGATGTGCTTTGATTACTGAATACCAAAGCAGGAAAACTAAAGCATTTTCAAAATCAAGAAAGAAATGCCAATACTGTCTTCAAAGCTGAATTATTTTCACACTTCAACAACCGCACCTGGTGCTCCATTGACTAGTAAGTAAAAAGAATAAGGAAGTAACTTGGATTCAACTCCAGCTGGGTTTGGAGATCATTAACTAAAACCTAATGCAACAGCTGTTTGAAAATTAGAATTCGTTATGCTGAAAACTTGCCATTATTTCACTAAAGCTTGGTATACGTCATACTGTAAAGGAGTGATTTTGAGTTTGAGCATATACCAGAATGTCTTGCAGGATTTGCAAAATAGAGATTCCTGCTGTCCTATCTTCTCCAGTTAACTAATCCTCAGGGCTCAAGAAATTTGCATTTCTATCAAGTTCCCAGGTGATGCTGGTATGATGGTCCAGGAACCGAGAAATCATGTTATATAGCGTATTTCTTTTGGTTTCTGAAAAAACAGTTGTAGAATATCCTCTTTTCTATGTAAAAAGCCCACAGGTATTCCCATTAATTTGGAATTTACAGTAATTTTTGAAATACTTTAGATCTGTGAAAAATAATGCTACTCTACTTCATGGTATAAACTAGTTGGAAGGCAAGGGGCGGCTGGGTGGCTCAGTCCCTGACCATGGGACTCGTGATTTTGGCTCAGGTCATGATCTCACAGTTCGTGGTTTTAAGCTCCATGTTGGGATTTGCACTGACAACGTGGGGCCTGCTTGGGATCCTCTCTCTCCCTCTCTCTGCCATTCCCGTTTGTGCTCTCTCTCTCAAAATACACTTGAAAGAAAGAAAGAAAAGAAAGAAAAGAAAGGAAAGAAAGAAAGAAAGAAAGAAAGNATCAAAATAAACGAACGAATGAACGAACGAAAGAAAGAAAGAAAGAAAGAAACTAGTTGTAAGGGTATTCCAGTCAAGATACTCTTTAACGGATGGGACTGATTCTTCTGGCCTAAGTGCATGTCCCACCTCCCTCAATGCTCCCCACCAACCATTAGGTCTCCTAAGGCTGGGCAGGTCCCTCCTTCAAGGATACTATAACCATCACTGTGGGAGGCATATAGAGAAATATTTAAAGTGTTCTTGAGAATAAATTGTTACCAAACCAAATGAAATGCAACATTTATTTATTCTGATTGACCTTCACTGCCCCCATCCTTTTAGTTTGAAATAAGTTTTGGATACAACCACAAATTCAAAAACCATGTTAAAGGATTCATTTTGCAGGATTCTACTATATATAAAGAAATTCTGATGAAATAATGGTTTCCAGTCTTAGTTTGCTAAAATATCAACTGAAGTTCACATGGACATCGGCCATTGTCATTTTAATATATTAATAACAAAGAGTTTTGATATTTTTTATATCTTATAATGTCATATCTTCTGAGGTATAGTTACATTATAGCTTTTTAGATGGAATCATGCTTTAAATGGGTCTTTATTTTTGGGTGTTTGTGTTTTATTTACTTTTTCTTTCATAGTTTATTGTCAAGTTGGTTTCCATATAACACCCAGTGCTCATTCCAACAAGTGCCCTCCTCTGTGCCTATCACCCCCCTTCCCCTCTACCCCACCNATGGATTCTGTTGAGATTTCACTGTAGAGTATCATGTCACCTGTGAAAAGTGAAAGTTTGACTTCTTCTCTACCAATTCTGATGCCTTTTATTTCCTTTTGTTGTCTGATGGCTGATGCTAGGACTTCCAGCACTATGTCAAACAACAGTGGTGAGAGTGGACATCCCTGTCGTGTTCCTGATCTCAGAGGAAACTCTCAGTTTTTCCTCATTGAGGATGATGTTAGCTGTGGGCTTCTCATAAATGCCTTTTATGATGTTGAAGCAAGTTCCTTCTATCCCAACTTTCTCGAGCGTCTTTATTAAGAAGGGATGCTGTATTTTGTCAAATGCTTTTTCTCCATCTATCGACAGGATAATATGGTTTTTATCTTTTTCTTTTGTTAATGTGATGTATCACATTTGCGAATATTGAACCAGCCCTGTAACCCAGGGATGAATACCACTTGGTCATGGTGGATAATTCTTTTTTTATGCTGTTGAATTCAATCTGCAAGTAATTTGTTGAGAATTTTTGCATCCATATTCATCAAGGATATTGGCCTGGAGTTCTCTTTTTCTGCTGGGTCTTTGTCTGGTTTGGGAATCAAAGTGATGTTGGCTTTATAGAATGAGTACAGAAGTTTTCCTTCCATTTCTATTTTTGGAATAGCTTGAGAAGAATGGGTATTAACTCTGATTTAAATGTCTGGTAGAATTCCTCAGGGAATCCATCTGTCCCAGGGCTGTTATCTGTTGGGAGAGTTTTGATTTCTTCACTAGTTCTGGGTCTGTTCAGGTTTTCTATCTCTTCCTGTGTGAATTTTGGTAGTATGTGTGTGTTTAGTAATTTGTCCATTTTTTCTAGGTTTTCCAGTTTGTTGGCATATAATTTTTCATAGTATGCCCTGATAATTGCTTGTATTTCTGAGGGATTGGTTGTAATAAATCCATTTTCATTCATGATTTTGTCTATTTGGGTGCTCTCTCTTCTTTCTGAGAGGTCTGGCTAGAGGTGTATCTATTTTGTTTATTTTTTTCAAAAAACCAACTCTTGGTTTCATTGATCTGTTTGACTGTTTTTTTTGGATTCTATATTGTTTACTTCTGCCCTGATTTATATTCTCTCTCTTCTTCTGCTGGGTTTGGGTGCTCTTGTTGCTATCCTTTTAGTTCCTTTAGGTGCGCTGTTAGATTTTGTACTTGTGCTTTTTCTAATTTCTTGAAATAGGCCTGGAGTACAATGTACTTTCCTTTTAGGACTGCCTTTGCTGCATCCCAAAGAGTTTGGATTGTTGTACTTTCATTTTCATTTGTTTCCATATATTTTTAAATTTCTTCTCTAATTGCCTAATTGACCCATTCGTTCTTTAGTAGGATGTTCTTTAACCTCCGTAGTTTTGGAGGTTTTCCAGACTTCTTCCTGTGATTGATTTCAAGTTTCATAGCATTGTGATCTGAAAGTGTGCATGGTATTATCTCAATTCTTTTATATTTATTGAGGGCTGCTTTATGACCCAGTGTGTGATCTACCTTGGAGAATGTGCCATGTGCACTTGAGAAAAAAGTGAATTCCATAATCTCAGGATGTAGAGTTCTAAATATATCTGTCAAATCCATCTGGTCCAATGTGTCATTCAAGTCCATTGTTTCTTTAGCGATTTTCTGTCTAGTTGGTCTACCCAATGCTGCAAGTGGAGTATTAAAGTCCTCTGCTATTAGCACATTCTTATCCATAAGATTGTTTCTGTTTGTGATTGTTTTATGTTTTGGGTGCTCCCAAATTCAGTGCATAGACATTTATATTTGTTAGCTCTTCCTGATGAATAGACCCTGTAATTATTGCATAAGGCCCTTTTTCATCCCTTGTTACTGCCTTTAAAGTCCAGTTTGGTTTTTTTTTGGATCTTTAAAAATCAGTTACAGGTTTTAAAATTCTAGAGAAGTTCATTTTCAAGCGCCAATTTCCACAATTCTCCTACTTTACATTATGTCTTATATAACAAAAAAATCATTATTCAGCATCCTGTTAACTAGAATTCCTTACTAGCTGATGATTCAATGTGCCCTCAGTGCAATGATGATTGGCATTCTCAGTGATTACCAAGATGCAGGAAAATTCTAGGCAATAGTATCAATCAATGAAGACTAACATTTCATCATTTGGATTTTAACACGTGTTTAACTATTGTATTTTAATTATGTAAAAAATAGATAATCCAAGTATTATATGGATAAGATTTTCAAGTAAGTACAACATTCTTTATCTTGTCAAAAAGCAAACATTTCCACACAATACTATTAACGGTCACTTTAATACGTATTTTAAAACAACTTACTAAAAACTGGCTTAATTTATTTTATAGTCATCTTATTCTATTTGAATTAGGCAAACATAAATAAATACATTCTAGTTCCACACTGAGACCAAAGAAATTGTAGAAACTAAAAATATCATAGAATTAATGTGACTTTTTGGCAGGGAAATGGGGTGGAGGGAGAGGAAGCACAAGTTTTAAAAAACTATTTTCTTTCTCAAAAAGAATGGTGATGACCATTATCCAGCACAGAGTAGATATTAAATTTGCTTAATGAAAACAATATGGTATTATTAAATGAAACCGTAGAGAAGGTAGAGTTCTTTACTGAGCAATCCAAGAAAGATCAATTTTAAAAAGGATTGACTTGATGGGATTTGATCCCTAGTAACCTAGCAATTTACACACAGCACAGTCAAAGCTGAAGCTCCAGACATGTCAAGACTGTTTCCTCTGGCTTGATATTCTAGGTGTGTCATACCTAGTCCTCAGGGTTTTTGCCTCTGATGTTGCCAAGACTGTGCGAGCAAAGGCTAAGAAGCAGTTAGAGATTAAAGAGGTCAAATAACCAAGGCAGAACCATGGTTTCCAAGCCTATGATCTAAGAATCATATGGAGAGTTATATTGTCTTAAAATAGATTTCAGGTGATAGGCCTGGGGAAATACTGGGATTGAGTATTTTTATAAAGCTCCCAATGTGATAGAAGATGCTGGGTGACCTAAAGACTATACCAACAGGAGTCATTACAAAGCATACGAGAAAAACAAAGGAACCAGGCTAATATATTTTTGTTAATTTTGGTTTATGACCCTCTAAGTAACATTCACCATTTTACCCTTATAAAACAAACATATTATGGAAGAGTTCTCTATAGCACAATTTCTCATCTCTGAAGACCATCTGATTTCTAAAACAGTCCCATCTTGTTCTTAATTTTGTGTGTGTATTTTGGGGGCAGGGGGTGGTTGAAGATAAACTGGAAATAATAAATCTAAATTAAACAAAGTGGTCTTAAGGACAATTAAAATTTAGGAACAAGGTTTGGGCACCTGGGTGGCTCAGTCAATTAAGCATTTGACTCTTAAGTTTTGGCTCACATCATGATCTCACAGTTCATGAGTTCAAGCCCTGTTTCAGGCTCCATACTGAGAGTGAAGAGCCTGCTTGGGGTTCTCTCTCTCTCTCTCTCTCTCTCTCTCTCCCCCCAAATAAAGAAATAAACTTAAAAAAGATTTAGGAACAAGGTTACCTGATGGGACCTACCAAATAATTCAATTGCTAAATATTTATTTATAATTATAAAAGCTGATATTTGTGTATTAAGAACAAATAATTTATAAACTACAATGAAAAGGCAAAGATTGTCAAAATGGATTAAAAAAAGCTAGATTCAACTATATCCTGCCTACAAGCAACCCACCTTAAAGAAACAAATGACAAAAGAAAAAGGATGGAAAAAACAGTTATCATGTTAACGAAAATCAAAAGAAAGCTAGAGTGATATTAATAACATGGATTTCAGAAGAAAGAGCATTGCTAGAGAAAAAAGGTTTTTACTAATTTATAATAAAGGGGTCAATTTATCATGCAGACATAATGACCTTAGAAAAGCGGTACATCTGTAAGTCTCAAAATACAGAAATAAAAGACTCACAAAAATATAGACAAATCCACAAGTATAATTGGTTATTTCACCGTTATGCTCCCAATAATTGACACCACAAGTAGACAGAAAACCAGTAATGACTGAAAACCTGAACAATACTATCAACTAATTAACAATCTGGTATTTACAGAACACTCCAGCCAGAATGCAGATACACATTCTTTTCAAGTACACCTGGAACTTTTAAGAAGATAGACCATATTTATGGGGCGCCTGGGTGGCTTAGTCGGTTAAGCNAAAAGATAGACAATATTTTGTCTTAAAAACAAAGCTTGATAAATTTAAAAGAATTCAAATCAAATGAAGTATGTTCTCTGACTACAATGGAATTAAATTAACAAAATAACAGAAAAGACATTCGAAAAGTCCACAAATATTTGAACTAAACAGCATGCTTCATGTAACCCAAAGGACAAAGAGAACACCAAAAAGAAAATTAGACAAACATTTTGAACCTAATAAAACTTAAATATACCGAAGCATAAAGCAGTGCTTACAGGGAAACTTAACATACCATAGTAAAAAAGAAGGAAGATCAGGAGTGCTTGGGTGGTTAAGCATCTGACTCTTGATTTTAGCTCAGATCACAATCTTATAGTTTGTAGGATTGAGCCCTGTATTGATTGGGCTGTGTGTTGACAGTGTGGAGCCTGGTTAGGAATCTCTCTCCCTCTCTCTCTGCCCCCCGCCACTTGCTCTCTCTCAAAATAAATAAATAAACCTAAAAAAAAATTTTTTTTAAAAGGAAGGTCTAATATCAATGAACTAAGCTTTGTCCTAAGGAACTTGAAAAAAAAAAGAGTAAATAAAAGCAGATATCTAACAAAATAGAAAAGATAAAATATAAAAAAATCAGTAAAAACTGACAAGTCTGTAGCCAAACTAGTAAGACAAAAGAAAAGACACAATTTTCAATATCCAGAATAAGAAGTCACTACAAATATAAAGGAATGTTATATATAAACAACTCTATACCAATATATTTGACAACTTAAAAGAAATGGGCCAAATTCTTTGGTAAACAAAAATTAACAAAGCTCACTCAAGTATAGATAACTCAATAATCTTTTATCTATTAAGGGAGTCAAATTTGTAGACTAAAAGCCTTCCCACAAAACAAAGAAACATCTTCCCACAGATAAAACAATAGGCCCAGATTGCTTCACTAGGACATTCTAACAAACATTCAAGAAAAATACCAATTCAGCACAAACTTAAAGAAAACTGAAGAGGAGAAAACACTTCCCAACTCATTCTGTGGAGCCACCATTACTGTGTTACCCCAAATGAGACATATATTACAAAACACTACAGAGTTGGAAGCACAGTGCAATGAAGGACTAGGTGGCAGGATCTTCACAGGCTAACTAGTGCCTTCTCTGCCTTGCTTGTGTGAGCTTCAGCAAAATTGAAATTGCTGGCAGTAAGGCTGGGAAGACTCCTAAGGCCAAGACAAAGGTGGTTTCCCACTGTGGAAAGCCAGCTTGCAGTTCCTGGTGGGCCATGTTCATGGACACCTACAATCCAGGACCACCAGTCTTGTACGAGTGTGCATGGTTGCCTTGGCACATGGCACAGTCATCCTACTGTACATCAGCATAGGGGTTCCTGAATTGGCAGGGAATGCATCAAAAGAATTGAAGTTTAGTGTATTACCCCTCCTCACGTGCAACTTGCTGTTTGTGGAGATGAAGAATTGGACTCTCTCATCAAGGCTACAATAGCTAGTGGTGGCATCATTCAACACATCCACAAATCTTTGACTGGGAAGAAAGAACAGAAGAGTGTTTAAAGGATTCCTTATCATCTCAAGAGTCTAAAGACTTTTAACAGCTGTCCAGTGTTAATGAGTCCAGTGGACTGTGAAAACCACAATTCTGGCTTGTAATTCCATTTGGTCAAGTTGGAAGTTCAGTTTTCCATCCAACCAAATTTCTGCATTCAAGTCTTAACCATGTTTAAGTGTTACTGTGGCTTTAAAAAAGCTATTGATTCTGACTGAAGTAGTGCATTTTTGACTGAGTTGACTGTTTTTAAACAACTGTTTGGATTTTAATTGTGAGACAGAAGTTATAGTAACAAACATTTGGTTCTATACAGGCATTATTTCCATTCCAGTGGATAACGTCAATAAAGATCATATGGGCCATTCCCCCGAAAACACTATAGAACAAATCCCAAACAAACACAGAGGCAAAAATTAACATTTTGTTAAGTGACTACAATACATAAAAGAATAATCATCGTACCCATGTGGGAATTCAAAGTTGGTTTAACATTAGAAAGTCAATGTAATTCATCATATTGACAAGCTAAACAGAAAAACCAAATGATCATCTTAATACATGCAGGGAGGGGCACCTGGGTGGCTCAGTTGGTTAAATGTCCAACTTCAGCTCACGTCATGATCTCAGGGCCTGCGAGTTCAAGATCTGCCTTGGGCTCTGTGCTGACAGCTCAGAGCCTGGAACCTGCTTCAGATTCTGTGTCTCCCTCTCTCTGCCCCTCCCCCACTCACATTGTTTCTCTTTCTCAAAAATAAACAAACATTAAAAAAAGTTTTTTCAAGTCAGTTAAGTGTCAGACTCTGGATTTCAGCTCTGGCCATGATCTCACGGTTCACGAGTTGGAGCCACGAGTCAGTTCGCACTGACAGCGCAAACAGAGCTTACTTGGGATTCTCTCTCTCCCCCTCTCTCTCTGCCCCTCCTCCTCCTGCTACCAGGCTCTTGCATGCGTGCTCTATCTCAAAATAAACAAAACAAAAAAGGTCTGAAAAGGTAATTCCTATGAATCATGTACTTTTTACAGAGTGTTTCATTGAACATATTCTCTAACATACAGTATTATAAAATACAGCCAATTATAATCTATTCACTGATGACTATGGAAATACATAATTTCCAATGAATGACACATTTATCATCTTGATGCTCTAGAAGAACTAAGTAATACACAAGCTCTCTTCATAAGGAAGTTAACTTGAAGGAAAAAGGTTTGTATGTTTAGACGTGTCTGTGGGCAATGCAAGAGAGCACTTTTTCTCTATTTAACACAGCTAATGCCTCTCTCTCCAAAAATATTAAAAGAACGCATGCTTAAAAAGAAAGTGGGCTTTTCATTTTTATTTTAAAAATAATAACTGCTGTGAAAAGTAACTGCAACTCAAAATAGCTTAAAGACTTAAATGTAAGACTTGAAATTGTAAGACTCTTAAAAGAAAACATAGGGGAAAAGCTTCATGACACTGGTCTTGGCAATGATTTCTTAGCTACAACATCAAAAGCACAGGCAACAAAAACAAAAATAGACAATTCAGACTACATCAACCTAAAAAGCTTCTGCACAGCAAAGAAAACAACAGTAAAAAAGTAACATATGGAATGGGAGAGAATATTCGCAAGCTGTATATTTGAAGGAACTCCTATTCGCTCAGGAGCAAAAATACAAAAGCCCAATTAAAAGATGGACAAAGGACTGAATAAACACTTCTCTAAAGACATACAAAGGACCAAGAAGTACAGGAAAAGATGCTCAACATCACTCACCATCAGAGAAATGCAAATCAAATTAACAAAGAAGTATCATCTTATACCTGTTAGGATGAACGTAAGAAAGAAAATAATTAAGTGTTGACGAGAAAATGTGGAGAAACTGGGATCCTTGTCCACTGTTGGTGGAAATGTAGAATGGTATAACCACTACAGAAAATAGTATGGAGATTCCTCAGAAAATTAAACATAGAAGTACATGATCCAGCAATCCTACTTTTGGGTATTTATCCAAAAAACTTGAAATCAGCTTCTTTATATTCTCACATGTTCATTATAGCATGACTCATAATAGCCAAGAGGTAGAAAAAACCTAAATGCTGAAAATAAAGAATAAACACAATGTGGTATATACATACAACAGAATAATATTTAGTCTTGAAAAAAAGAAGGAAATCATGTCAAATACAATATGGATGATTTTGGGAGATGTTATGCTAAATGAAATGAACCAGTCAGAGAGGGCAAATACTGTATGATTCTACTTATTTCAAGTATGTAAAGTATTCAAAAATGATAGAAACAGAAGGTAGAATGGTAGCTACCAGGCGCTGAGAGATGGCAAAATGGGGTACTGTTGTTCGTGCACAATGGTTTCGGTTACGTAAGGCAAAAAGAGTTCCAGAGATCAGGTATACAACAATTATGCTTATAGTTAACAATAATGTACTGTACACCCAAAAATTTGTTAGGAGGGTTAAAAAAAGGCTCAGGATTATTTTTGCCAATTTACTTTTTCCACTGGAAATTTAAAAACAATTTACAATTGTACACAACAGGTATTTTATTAAAATTATAGATTAATTTGAGAGGGAAATAAAGCAATATATTCAAATGGTTCAACTAGAAAGAAGTATTTTTAAAAGCATATGCAACAAAAAGTCTCAAGAGGTCTTGTTCCATCTGCCCAACTTTTCATTCTTCACAATATGTAACCATGTTACTGAAGGTATTAGTTATACCTTCAGAGATCACTTTATGTAAATATGAGCAAAAACAAATACGCACCTCTTTTTGACTTAAATATTAGGATAACATGTACTTTACCTTGCCTTTCTTTTAAAATTTTTCCATATCAAAACATAAAGAACTTCCTTGTTCCTTTTTTTTTTTAAGTGTCACAGCATTTCACTATGTATGGAGATGTACAATAATTTATTCAGTCAATCCTACTGATGGGCATTTAGATGGTTTCTGTTCTTTGCTCATAATAAAAATATTTTGGTATAATCTGGTACATACATCAAGTTATGTAATTTTTCAGATCCTTAAGAACAACAGTAAGAGTGCTAAAGGCTTTAGGTACAGAAACACTTTTTTCTTTTTTACTTTTAAATATTTATTTTTGGGTGAGTGTAAGTGGGGAGGAGGAAAGAGAGAGAGACATAGGATCTGAAGCGGGCTCTGTGCTGATAGCTGACAGCAGTAAGCCCAATGTGGGGCTCAAACTCACGAACTGTGAGATCATGACCCACAGAAGTTGGACACTCTATCAACTGAGCCAACCCCAGAGTCCTGAAACCCTTTTTTCAACAAGTTTGGGTGGCACAACCCTTTAATAAATTTTTTCTCTTATCTATAAAATGGAGGGTCGGGGCTGGATTATATCTCTATGGTCTCTATAATTTTTACTGGACTTTCTATAAATAACATCTGTCACACAATAGTTTTAGTTTTATAAACTTCAATTAATTTTATTGAACTTATTTTTTCCTTTGATATTTAATTAAAATTTTTTTCATGACAGTAACCTTAAAAGTCAATGTTAGAATAATATACAAGAGTAGTTTAATTACTTACATGCGTAATAAGCTTCCAAAATGGCATCCCAAACCCAAAATAAAATGCATGCACTGTTAATTATGTTATGTGCTTAAAATAATGATTTCAGTGGCAGTGATGGACATATACCTCTGTACATTAATTCAACACATTTTATTATTTTCCTTAGCTCACTCCTTAGCAATGAGTCTTAAAATTGAGACTCTACTGAATATGTATTTTTGTGGCCTCTTTCTCATTTAACATTTTATTGGGAGCATGTTTCTTGGTCAGTGTTCAATGAGCAAGACTCATTTGAAGATAACTGCTGGATGTTAACAGCACGGCATATTGTCACAGAGCAGATCAAAGCCACCCAAATCATACAAATGCTTCTGATCTAACCAAACATAATTTGATAACTTTTTCTTCTCTTTTTAAGTAGCCTTCGCACCCAGCAGGGAGCCCAATGCAGTGCTTAAACTCACAGCCCTGAGATTGAGACCTGAGCTGAGATCAAGAGTTGGACACCTAACCAAGTGAGCCACGCAGGCACAGTAAAATGTTTGTCTATTTATAACTAAAGCATCATTGGTTAAAATAAAGTTTATTGACCACTAATCCTAAAGAGCTATTCATTGTCATTCTACTCCTATAAAAGCAACCAGAATCAAATTCTACTAGATGAATTGAACACTGACCAAGAAACAAGCTCCCAATAAAATGTTAAATGAGAAAGAGGCCACAAAAATATATAAGCAGTAGAGTCTCAATTTTAATAAAAATTATACACAGACAAACACAATATGTTGTGAGTAGTACAAACTGGTACAATCACTCTGAGGGCAATTTGGCAATATAAAGATGTGCATCCTGTGCCAAGCAATTTTATTTCTAGGCACCTCTAGAAAAGTATTTGCTCATGTGTACAAAGAAACACGAATAATTATGTCGACAGCTGAACTGCTTAAAATTGGCAAGAAAAAAAAAGATTATTGAGTGTAAAGGCAAGCTGTATACAGACTGATGCATCAGTGTGATAAACATCTCTGCAAATAAAAGATATTTTTTCTGTGGTTATATATATACATGTGAGTAAAACTTGACCAAAAAATAGTAGATAAATACACATCCAACATATAATTACTTATAAAAGTGTGACAGGGGTCAAAATTAGAGATGGTCATCAAAGGGAACGTGAGCTTTATTTGAAATTTCTACATTTAAGAAATAATTTATGTAATCTAAACAATGTCACAATGGCTGAATATCTCGAAGTAATATGCCAACATGTTAATATTTCATAATTCTGATAGAATAGAAGTAATTTATTTATACTTTCCTGTATTCTTTTAATATCTGAACTGTTTTTTAAAAGAAAAAAATGTTTGGAGAGCGAGAGAGCTCACATGGATGAAAGAGTGTGAGCAGGGGAGGGGGCAGATGGAGAGGAAGAGAGACCATCTTAAGCAGAGTCCATGTCCAGCTTGGCGCCCAACATGGGGCTCAATCCCACGACCACAAGATCATGACCTAGGCCAAAACCAAGAGTCAGAGGTTTCACCAACGAGCCACCCAGGTGCCCCAAAAGAAAAATATTGAGTACAACTTATGTACAGATTTATTAGGCTGGAGTATTTTATAATTACAAACATGCAGGGTAACAGAATCACTAGAAAACATTTTAAATTGTGCTTTTCAACAGCAAGATAAAACCACATTAGCAACCTTCAATAGCTGTCTCACATCACAGGGAGACATTTTTCACTTTTGAAGCAAAAGCAAACTATTACCAAGATAGTCCCTATTCAAAATATTCTATAATTAGTAAATATTCAGGTACCTCTTTCACCTGAAAAGGAGCACATTCAAATGACAGAAAAGCAAAAGTTGGGAGCAGATAGGAAAATGTCAGTATCCATGAATGTGAAAAATTAGATAATCAAAGAAATAAATGAAGTTTTATTATTTATTTCATTAGAAGAGGAAAAAAAACCACTTCAATTACCAAAATGTATAGTGTGTCATTTAACAAATACTGTTGGGAAATGATGTGACATATACACGTGAATTTTCCAGATAAATGGAACTCACCCTTTAAAATCAAAACCTTTCAATTTAACCATTCTGATGAAAATCCCTCAAGAAGAATTACATACCCTCTGTGGTTTAAAACACATATATTTTTTAAAAAAATTTTTTAATGTTTATTTTTGAGAGAAAGAGAGTGAGAGAGAGAGAGAGAATGAACAGGGGAGGTGCAGGGAGAGAGGAAGACACAGAATCTGAAGAAGGCTCCAGGCTCAAAGATGTCGGCACAGAACCTGACGTGGGGCTCATACCCACGGACGGTGAGATCATAACCTGAGCCGAAGTCAGACACTTAACCAACTGAGACACCCAAGCGCCCCTACAGCACATATATTGAACATAACCATGATTTTCCTTGAAAGCAACAGGTCAGAATTCATTCATTCACTCAATCATTTAGCAAATTAGATCTGTCTTCAGAGAGCTTGCAATCTAGATATTCTAGTCTTGCTATTAAATAGTCTGATTAAAGTCATTTTACAATTAGCCCAATAATTTAATTAAAATTCTACAAAAATGGAAGTTCTGAAGCACTTTTCCACTTTATTTCAGTATAATCTTCCATTCTTTCCCTAAACAGGTCTTCTGGCCAAACTGTTATGCCCCCATAACCTAGGCCATGTTTTCATATCTTTGAGCCTTTGTTCAATATTCATTCCACTTGGAATATCCTCCCTCCAATTGCTGTCAAAAACCTACTCATCCTTCAAAGCCTATCTCAAATTCCAACTATGACATGAATGGTATTTCTTACTTTCCCAATTGAATCAATGATGGCAAAAATCGAAGATACTCACTTCCCTCAACAACTTGTTTTATTTCCTAAACAACAGGACCAAATTTTAAATCCTTCTGGGAAAAAAGATTTACAGAACAAATATTAATTTATTTCAAACTAATTAGTCATTGAGTCACACTCAGGATCCTCACTTATAAAATATATAATGTCAAACTTACAAACTCATTGTGGAACTTGTAATATATATATGAAGTGTCCGTATAAATGAGGGTTATATAGTAGATGCATAAAAAAGCTGATAAAAAGAATCTACACTACAAGTGGAAAACCAAGTACAGAAACTACTTATAAAATTATCAGGACAATATCCTCCTTTAATAGACAAGTGGGAACATCAGAAAATCTGGGCCATGGAACTCAACTGTGTGGTATCTCTAAGAGAAAAGAGTAACTTGCAACAGGCGCTTCCTTATTTATCTCAGTGCATGAAAACTCTGAATCCTAAAGAAGTTCTTCAAGAAAAAAAAAAAGAACATATTTAAAACAAATGTTTAGAAGTCATGCTTACAATACAAACATATCAATGCTACTGTAAAAAAAAATATATTTAAGGGTATATTAGTTTCCCATTGCTGCCATAATAAATTCCCACAAACTTAGTGGCTCAGAAGAACAGAAACAGGAGAAGTCCTAAAATCAAGGTTTTTAGCAAGGCTGCTTTCTTTCTGGAGGTTCTAGGGTAAAATCCACTCTGTACAAGCTTCTTCTAAACTTCTAAGGGCTCTCTATTCATATCTTGGCTCATGGCCTCTTCCTCTACCTTCCAAGCTAGTATCATAGCCTCTTTAAATATGTGATTAGGACCCCAGATTCTATCTTCTCATCTATTTTTCTGACCCTGACACTTTTGCCTCCCCCTTCTAAGGAATCTTGGAATTACACTGAGATTACCTAGATAATCCAGGATAATCTCTTGATTTTAAAATGCTTGATCATGCCTGAAAGTCTCCTTTGTTATGTAAAGTAACATTCACAGGTTCTGGGGGACTATTATTCAACCTACCACAATAGATATTTTTATCTCTTTACTGTTATAAAGAATACTGACACTTTGATTCAATTTTAAATAATCTTTTAAAAGGAAAAAGCTTACTATAAATTCTTGGTAAAACTGATAGAATTTGAAAGGTATTTTAAAGTTCAAGATTCTTGCAAAAGACTTTGATTTCTTAGAGCCTCACTCTACTAGCTTGACACACAACATCTGCATTTTTGAAAACATAGTTCATTAAGTGATCACACTTACAAACACATTTACAACTTGAGTACAATTTTGGTGAATAATTTAAAATCCCATAATGAAAAGAATTAACAATTGCTTGAAGAATAAAATGATCAATCTATTATTTATTTTCTTCCCTTTGGAATCCAGGAAAACCATACATAATTGTTACCCTTGTTGGCCCTAGATCACAGAAAATGAAGGAAAAAAAAAAAAAAAACCTTAACGGCTCTAGGATAATGATTTTCCAAGTGTACAATATATACTGGTTGTTTCCTGTAATACTAATATTTCCAATCTCAGAGAGTTTGCATTTTGTCATGGACTAATAATTTACTATGACTGTCTTCACTGGTACATTAAGCCACTCTTACAACAAATCCCATTTTTGTTTTAACACTTTAAAACAAATTAAAAGGTAGATAGTCTACTCATTTTTTAGATTTAACCAAGATGAAGAACACTCCCCTCTTAAAAACAGCAAGAGAAAAGCAACTAGTTACAATGAAATCGCCATAAGACTATCATCACCAGAAACTTCATAGGTCAGAAGGGAGTGGCAGAATATACTCAAAATGCTGAAAGAAAAACATTACCAAAAATATCTGACCCATCAAAATTATCACTTGGAACTGAAGGAGACACAAGTTTTCAAGACAAGCAACAGCTAAACAGGTTCATCAATATCAAACTAGCCTTACAAAAACTGTTTTTACTTTAATTAATTAATTTTTTTTATATTAGAAAGAGAGAGAGAGAGAACATAAGCAGGGGAGGGAAGAGGGAGACAGAGAGAATCCTAAGCAGGCTCCATGCTCAGTGCTGAGCCTAAGTGGGGCTTAGCCCCACTCAGTGGGGCTCATTCCTGAGATCATGACCTGAGCCAAAATCAAGAGTCTGATGCTCAACTGAATGGGTCACCCAAGACACACCTTACAAGAAATATTAAAGGGACTTCTTTAAATGGGGGAAAAATTTCAAAGTCCATAAATAAAAATAAGAAAATTATGAAAGAAAATATCTCACTGACAAAGGTAAACATATAGTAAAGATCAACCACCTATATAGCTAGTATGAAGGTTAAAAGATAAAAGTAGCAAAAATATCTAGATCTACAGTAATTAGTCAAGGAAT
Source organism: Crocuta crocuta (assembly GCF_008692635.1). Classification (NCBI taxonomy): domain Eukaryota; kingdom Metazoa; phylum Chordata; class Mammalia; order Carnivora; family Hyaenidae; genus Crocuta; species Crocuta crocuta. The sequence goes on from NW_027533089.1 coordinate 14,951,727, forward strand.
ACAGAAAATAAGATGTAAAATATGACACCAAAAACATAAACTGTAGGGGGATGGGAGTAAAAATGTAATGCTTTGAGAATGTGCTTGAACTTAAAAGACTACTAGATAGTAGAATAGACTGCTATATCCATAAAGATGTTATGTACGAGGGGCTCCTGGGTGGCTCAGTCGGTTGAGCATCCGACTTCAGCTCAGGTCATGATCTCATGGTTCATGGGTTTGAGCCCCGCATCGGGCTCTGTGCTGACAGCTAGCTTGGGGCCTGGAGCCTGCTTCAGATTCTGTATCTCCCTCTCTCTCTGATCCTCCCCTGCTCACGCTGTCTCTCTCTCTCTCTCAGGAAAAAAAAAAAAAAGATGTTATATATAAACCTTTTGCTCTCTCTCTCTCTCAGGAAAAAAAAAAAAAAGATGTTATGTATGAACCTCTTGGTAACCACAAATCAAACACCTACAAGAGATACACAAAAAATAAAGGGAAAAGAATATAAACATAACACCAAATCACAAGGGAAGAGAGCAAGAGGAGAAAAAGAAACAGAAAACTACAAAAACAGCCAGAAAACAACTGACAAAATGGCAATGAGTACATAAAGGCACTTCATATTCAAACTGCAGTCTTAGTACTGTAGTTACCATAGGACTCAGCCATTTAACCCTTAGCAGAAAATTCGTATTCCTCTCTAGGAAAGATTCATTACTTATTACCTCTGAACAGCCAATGGAGTTCTTGTAGTTCATTCATCCTGATTTGCCAAATAAATGCCAATAATCCCCTTGAGGAATATTTATGAATGAAATGATAACAATGTCTGAGATATGCTACAGAGGGAGGCGTAATGAAATAAGATGTATGTGAGTTCAAATCGCTGTATCTTGGTGATAAGAATACAGGGATTTATTTAACTATTCTAGTTATATTATCTTGAAAATGATTCACAAATATATATAATCTCAGCTCTCATTAATTTTTTAAAACATTTAAACAATGGCATGTATTATTATTTTTCAATCTAGAGGCTCAGCATAATTAGAAGATTGGGTTTACAACACACAAATGGATTAGGAAAACCAAAGACTGGGAATGAGTCAGATGAAAGGGAGAAAATTATTTTTATAAAGGGCAGTAATCGCAGATGGTCAAATGGAGCCAGCTGTTCATCCATAAAATCTGTGGGAGTTAATCTGGAGCCTATTCAAAACTTTTCATTACACTGGTCTTCCAATATATACATTTCATAGCTGTTCAGGCCAAGAGTATCTGTTGTTAGGACTATCTTTGTTATCAAAATAACTAGGGGGCGGGGGAACAGCAATAAAAAGAAAAGGAAAATGCAGAAAAGGAAAAATTCAAAAATTTTCCTTTTAAATCTTTTTGTTCATGTTTATTTATGTTTGAGAGAGAGAGTGCGCACAAGCGGAGGAGATGCACAGAGGGGGACAGAGGACCCAAAGCATGATTCGCGCTGACGGCAGAAAGCCTAATGCGGGGCTCGGACTCACAAACTGTGAGATCATGACCTAAGCCAAAGTCGGATGCTCAACCAACTAAGTCACCCAGGTGCCCCACAGAAAATGCATTTTTATTCAAAATAAGAACTTTGAATAGATAAATAGTAGGCAAGACCATAAATACAAAGAATCCTGACTACTTTGGAAATTAACTCTTGATAGGAAAGAGCTGTCCTAGCAAATGCAGAATTTCTACAACAATCTATATTTACTCTGAGATGGAAATAATTTCCTATAAGCATCAATAAGTGAATCAAAATAACTAGTCTCAAATGTATCAATAACAGTAATAGAGAGGACCTTAATTCTGCCTTAAAAGTTAGTGGTTTGGAGTTTTAATTAAATTAGCATTTTAACATTCAGCTCCATTTCTTACCTTTAGAAATTATGCAAAATTGGGAAAGGGAACTGACACACCAGTTACTCCAAAATAGATGAATTTTCCTCCAATACTGCTTATAGCACTAATATCTTCTTCAAATATAGAGAAGTTAATACATATCAGTTGCACATTATACAATCAAGTTTTAGTTTTTCTGTAATAGTCAAAAACTTCCTCACGAGCCTTGTATTCTCAGTCCACTCATGAGCAATCCTTTTGGCATGAGCTATTTGCACAATGTTTATTGATTAGCTGATATAGTTAAGAACAACTGTTTTCTTAATTTTCTTCAGCTATCATCATTGAAGTCCTATTCAATAGATCACAGAATTTTTCACATTTTAAAACTGTCCTGCAATCATTTTTGATAATTAACCATGTGTAATTCAATGATCTCTTGTGACAATGAAGAAAGAATGGTGCATTGAAGCAGTAAATTATGCCATAAGATATTAGAATTACAGTATCATGGTAGCAGAGTGGAATATTTTCCATTTTAGAGGACTGACACCTACACATTTTCAATTGTCCTTTAAAAAATTGTCACTCAAAGGGCACCTGGGTGGCTCAGTCGGTTAAGCATCTGACTTCAACTCAGGTCATGATCTCACGGTTTGTGGGTTTGAGTCCCGCATAAGGCTCTGTGCTGACAGCTCAGGGCTCGGAGCCTGCTTCAGATTCTGTCTCTCTCTAACCCTTCCACTCATGCTCTCTCTCTCTCTCTCGCTCTCTCAAGAGTAAACAAATATTGAAAAGGATTAAAAAAATTTTTTTAATGTTTTTATTTATTTGAGAGAGAGAGAGAGAGAGAGAGATACAGCATGAGCACGGGAGGGTCAGAGAGAGAGGGGGATACAGAATCTGAAGCAGGCTCTAGGCTCCAAGCTGGCAGTCAGCACAGAGCCCGATGCGGGTCTCGAACCCACTAACTGTGAGATCATGATCTGAGTCAAAGTCGGACGCTTAACTGACTGAGCCACCCAGGGGGCCCTAAAATTTTTTTAGTTGTCACTCAATATTTTTAACCTTTCAAACTTTGCCATTTTCATTATATAAATAACATCGATGTTTGCAATAATGATTTAAGTCAGCAAATCTTAAACAACTATATAGTGAATATTCTGTCATAGTTTAAGAGCTAGGAAAGATCTTCGAGAAGAACTACTCAAAGTGCTCATTTGAGAGAAGATAAGGACCCTGTGCCTGAATGTAAATTAAATTCACTACTTCCTAATCAACAAACTCTGACTACCAACATCAAAAAAAAATTTTTTTTCAGCATAATTCAATAATGCACTAGTGCTTTAGCTGGTTTATATTCCAGCACTAGCTCTACATGTGCTTATGGACCAGTAATAAACATTTGTAGACTGGTCATAAACATTCATGGTCTGCACTCTTGAGTCACACTGTCTTACAGATCATCTAGTTCAGTGGTTCTCATTTCTGGCTCCACAGGAGAATGAACCAGGAAGTGCCAGAAAATAGGAACATCCGGGCTTTGNACGACCTCATATAAAACTAATCATCTCCCAAAGGCCCCATCTCTAAATACAATCACACTGGGAGTTAAAGCTACAAAATATGAATTCTGGAGGGGTACAATTCAGTCCATAGTACAGTATTCCAACAGAGAATAACATTACTGAAAGCATCAAGGTGGTAATGAATACCGCATGCTAAGAGAATTAGGCAGAGACTTGATTCTTTAGATCCAATGAACCTTGGAATATAGTAGAAAATTCAAGGGATATAAAGAATGGGAGAAAAATATGGAAGGTCTAGAAAACTAGATTAAAATTTGACAATGCTAGAAATAAGGACACACCAAATATTACAGAACAATGCAGTGACAAAAGGAAAATATTCTTGGAGACCAGCATGGCAAAAAAAGAAGCATGGCTTATAGTAAGTTCCAAGAAAACTCAAATAAAAACTTTAAATCAACATGTGCCAATATTAATTCTGTATCCAGGGGCCCTAGAGACTCAAGAATTGAGATGGCCTAGGGATAGGTATGAACTGAGATGTAAACCACATTGTAACCTGTAATCAAATCAAATGTTAAGGAAGTTAGAGAACAACCTCAAAGTTGAAAATCTGGATAAGACTCGTTATATGCTTTATTCCTTTGCGATCATTGTTTTTGATGGACTTCTCTCAAACATCATCATCCTCATCGTATCACAATCAAAACAAAATACCCAAACAACCAAATACCCCTTGCACCATCCCCCCACCTACCACAATGAATTTAATCTAAAAGAGAACACTTGGGAAGGTTTGTTTCTCATGTCTGAACTAAAGATACGCAGTTTTTCTTCTTCTTTTTTGTTTTTTTTTAAGTTTATTTGTTTATTTTGAGAGAGAGAGCATGAGCAGGGAAGGGACAGAGAGAGAGAAGAAAGAAAATCCCAAGCAGGCTCCATGCAGGGCTCGAACTTACAACCTATGAAATAATGACCTGAGCTGAAATCCGCCCTTGATAAACAACAACATCTTAGTCCATAGGATGTTCCACTCAAATAGAGTATATGCTTTTCAGGAAATCCTTTAAAATATGTTGCTATCTCCTGAAATTAGACTCTGCAAGTGTGTGTGTGTGTGTGTGTGTGTGTGTGTGTGTGTGTCCAATCCCACTGTTAAAATTTCCAAACTGGGAAGTTTTAATTTGCTTTGTAATCCTTTCTACTTATTTACAGGGTGGCAAACAAAATAATGTCATTTTCATGGAGAAGAATAGAGAGCAAAATCTCTTTAGAAAAAAATCCCTAAACTGAGTACATTCACCATAAAGGAAAAATGGTGTAGTTTGTGGGAAGGACCTTCAATAGTTATGCAAATTATATTTTAAGAGAGTAGAATTGTTTTCTTCCCTTAGTAAAGTATTTTGCAAACTAACCAAATAAATAAAAACAGAAAAATGTGGCAGTGCTCCGATTTGAAAGCCAACAGGCTTTTACCCTGGCACTCAGTACTGGCATTGAGGCACATTTATTTGTAAGACTTTGGAGGTTACCTGGTACACCTTTTAGAAATCACTGCTCAGATTTATCTCAGTTGGGAGTTTCAATCTGGAGTTCTCCTGACATGAAAATCATCTGACTGGTAGAGATATCTGAACGGTCTACTTAAGTGGTTATTCTCTAGTGTTATCCTGGATTGTTCGGCCTTTCAAAGGAATCTTATTAGGTCTAGCAGAAGTAGGAGGAAGTTAATGCCAGAAAATAACCAGAAATAATGTAAGGCAGTATTTCATAAGATCATAAAAACTTCTGTCCCATTCTGATAACAACAACAAAAAAAACGTGTTCCCTTCTCAGCTGAGGATCTGTAACTTTTCATCCCCATTGGTTACTGAACTTTACTCCTGTGGATTCTATTACAAAACACCACTTTTCTGGGGTGCCTGGGTGGCTCAGTTGAGTAGCCAACTCCTGATTCCACCTCAGGTCATGATCCTAGGGCTGTAGGATAGAGCCCTGCATCAGCCTCCACACTAAACATAGAACCTGCCAAAGATATCCTCTCCCTCTCCCTCTCTCTCTCTCTCTCTCTCTGGGGTGCCTGGGCCATTCAGTCGGTTAAACATCTGACTCTTGATTTTGACTTAGGTCATGATCTCATGGTTCGAGAGTTCAAACCCTGCATCAGGCTGGGCTATGTACTAACGGTGGGGAGTCTTCTTGAGATTCTCTCTCCCCCTATTTCCCCCTGCCCCACACATGTTCTCACTCTCTCTCAAAATAAATAAACTTAAAAAAAAAAAAAGGTTTTCTCTCTCTCCCCTCACTCTGACTCTCTCTCTGGCTCACACACTATACATACAGGCATTTACTAAATTCTCCCATTTCCAAATTACATTTTTTGCTATGATAATTCAATCACAAACATATACAAATGTATACTTAAGGCAGTAACATAAAACTTACAAAACTACCAGCTTTAGAATGGACCCTAGAAACCAAATAGTATCTTGTACTACCTTGTATCCAAAAGCATTCTTATTTCAATGGCAACAATCACCATTTATTTAGGGCATAATATACAACATGGTGTTGGGTACTTTACACTTTCTTAATCCTTATCCAATCCCCTGAGATACATTTTATTATACCTGTCTCATAGTTAAGGAAATTTTAAAAGCTATTAAGTTTCCTGCCCAAGGTCATAATAGTTCCTAAGTGGCACAGCATTCAAACCCAGATATGCTTGGTTCTAAAAAAGGACTACAAATCTCTCCATTTCACCATTAATCCTGACAGGAATCTGTACACAAACAATTGCTACCAAAAGGCTTTATAACAACACTCTTTCAATTGTTAATAGCTGTTAGCTTGCTCTTACATTAGGCTGAAATTTGTCTCCTTGTATCTTCTATACCCATTACAGCCCTATTTTTGTCCTTTGAAAAAAAGAGAACTTAAATAATGCCTCCTGATGACAGCTCTTCAAATATTAAAAATTTAACATATCTGCCCTTTGTACTGTTTCCCTCCTCCTTCAATTTCTTCAATGGTTCTTCATCCTTAGTTTTTCTACAATGGATTATGTTGCAGTAGCATGACCACAAAAGATACATTTAAATCAAAATCCTGATAAAAGAATAATGTTCTAAGTACAGGAAAAGCTCACTGCTTGAAATCAAGACAAAACAAAACAACAAAACAAAAACCAGTGATACAAATGAATACCTTAGTAACTCAATCCATCCCAGTCTGTTTTTCATTTCGTATTCTGTATATCAAATCCTCTTACAGATATGAATGTTAAGAGAAATGTCCATTTATTTTATTCAACATATCCTTATTTGTGTGCCTCGCAAGAGCTAGGTACTTGCACCCGGTTGAGGAGAGAAACATAAATAAAACAAAGTTCTTGTCCTTAAGGAATTCAAGTCTGGTATTATTATTAAGATATTAGCAGGTGCCTCCGTTTTATTGTGTTCATATAAACACACAAATATTATTACTTTTTATACAAGTGATAGCATATTATACATACTATTCTCAACTCCGGGCTTTAAACATATCTTGGGGAACATCACACATCAGTTTATGGAAGTAGTTGTCCTTAACAGCAGCACAATATTCCTCCGAATGCATGAACCATAACTTATTTATCCATTGATTTTTTAGACATTTAAGATGTTTATAATCTCTTTTATTACAAACAATTGCTGCAGTGAATATCCCTGTAAATACATCATTTTGCAGAAGTACTTCTTATCTCCAGGAAAATTAGAATTTGTGGGTAAATGGGTAGGTACACTTAGAATGTGATATACATTCTCAAATGACTATCCATAAAACATACCAATTTCATGAATTCTTCTATAACACTCACATTAAAATGTGAATTTCTTGCCACGTAACTGATATACTGGGATACAATGTGAGCATAACACAAACTTTGTGTTTGCTTATGGACTGATTTGATCCCTAAGACGTTCCTGATAAATACAGAAAAATGCACCCAGAAGAACCAAGCAAGATAGGAACACACAAGTTGCATACACCTCAAACATAGACCAGCTACCTCAGTTTACTGCTTATGTCATGGGTCACACTCATTCACATCTGATACTCCAAGTTTCCATCCCATTTCAGATAACCTTCCTTCCACCACTTCTCAATAACTCCCAAGGTGCTACTCTTCCAATGCCCAGTGCCCAGGCACCCTGCCCTGTGTTTTTTTATTGCATGATTTTGCCTCTTAGCACAATGATTTTTTAGGAACACATATGTCAAATTATGGTAAAACTGAATGTACTCTCTCATAACAATATATGAAGATGTCTCTTTTCTAATACCTATTAAAAAAGCATATTGAAAATATTTTAAATCTTATTAACATGACAGATAAGAAAGGTACCTTAGGGTTAACTTGCATTTTAGTTGTATTTTTAATATGAAGAAAAATTGCCCATAAGAAATAAAAATGTCCATTTTCTCACTTATTAAAACTAGTGAGGAGTGCCTGTGGCTCAGTCAGTTAAGTGACTGACTCTTGATTTCAGCTCAGGCCATGATTCATGGTTGGTGAGACCCAGTCTTCTGTCAGGTTCCTGAAGCTCTGGGGTCCCAGGGCTCCGTGCTGAGCCTGAAGCCCGCTTCAGATTTTCTTTCACCCTCTCTCTCTACCCCTCCCCTGCTTGCTCGCACACCCGTGTGCACTCTCTCTCTCAAAATAAATAAACTTAAAAAAAAAAACCCAAAACAAAGAACAGTGAATTGTTTGTCAAATTAAAATAATCTGTCAAAATATACNATACCCCTCCCCTGCTTGCTTGCACACCCGTGTGCACTCTCTCTCTCAAAATAAACTTAAAAAAAAAAACCCAAAACAAAGAACAGTGAATTGTTTGTCAAATTAAAATAATCTGTCAAAATATACCCACTGACTTCAGTCATTTTACTATTCTTCCTTTCTAATCTCTCAAAAAGAATTTTGGGAATCTGTTGCCAAAACAGAATCCCTGCTCCCTCCACACACATACATTATCTCAAAGTATAAAACTGTCACCTCCAGACTGTTGTGTGAACTTGAACACCACGTATTACAAGAAGCCGGACTAACATTTTCTAACAAAATAAATGAGAACAAAACTTTTGGTTGAAATATACAGAGTTAATGAATCTGTGTTATCAACATGTGTATGAAATAACATTGTCAGGTATCAACTATGAGATGGGTCTTATTTAATTTGTATCAAAAATATGACAAGTAACTGAGTACCCTGACTTAAAAGGTATAGTACTTCATTATTCCAAGAAGTGATTCAGTAAAGATGGAATCTTTTCAAGGCATACAATTATTGGCTGAAATAATGAATCAGTACCATGTGGTATCTTAACGAGGTGAAAATTGAGTACCTCTTACAAGCTCAAAATAAGAGCTGTGGAAAGGGCAGGTCCAGACGGCTGGTAGCATGGGCCTGCAGGGGCTCTCTCTGTAGGTACCAAGAAGCTTCATACTTAAAGACAAAGGAGTGGAAACCTTCAGGCAAAACTCTCTCCACTAAATCCCTTAAATTACCCCTTAACAAACGTCCTAGCCGATATCTGATAGGGGAAAAGGGGATCCTAAATGGGAAAAGTGCAGCCAGGACATAAAGAAACTTGATATTAAAGGTGAAGAAGACTCTTGAGTATATTCTTTACAGAATAATGCTCAAAACTGTTAATGGTCTTGCTTCACTTGGGTGAAGGCTACAGACCTTGTTAGGGCTACTGTGTCTACCCAGTGATATAATAAGAAACATATACAGACATATTGAGTTAATCATCAATGGTCAACGATTTAATCACTCATGTATATAATTAAAAAAAAAAAACAAACCCTAAAAACAACAAACCAAAGGAGCTCACACAAATGGAGGTGCCAGGAGAGGAGCACACCTGGAGAGGGCAAGGACGCTGGACACCCCTCCCCCACACCTTGTGCTGTGCATCTCTTACACCTCCCTGTCCCTGAACTGTAGCTTTTTATAGTAAGCTAATAATCTAGTGTGTGAAATTTTTTTCTGAGTTTTATGAGCCATTCTAGCAAGTTATCAAATCTGAGGAGGGAGTTGTGTGAATCTCCAACTTACAGCTGGTTGGTCAGAAACACAGATAACAGTTTGAACTCGTGAGTGGCATCTGAAGGGAGAGTGGTACAGACTGAGCCCTCAACCTGTGGGATCTGACTAGAACTTCAGGTGATTAGTGTTGTAATTGAATTTTACAAAACCCACTTGGTGTCTGGAGGGTAGAAAGTTGGTGTGGAAAAACATACAAGGGATCAGGAGTAGAGTACAGAAAGCAGAAGAGGCATTATCCCCTTATATACACCCCC
>NW_027533089.1:14961475-15049620 GCF_008692635.1 Crocuta crocuta
CCCCCCCCCCCAAAATTCACGTATTGATGTCCTAACCTCCAGCACCTTAGCATGTGACTGGATTAGGAGATAGGGCCTTTAAAGAAGTAATTAAGGTAAAAAGAGCTCTTATGGGTGAGTCATAATCCAATTTAACTGGTGTCTTTATAAGAGATTAAGACACAGACAAGCATTATTAACCAAGAACAGTAGCCTCAGAAAAAAAAAAAAAATCAACCCTGCCAAAACACTTTGATCTCAAGACTTCTAGCACACAGGACTGTAAGAAAATAAACTTCTATTGTCTAAACCACCTAATCTGTGGTAAATTATAATGGCAGCCAGAGCAAACTAAAACAGACCTAAAGAAAAGGGACAATAAAAACAATCAAATTAAGAACAGTATCTAAAATCTGTTTTAAACTCAGGAAACAGTGCTACTCTGTGATTAAGAGTGTAGCAGAGAGGTGTCTGGGTTGTTCAGATGGTTAAGCCTGTGACTTGCGATTTAGGCTCAGGTCATGATCTCGAGGTTCATGGGTTCGGGCCCCACAGAGCATGGGGCTCTGTGATGACAGCACAGTAGCCTGCTTGGGACTCTTCTCTCCCTCTTCCCCTTCCCCTCCCCTGCTTGCTCTCTATCTCTCTAAACAAACAAACAAATAAAAGATTGCAGCAGAGCATGGATGGGTGGAAGTATTGTTTTCCTCACTTACTAGGAGCTTTGTATCTACCCCCATAGAAAACAGATAAGAAAATGACCAGAGGAGCACCTGGATGGCTCATTTGGTTAAGCACGGACTTCAGCTCAGGCCATGATCTCACAGTTTGTGGGTCTGAGCCCCCCATCAGGCTCTGTGCTGACAGCTGAGAACCTGGAGCCTGCTTTGGATTCTGTGTCTCCCTCTCTCTCTCTGCCCCTCCCCCGTTCATGCTCGGTTTCTCTCTCTCAAAAATAAATAAATGTCAAAAAAACACAAACAAACCAGAGAGCCAATTAGACCTGAGAATAAGAAGTACATTTACAAAAGTGTATAATTCGGGAATTAAAATCAGTTGGAAGTACTCAACATTTTACATACTCCGGGGACCATCATTTTAATCTCCTTTTTTCTATGCTTAACTGTAGAGCCAAAGAGATGTGAAATAGCTAGAGTTCCATATGATAAGGGGGACTATTTTTATTTAGTAAATGTAAACACATTTCCAAAATAAAATTTAGCAAAAATTATACCATCACATAATAACAAACTCAAAATAACACCCCACTCATTCTCATAGTTAAACCACACAAAATAATGGAAGATATTCTCCATGGTAATAAAAAAAAGATATTTTTTAAGGATACTCAAATTGACTTCCACTGTCTCCCTGCCTGCTCGACTTCCATTATTAGTATACATAGGAGAAAACTGATCAATTTCTATGGGAGTCAGAAAAGTTTTTATTGTTGACAGCACAAACACACACTATAGAGCAGATGCTGTCATCAAATCATAGTATTCAGTTACTCTGCTTTGAAATTAAGCGAAGTACTTGTTTAAAAATGTTTTCTCATTAGAATGTACAATGATCATTTTAAGTTCTATCTGCTGTAATAGGACATTTCTATCATCCTACAATCTGGACTATGCTCTAAACACTATTGTACTTGAACAGATGGAAATCATAAAGTGATATTTAGCTACAGATTTCCTGTCATATAGTTCTGCAGACTGAAAAAGGAGAAATCAACATTTGCAATCAACTAAAAACAAAATACTATCTAGTAAGCTAAAGTGATGCTAATGTGACACAGGAATATAAATGCCTTCAATTTAATGTACTGCAGCTTTCAGGGAAAAAGAAAATATTAAAATGATACCTCACAAAGTTAGTCAAGGCTGTGATGTGTGGGGGCAGAGCTGGGGAAGGAGTGATATGTAAGTTACCTACAATAGACATGTCTGGCATTGTGCATAATAGTTTTAACTGATCAAGTGATGTATGTTCCAGTGAACTTACACTCGATGGCTAAGAAATATCCAAGAGTATTAGAGAATATCCTTTGTACTTCAGAATCTTAATTTCTTCTTACAGAAAATGGGGTGATGTAACTTGCAACATAGTTCATAAAATTACTAAGGAAATTAATAAATTTATGCAGAGTACTATAAACTGCAAACTGATTTTAATTCCACAGAGGGCTTTTTTTTAAAACTCAGTAGATGGATGTCTATATATTAACCTCTTGATATAAGGTAACATTGCTGATGCATATATCAAAATTCTGAGTCCTGAACTTACAGCTAAGAAAATCAATAGTCATCTGAAAGAACATTATGATGAGATATACTCCCCTCCTAGGCTCAAAAAGAGCAATCTAAAGACACATCTTAACTAGAAATGTATATGTGTCAGACACTACACATTTTACAAGCACACAGTCAAGGTCCAGTTAGGAATTAAAAGCCACCCAGCAATTTGAACAGAGGAAGTTTAATGTAAGGAATTATTAACTAAACAGGGTATTGGAGTAGTAAGAAATTAGCTACCAAGAAGAGAACTCTGAAAAGTAAAAAGAGCAGATACAAGGAGTGACCACTACCCATAGGACTGAAAGAGTGACCAAGAAATAACCCCATATCCCATGCCTGGCTAAGATCCATATATTTTCGGAAAGGTCACAGCTAAGGCTCACTGGATGGTGGAGAAGTCGCTATGATGCTACACCAGCAGAACGTGCTGGAAATCTTGGCTTTAATTGTATACTCCCTCCTATGTTTTAGGTAATAAGATATACACATGTAAACTATTATACAGTTCCTTGTTGAACTTTTCCATCTATCTCATTTTTCTCTCATCCAGTTCCTCTTAATCATACCTCCAGAATGCCTTTGTTACTAGAACAGAAGTATAACTCTTACTGGACTCCTAGCCCCCAAAAAGATTCTCACCATCTCATGCCCAGATTATTATAGTCTACTAACATGTCTCTCTGCCTCCAGCACCTTTACTTTTAAGTATTGAATGTTTTTATACACTTGCTCTCTTTCCAAAGAGAAAGCTAATTTTATCTATTTTTAAATGTTTATTTTTGAGAGAGAGGGCAAGTTGGGGAGGGGCAGAGTGAAAGAGAAGGACAGAGGATCTGAAGCGGGCTCTACTCTGACAGCAGCGAGCCCAATGCAGGGCTCAAACTCCTGAGCTATGAGATTAAGACCTGAGCCAAAGTCGATGCTCAACTGACTGAGCCACCTGGGCACCCTGAGAAAGCTTATTTTAAAAAGACATCTCAATACGATTGATAAAAAGGAATAAAAAGAAAAAAAATAGTTGACAAAAAGAAAGCAACTATGTCAACCTTAAGGGTCAACATACCTGCCATAACTGTGAAGCTTCTAAGCACTCAAGGCAAAAAAAATAAAAAATAAAAAATAAATTCAATCATTCACAGAAATCTTCATTATAAAAAATGAGGAAATATGCCATTTCCTAGAAAATTTACTCCAAAATAAACTCTCTTAGAAACTTGACATGTGTGAAATTATACAATACAATGAGCAGTGTCCTCATTAATAGTATTCCAGTAAGTAAAGAGAATTCACAAAGCCGATCTTTCCAAAGACTTAAAAAAAAAAAGAAAACTTATAAAACTGAGGTATAGCTCAATAATTTTACAGAACATCAGGGTGATTTTGTCCAAGTTTATATTCTCCTAGGAACCTGAATGGATCTCAGGAAAGGAGTTAGAGTGCCTAAAGGAAAGAATGGATTGTCTGTTCTTTGAACAAAATGTTGTACAGTCTATTCCTTAGATCCTGAGTAGTTCCCCCAGAATGTCAAAAAGGGCAGGTTGATACAGGGCACAAAGTAGAGAGGACAAGGTGGGATTCTGATCCCTTTAGTAAATCAGTGCCACTCTACTTCTGTGTTTATATACAGGCATAAACCATACAGTATTATAGGAGTCCTAGGAAAAAACCTGCCTTCTACAAAGTCACACAGTATAAATAATTGGCCTTGGGGAAGAAAAACAGTATTAAAGGCCACTCAAATGCAATGCAATCTGAACCAGAGGACTAAAAGATGTAATAATGACTCAAACAAAAAGACACAGTAAGTTCCTAATAAATAATTATAAATTGAAGAGAATCTGACATAAAGGGTGTGAGAAACAGTTGAGTTCCATGAAAATGGGCAAAATGAATGAAAACTGTGGAGCACAAAAAACAAATACTTTTAAGACAAAGTATATGGTCAAATAGAACCAAAGGTAGAATATGGGGTGAATGAGCTGCAGGCTTTCAGTTTCAAGATTCAATTTAATGTTTTCATTCAACTGCTACAACTTGGAGGTGTGGAGAAATACCACTATTAACCCACCCTACTTCCATATTACATTGACATCATTCCCTTATTTACCAACTGTGTATCAGCCAAAAATGAACAGTGTAACTGAACAGACTGCACTGTCTTTCTCTAACATTTTATTTGAAAAAGAATTATACTGAAAGGAGGGAAGACAGAAGTATGGGAGGAGCAGAGAAAGAAAAGGAAAGGAGGGAGAAGAAAGAAGAGAGGAATTAATTAATTTACTAATTTGGAAAACAATTGTATTATATTATCACTTCCCTAAAACTGACTTCTCCCATCCAGGTTTCTTCTTTTTATTTAAATTGTTTTTAATGTTTTATTTATTTCTGAGAGAGAGAGAGAGAGAGAGAGAGAGAGAGAGAGAGAGAGAGAGAGCAGGAGAGGGTCAGAGAGAGAGGCAAATACAGAATCTGAAACAGGCTCCAGGCTCTGAGCTGGCTGTCAGTACAGAGCCCAATGAGGGGCTCAAACCCACGAAGCGTGAGATCATGCCCTGAGCTGAAGTCAGACGCTTAACCGACTGAGCCACCCAGACGCCCCTCCCCCGCTTTTTAAAAAAAATTTTAACGTTTTCCCATCCAGGTTTCTAATTGGTGGTGAAGAGGTAATGAATGGCCTGAAGATTAAATATCACTAACGATAAACTAAGATTCCAGAGCCTATGCCATTTTGTTTTTCACTGGGTCTGTCCAAAACAGGTTGACATACATGGCTTTAAAATCTGAGTTAAATGAAGATATAATACCTAGAAAAACCTTCATCCTTCTTGAGAAAAAGAGCTAAATTATTTTTTCATTGGCAGTAATTTTCAACTCTGTGATATAAAATTCAAAACCATGTCACTCCAAACCATGAAGTTTAACTTAGAGTAGGATGGGCCATCTGAAGGGATTTCCTTCCAAATGCCCTTCTAGAAAACACCTAACCTAAAGCCCGATACCAAAAAAAGTACTGCTGAGTAAAGGCATGTAATAATAGCTATTCCAAAATTTCACTTCATGAAATGAATGTTGTTAACAATGATAGAAAAATCTATGATTTGAATACCAGTGCCAATAAAAACGTAAAAATACTGATGGGGAAGTAATTCTCAGATGAAGAAAAAAACTGTGGACAACCTCTAAACATTACTGGCAATTTCTATTCTCTGAAAGCACTGCAAGACAATATTATGGAGAAGAGGGAATCAATTAGTTATGAATAAATACTCTGCCCATATACTGAAGGAACACTTTGATAATTGTTATTACCCAAATACAAAAACTGAATTGAGAACTTAAGTTAACCTTCCTAGCCACTAAAAATATATAAATTAATGTCTTAGGTATGCTACTTGCATCTCCAAAATCATGTATAAAGAAGCAAGTTACAGCAGCAATTCCCCAAAGTACATACCAAGACCCAGATCTGTCATTTTGACAAACTACCTTTAGCTATGGATGGTATTGCTACCAAATAAGAAAAATTCTTGTCTACCCTGATGGAGGTGTTCGATATGATATTAAGATTTAAATTATGCTGACCTTTCTAGAGAAGACAGATGGCCGTCCTATAAAGTAACAACACACAATGCACTAATTCTATTATTAATAAGTGAAGAAAGAGAATAAGTTTATAAAATTAAAACTTTCAAATGGTATTAAAAATACCAGGGAGAGCAGACGAATTAGCTCAGCTGGGACAGAGTTAGACTAAAGAATACTGGGGATACGGCGCCTGGGTGGCTCAGTTGGTTAAGCTCTGACTCTGGATTTCGGCTCATCACTATCTCACCATTGGGGAGTTCGAGCCCTGTGTCTGGCTCCGTGTCTTGGGATTCTCTCCCTCTCTCTGCCCCTCTCCCACTGTGCACCCACATCTGCAGGCAAACTCTTCCTCTCTCTCTCAAAATAAATAAATAAACATTAAAAAAAAAAGAATACTGGGGATACAGTTTTGGTAAAAAATGTTAATAACTACAGAATGAAAACATAATGAAACTGGGGTTCTGCTGACAGAAAGTTCAGAATCCATATTTTATGTTCAAAATGATTTGCTGTTCATTGATAAGAGTATTTCTCTGTAACAGATTTGAAGAAGATTGAAAAATACTTAAGTTACAGGACTACCACTATTCCCACATATCCGAATATTTTATTCAGAGTATTTTTCTTTTAAATCTCACTTGGTTATCACCAATACACTATTCTGCCTAAAAATTTTCTCAAAAATCCATGAAATGCCTGGGTGGCTCAGTCATTAGACTTTGGTTCAGGTCATGATCTCATGGTTTGTGAGTTCGAGCCCCACGTAGGGCTCTGTGCTGACAGCTCAGAGGCTGGAACCTGCTTTGGATTCTGTGTCTCTCTCTCTGCCCATCTCCTGCTCATGATCTGTCTCTCTCTCAAAAATAAAAACATTAAAAATAAATAAATAAAAATGTCCTCAAAAATTTTAACCACAATGCTACAAAATAGGTACTATTCTTATAGATGAGGAAATTGTACCATGGAGAGGTTCAGGAACTCGTTCATGATGACAGAGCTGGTAACGAACAGAACCGAGATAGAAAGCCTAAGAGAACAGAAAAGTTTCTGGTTTCTGCTTTCCTGTGTAAGTAATATCAACAGCTGATAGTTTCCTAAGTGAGTTGGTATTGTTAGTTAAATTTCCACAGGAAAACCAATTCTGAATTACAAATAAAGAACAAATTTTATAAAACGAAACCTTTTCTGGTGACTTTGGAACTCTTTCTCTCTTTCATCACAGCTACCGTGTCAGATGCGGCACTGCTGTGGGGAATAAACATAGGTAGAGGCCCCGCAGGAACCTGAAGAGCAGAGCCAGGCAGGGTGGCATTAGGGTATAATAAATACTTTTGAGCTTAGCTGGCACATAATTCGATCCAGTTTGATTCAAATACTTACTAATTCACAGTTCATTCTGATCTCTTTATTTTGAAGATTTTACAAAACTCAAGAATTAGAGTAAACAACACAAATTTGAGTTTTTTTCCTAATGTTTCCTGTCTGTGATATGTTACAATCTCCATTTGTTACTTTATCCTCTATTTTCCTGCCTTAAGTAACCTCATATGGCCCTATAGGGTACCTTTTAACATCTCTCTTGCTTCCTACTTTTATTTGGTTATTAGATCTTGGCTTTATCCCAGAAATCTTTGTTAAATCCTATCTTTCCATCACAAGGCCACTGTCATAGGCTTACTTTTAAAACTATCTGATGTGAAGGTTAACAACTGATTCCGCTAAATGTAATTCTTCACTGTTGTTCATGTTCCACAAAGGAGATAGGATTTTATGATGGGAGGTAGGTTGTTATTTTATCCTATTTAAAAAAGAACTTCTTGAGGAGCCTGGGTGGCTCAGTTGGTTAAGTGACCTACTTCAGTTCAGGTCATGATTTCACAGTTTGGGAGTTTGAGCCCTACGTCGAGCTCTATGTTCACAGCTCAGAACATGGAGACTGCTTCCGATTCTGTGTCTCCCTCTCTCTCTCTAATCCTGCTCACACACACACACACACACACACACACACACACACACACACACACACACACTCTCTCTCTCTCTCCCNGGATTCTGTGTCTCCCTCTCTCTCTCTAAACCTGCTCTCACACACACACACACACACACACACACACACATTCTCTCTCTCTCTCTCTCAAAAATAAGCAAACATTAAAAAAATGGAGAAAAAAACTTCTTGATGCCATAAATCCTAACTCCATAGGTTGGCCAATAAAACTCTTGGTAATCAAGCCCCAAACAACCATTTCCAATTTATTTATCCCCGCTTCCTTCTCCACAATGGATTTCTCCCTATTCTCTAACAACAGTCTTGTATAGTTCCCTTCACTCTAACTAGTGTTCTTCCTTCCTGGGATGCCCTTCTAAATCTCCTACTCAGTCTAAAAGGCCCAGTTCAAATCCCACCTTCCTTGAAAACATCAGAGGAAGGCCTCTAGATTAAGTTACAGTAATTTGCTTCCATTTCGAACATAGCAGAATACATTTTACAGTTTTTCACTACTTATATATCTATCTTCCAAACCAGAGGTCTAGTTCATCTTTATAACCCAAACTTCTAATCTGAAGCATAGCTTACAATAGGTACTTGATTAGTATTCATTGTTTAAGCAATTAAGAGTGACATTAACATGACTGCAGAATAAGAAGTCCCAGCCCTCATTTCCCCATAGAAACATCAATTTAACAACTACATAAAGACCAAAATAGAAGATTTCCAGATTCCAGTTAAAAATCTGCAGTACCCCAGGCAAGCACAAAGCCAAAACAACAGTGCTGAAATGGGTAAAAAGAAAATATCAATGTTCCCACATCAATCCCTTCACCAAGCCAGGCAAGATCAGCACCAAGAGATAGCCCTGGCTTGGAACTTCACCCTGGAAGAAGCAGAATGGAGCATACATCGGAGGTTCTGGCTTTTTGGAAGGAAGACCTGAGGGACTAGTCTCTGTCACACCCAACTCTTAACCAAAGAAACAAAAGACTTGCACAGTGAAAACTACAAAATATTGTTGCAAGAAATTAAAGACAACACAAAGAAATGGAAGGATATCTCATGTTCGCTAATATTGTTAAAACATCCATAATACTGAAAATGATCTATCAACTTCGATTCAATCCCTATCATAATGTCAATGACATTTTTTTTTCAGAAACAAAGAATCTTAAAATTTACATGGAACTACAAAGGACTCCAAAGAGCCAAAACAGTCTTGAGAATAAAGAACAAAGCTGAGGGCCTCAACTTCCTGATTTTAAAAAGTATTACAAAACTGGGGCCCCTGGGTGGCTCATTCGGTTAAGCATCTGACTTCAGCTCAGGTCATGATACGGTGGTCCGTGGGTTCAAGCCCTGTGTTAGGCTCTGTGCTGACAGCTTGGAGCCTGGAGCCTGCTTTGGATTCGGTGTCTCCCTCTCTCTCTGCCCTTCCCCTGCTCATGTTGTCTCTCTCCATCTCTCAAAAATGATTAAGTGTTAAAAAATTTTTTAAACATATTACAAAACTATAGAATTAGGACAGTATGGTATTGGCATAAAAACGGACATATAAACCAATGAAACAGAATTTAAAACCCATGCATATACAGTCAAATCATCTTCTACAAGAGTGCCAGGACTACACAATGGGGAAAGGATAGTCTCTTTAACAAAACACGCTGGGTAGCTCAGTTGGTTGAATGCTGACTTCAGTTCAAGACATGATCTCACAGTTAGCAAGTTCAAGCCCCACATTGGACTTAACTGCTGTTACTGCGCAGAGCGCAAATCAGAACCTCTGTCCACTGCCTTTGCTGCCCCTCCTCCACTCAAACTCTCTCACTCAAAATTAAATAAACATTTAAAAATAATCATGCTGGGAAACTGGATATCTACATACAAAAGAATAAAACTGGACCCTTAGACCACACACACAAAAAAATCAACTGAAAATGAATTTAAACTTAAATGTGAGACCCAAAACTATAAAACTCTTAGAAGAAAACAGGGGGAAAAGCTTTATGATATTAGTCTTGGCAATGATTTCTTGGAAAGGATACCAAAACCAATGGCAACAAAAGGCAAAAATAGACAAGCAGGACTACATTACACTAAAATCTTCTGCTAATGAATCTTCTTGTTAATAAATCAATTAATAAAATGAAAAGGCAACCTACAGAATGGAAGAAACTATTTTCAATCTATATATCTGATAATATCCAAAATACATAAGAATCTCCTATAACTCAATGGCAAAAACACATCTCAATTGAAAGATGGGCAAAGGAATACATGGTTCTCTAAAAAAGATTTACAAGTAGCATACAAACCACATTTGGGTATAGCAAAAGACACTGGGTATCACCTATCATCAGGGAAATAATGCAAATCAAAACCACAAGATATAATCTTACTTGTTAGGATGGCTATTATCAAAAACAAAAGGAAACAAAACACAAAAAATAACAAATGCTGGCAAAGATATGGAGAAACTGGAACCCTTGGGCACTACTCTTGAGAATGTAAAATGGTACAGCTGCTGTGGAAAACAGTATGGAGGTTCCTCAAAAAACTAAATATAGAAGTACCATATGATCTAGCAATGCTACTTCTGG
The DNA here is from genome assembly GCF_008692635.1 of Crocuta crocuta. Classification (NCBI taxonomy): domain Eukaryota; kingdom Metazoa; phylum Chordata; class Mammalia; order Carnivora; family Hyaenidae; genus Crocuta; species Crocuta crocuta. The sequence goes on from NW_027533089.1 coordinate 14,971,930, forward strand.
GTTTTTATCCAAAAGAATTTAAATCAGGATCTTAAAGATATATTTGCACTCCCATGTTCACTGCAGCATGATTCTCAACAGCTAAGAGATGGAAAAAACCTACAGGTCCATCCAGGTATGAATGGATTAAAAAAAATGGTATATACATACAATGAAATACTATGTCGTCTTAAAAAAAGTAGGAAATCCTGTCATAGGCAACAAAATGGATGTACCTGGAGGACACTATGCTAAATAAGGTAGTAATAGAAGGGAAAAAACTGCATGATTCCCTTGACATGAAGTATCCAAAGTAGTCAAATTCACAGTATCAGAAAGCAGAATGGTGGCTGCCAGAGAATGGGGGTGGGAAGAGGAAATGGGAAGTTGCTGTGCAACTGGGCATCGCTTCAGTGATGCAAGGTGAAAAAGTTCTAACCATCTTCTCTATAACATTGTGCCTTATCGTTATACATATTTTACTTTACACTTAAAAGTTTGTTAAGAGAGAGTAACTCTTTATTATGTGCTGTGCTTTTTTCACCAAAAAAACCCCTCAAGCAGAAAACTACAAACACTACAGTGTTGATGATGTGTCTGTTGGAATATTACAGATTATCTTGGGAAAAAGCAAAGATCCAGGCCCATGTGGGGCCCTGTGCTGACAGCTCAGAGCCTGTTTGGGATTCTGTCTCCTCCTCTCTCTGTCCCTCCCCCGCTCACACTTTCTCTCTCAAAATAAATAAACATTAAAAAAAACCTTTTAATCTATAATAGACAATGGGAACTTGAACATTTATATATGCATTCAGTCTTTTCCCTTCATCTTTATCTACTACTTTTTTTTTCCAGTCTACATTGCTTCCCCCTCAGCCGTAGTTGCGTCAATTTCTTTGTGTATTCATAAAAGTTATAAATACATGTTTAAAAATAACACTTAAAAGTAAAACAAATTAAATATAATTCTTGAAAATGGTTTCAATTTCCACAAATATTTTGGATTGACTGGATAATATTGTACAGTGATACAGAATTAGAGTTGGAATTTAGTGATTTTAGAGAAGATTGCATCAAGTAAACCAACAATTCTGTTTCAATTACTCTAGCAACTAAACACAGTTATTTATTATTACAATCATAACATTTGAAATGTGTTGACAGCTATTTAACTGAAGCCATCAAGGATCTGGAGGGAAAAGAAAAGGAAAAAAAGCTCTCTATTTAAAATTTGGCTTATTAAGGTTTGTTCTGACTATTCCAATTTGGTTTTGTCTGTGCTTCCTATCTTAAGACCAAATTTCTTTTCTAATCCTTGGAAACTGCCTGATAGACTAAGAAACATAAGCACTGGGGGTTTTGTTGTTTTGTTTTTTAATCTGTTTTAGTGAAAGATGGCAGGAGAAAAGCCTGGAAAATCTGAAACATATCAATACCAAGTCCCAGTCACTATATATAGAAGGAGTACCCTTCAAGTTATATTGGACTTCGCTCAGATGGGATGACATCAGCTCAAAAATCCCATTAATCTGACTGGATAAGAGAAGCACTTTTTCCATTTACAGTGTGAAGATAAATAGACTGAAAGCTAGTGAGAATATGGTTTCAGATTGTGTTGTTTTAAGTTCCTAATGAGGTAATCTCTAAGGAGTGGGTCTTAAGAAGCCTATGCAGAAGTGTTAAGACCATTATAATGTTACCAAAATCTCCAAAGAGTTTAATAACTGAGATGAAACATGGCTTTATAATTATAAAACTACAAGGACCAACCTCCATTATAGCATTTATATTGTCTTTCTCAAAACCCAGGACCTAAAAGATTATAATCAGTCAATAGTCTGCTAAAAGAATGTTTTGCTATTTAAAGCACTGAGTCTACCTTCCAAAATGTACAAGTTGGTTTCAAACCAACTAAATGCAAACCAAAAAATTTTAGTAACTTTTTCATTAAAAATAAATCCAAGGTATCCAAATCAGATGTAGCAAATGATGGAAAAAAGAATGGAGAACTCTTCTGGTATAGTGAAAAACAAAACTCCACAATCTACAAATGAAGTAAGACCCAAAATATATTAAAATATACTAAAAGGTACTACAACTTATAGTTAACCTTGACAATTTCCAGGGTAGAGAGATTTGTATTTTAAGTAGCTGGTTACTAAATGTGTGTGACAGATACACATAACACACTAAAATTATAATACTGTTCTTTCCTAAATGCATGATTAACATTATGTAAATATACCCCCTTTTTCATCACGACCAGGCAGAATATTTCATTAAGATATGCACACAATAGATGGAAGTTGGTTCACATTACCACAATAACATTTCTACACTATTAACTAAGTATCTGCAGAATGCAGGTTGGCTTACAAAGGGCCAAACAGTAAGCAAATACCTAACAGTAAAAATTAGAAAATGTATATTGCTTTCATCAAGTGAAAGCACAGGAGTACACTTTGATTTTTATGTGTTTGTACTGAATTTTAATAAAAACCTTACTTTAAAAGCTTTGGTACTTCAAAATATTTCAAATTTATATCCATATGAATATAAGAGCAAAACATCAAGTTTTAGTCTACCGATGAAAATTACTAATATGAGATATAAAAATGTAGCAGGATTCTCATACAGAGAGTTGTGACACCAAGGCTTTTCTTTCCAGGAAGCAACTTTATTCAAGAGGCATGGGCTCAGTTGGGTTCATACCCAAAAAACTGAGTCCCAAATGCAGTGGTGTAGTCTTTCATGCATTTTCAACTTCTCGGTCTCCCATATATGGGTAAGGTACAGACATGCAGTCTGGCTGGGTGGTCTCATGCAACAGGGTCGTGAGGGATGTTACGTGAGTGCACAACCAGGTTGCCTTCCCTCATCTTGAGGGCTTTTCTCCTCACCACATTTCTTAGGGAGGGGCCCCTACCACAGTACAATACAAAGTAAATTGTTAGTCTAAATTTCTCTATTGATCCCTTAATCCCCTAAAAGGTATTCTATAAATAATAAAAGAAGAGGAAAACGTCATATTTTTTTCTACATTACTGTCAACTTTGTTCTGTAGTTACTCAGAAGTCACCACGGGTATGGACATGAATAACATAATATGCTCTGTAAACTAATCTCTTTATACTCACCAGTGTCGCTGATTTTACTGTTACTTCCTAGTTCTCAGTCAATAATATGTAAACAGTAATTAAGAAAAAAAATCAAGAATCATATAAAACTAAAAAAAATTTCTATACTTCTCTACCATAAATAATAGAAGGGCTGATTGGGAAGGGTGGGGAGACAGAAATTTTAACACCTACAAGATAGATTTTATTACTGTTTTAATATTAGTTGCCCCTCTTTATTAGGACTATTGCTATAGGAGAGTTAGATTTCCTGCTTTTATTTGACCTGCTTTTACCAATGAAACATGTGAAAGTGCATGCACCCATTTAAGACCCATCATATAGTTCCATCACTTTTTCCTTCTCCTTCGGGTGTCAAAATGAGGAGGTTGAACTATCAGGGCCACAGCAGATCTGCAAAGTATACATGACATGAGAATAATGAAGCCTCGGAGCTTTCAAAGTTGTATAGTATCACAATTTAGGAAAGCTCTCTAATACACCCTGTCTATGGCAAGTGAGAGAGGTAACCAGTATTAGAATACAGACATTAGACAGTCAAATGGTACATATCCATGGCAACTGTTCAACAGAGCGCCCATTACTGTATTCCTAGGCGCTCAGCTAGTTAAATGTCAGGAGACTGCCGTAACAAGGCCAGCTGTTCCTACTTCCTTGGATGTGCCTCTGATGCCTGTGATAGCATTTAATTTGGGCCCACTTACCTTTCCTTTCTATTACTCTCCAAAGATTACAAAATGCCAATAATCACACTTACTATATTACACACAGGGTGAAAGGATAGGGAAAGGTAAAAACATAATGCACACTGGACATAACAGAGGTGGTAGCAGCCAGCTGGCCATTAACAATAATGGACACAGGGATTTTCTAATCTCAAATTCCTTCTCAATTTTGCATTTGGGTAGCTATAGAATTAGCTATTTAATATTAGTGTAAGGGATTTTTAATATAATTGGGTTTGTCTAACCTTCTTAAGCTAGCCAAATATAAACAGTTATTGCATCTATTCAAAGTCTTTTTTATTCTATTTTGCATTGTTTCATAATACATTCACCTACTTGCCATGTTAAAAGGCTTGTCAAAACATTAATTCATGTGCTGGGCTAAAAGGTTACATACCGCTGAGTTCAGAAAGTTCACCAAAGAAATGTGTTGAAGCTTTCAGATAAGTGATAGTGGAATAAATGCTATTGAATAAGGCGTTCATACGTCATCTCTGCTCAGCAATTATGTATCAAAATACCACAGTATATAAATGCTTTGTCAAAACATGGCACAAGCAATCAGTCTTCATTTTTGCTTGAGTGCTAGATATAATTTAATTATCGAATTTCAAATATGACCCATTAACTAATGGTGAAAGTGTCCTTCAACATGTCATACGTTATTTGGCTCTAAGAACATGAGTTGTGGAAAGAAAATTTAGACAGATTTCCATGTAAGGATTGTTGAACGTGTCTTATGAGTGTTTAGTCATCCCATATATGTTGACTCTATTTAGGGAAGATTTTATGTAAGTTGACTCTGAGATTTAACACAGGCGTTATTTGATTTAAATCACTTGTCAGGAAGCCCAGACCTAAAACAGTGACCAAGAATGCTCGATTTAAGTGGTTTTCTTCGTGATACATTACTGTTTTCTCCACAATTCAGAAACATAAATAGCTCTTTTAGCTGGCATATGCTACAATTTAAAGAAGCAATTTCACTTTTGGATTACATTTGCAAATAAGGTTAGAGGACAGAATGATTTGTACCATTTTACTGAAAACGAAGATAGCACAGTTGAGGTTACTGACAGTTTTAAAACTGGCTGCACATAAGTACACAAAAAATCCTAAGTGCAGCATTTAAAGGAGAGTTCTATGCCACTGTGTCTAAATGATAGAGAGGCAAGGCCCTGGGCACTGAGAGAGTAATGGTACTGTGCATTAGTGTTGTGCATAAATTATAAAGTATGCCACACTGTAACAGACTACTGAAAAACCACTGGGGAGCTATGTACTGTAGAATAAACTCAGAATGGAACAAATACTGTTTTAGCTGTGCGTGACACACCAGAGATGTTAGAGGAGTGGCACATATTTTAAGATGAAAAACACTCTGAATGAAATAGACCTGAAAATAACAGATGAGAGGTCTAACAGAAGGGGTGGTAGAGGACACCTTGCAGGGTAACTGTCTCCCAGTGCTTCAGGTCGTGTCCTTCCGTACGCTCTAGGATACCCAGAGGCCTGCAACCATCATTGTGGGAATCTTGGCGGGATCTCCAAATATTCCGGAGACCTTTTTTTCATTTGCTAGGTAGCTAAGACCAAAATCTAAAGTAGACAGAAAGATGTATCTAATTAGGATTTTATACAAATGTATGTAAGTGAGGGTATGTATATGAAAGTGTATTCTAGAATATAGCTTCTTTTTGTTTTTTGTTTTTTTTTTAAAGCTCCAACAGTTTCATAAACTCTGCTGAACATGAGTTCCTAAATGGCTAAGTTCCATCAGCTTCTGGTGCGGCCAGGGGCCTGAAGAAGAGAGATTAAGAGGATATTTAGGTACAATCCATACAGAATTTGGTAACCAACACACTTTTATGGTACTGTTAGAAAAGAATTTAATCTTCTTCCCATGCGATGGACAGCCTTGTCCATCTAGATGAAAAGCATCAGTTTAAAATGCTTTCTCTTTTATAAGATTGCTATCTCACTCAATCTACACAACAGAGGAAAAGAAAGTTCTAAGTTAAAAAATACTAGTAACCACATAATGAAAGGAAAAATTATACAACAGAATGTTAATAATGACTTATCTTTAACTCTAACTCAGCAGGTGCTAGTGAACAAAAACTATTGCTAATAAACGGAGTAAGCCAACATCCTATGTTAGCAAATATTTGGAAATTCACTTCAGATAATATGTTAACATTTAAAAAATTGACTGAAATCATTCAAACTTTACTTAGAATACTCAAAGCACAAATTAACTTCTAAGTAGCAATCTTTAATAATTTTCAGTAGAATACATCAATATACTAAAATGATTCAATCTATTCCAATTAGAATTTTCACCTTGCCCATTTTAATTAATTGAAATCTATAATTATTTGGCTATTAATCATTTGTGCGTGGAATTACTGAATTGTTACCTTTAATAAATACAATCTAATGGTAATAGGCTTCATCAATCAGCAGCAGGCAGGTACTGCCTATATATGCAAACCAGCAACCCCCCCTTGACTACTAAATGCCTGTGTGCATTATTTACTTTGATGCCATTTAAGGATTCCCAGCATATTTGGGTAGTGCTCTAACAGTGAACTAGTTCAGCAACTCCTATGGCTCACAGCATTATAAATGTCTTCTTCTGGATATTCTGACAGCAAAAAGTACGCTGAGTGGGTTATGTCAATGCTACAATTTTTCATTAATTCACTACTATCCCTAGGCATTAGAGGTGCATTTTAAGGTAGTGGAAAACATTACAAGGAAAACAGTTAAGTATTTCTCAAATCTCTCTGGGATGCTAAATAGCCTATTACAAAACTTGCCAGCACGTTTTAAGAATTTCATTAAAAAAAAAAATTCACCTAAAATTGTTTCCATAACAAATTAGACAATAAATTTTCCTGTTTTGATATTTAAAATATTATGAAAAACCCTACTTTTATTCAAAAATAGTATAGCTTGTTGTAATAGCTTGTTGTATGTAAGTGATGAATCATGGGAATCTACTCCAGAAGCCAAGAGCACATGTATCCTCTGCATATCAGCTAACTTGACAATAAGTTATATTAAAACAAAAACAGCAAAAATAACATGGCTCTAGAAATACATCTTTCCCTTCACTCAACTGCATAATGAGGATATTTCCTTTACTTGAAAGAAGTGGAGGCAAAGGTAATGTAATCTTCCACAGCTTGCAACACTGCTAATAGAAATCCATTCTTTTCTGCAATTATACTCATTATACAAAAATTAGAATAAAAGGTTATTTCACGAGAAGAGAATCCTTCCAAATACCCTAAGTTTTGGTAAAGCAATTAGAGAACAAAGATTGGCATCTGATGTCTTTCACTAATTACACTTTAGAAGCATCTCAGTTCTTCTAATAACAGAGAGTCTCTTAAAAATACCGCAAAAGCAACCTAAATACTCCTGTATCTAACAAGTAATGGTCTGTAATGGAAGAGTTTTAAAAATACCTACCCCACTCCTTTTGTACAATCCATGATGGAGTGGGCTGGGAAAACCTCAAAGGCAAATGTATAGAACCTTGCCACTAATTCCTCTGCTCAATTAATTTTATGACTATAATTTTCTTAAGATTCTTCTCTCTATAGCTACTCTCCATTTTCCTAAGTATTCTTCCTCCCTAGTTTTCTCCATTAATAAAGGATAACTAAAATATACACTCATTTTATCTTTAATTCTTGAATACAGGACTGCTTACAAAGAGATCACATGTAAGTGTTAACTATTCTTTCAACTGGTATAAAGTACTGACATCCATTTAAACACAGAACTTCCAATATCACTCAGTTTTGGCTTTTATTGTAGGTAATTTTGTAAAGACTATGCATTAATATTCACTATATCATTAAATACAGTGATTCTTAAGAGTCAATTTTTTAAACATATGAAACAAAATTAAAATGTTTTCTTTGCCTGAAAATTTACTGGGATTAATCTGAACAATTAGAAAAATTATAGGATCATGGGACAACTGGGTGGCTCAGTTGGTTACATGTCCAACTCTTGATTTCGGTCATTATCTCAGGGTTTGTGGAATGAAGCCCCATGTCAGGCTCCACACTGATAGCACAAAGCCTGCTTGGGAGTCTCTTCTCACCTCTCCTGTCCCTCCCTGACTCATGCTTTTTCTCTCTCTTTCTCTCACTCTGACTCTCTCTTTCAAAATAAATAAATAAACTTTAAAAAAAAAGAAAATGAAAGATTACAGGATCAGGTGCCTTTCCCACAAAGTTTCTCAAGCTATCAAGGCATAAAACATGAAAAGTTTAAGAAAAATGACAAAGCCAACACACTCAGAAGAGATACAGCCTGTAAGTGGGCAAGAGGGAATTTATATGATAAATGATCCTTCTGAATTTGAATATTATAGCAAAATATATATACTAGGTATTTAAAAAAAAACTTACTGGAGGAACATGATAAGTATCTTCAAACATGTCAACTGCCATCATGTGGAACGTGAGATAAGATTAGACTTAAACTGTTAACTAAAAAAAAAAGTTAACTCCAGAAGTCAAAACTGAGACCACAGAATGGAAAATAAGAGACACCTTTGTTTTAACAATTTTTCAATAATGACAGTTACTTAAAATTGATCATCCTTTACTAATGTTACTGTTTTTAGAAATTTTAAGTAGAAATTTTCATTAGAAGACTTATGCTGGCCTGTCAAAAATAATACAGAGATTTCTATATTGTTTGAGAGTGAACTATGTAGCTTGTAAGTCTCACCTTATGCTTAATATTCTTTCAAATACCTGAACCTCTTTAAAACCTTAGAGTTCATGAATCCATGGCCAATATTGCTAGATAGGATATATTTTCTTTTATATTCTCATATCAAGCTACATCAGTGAGTTCAGGGAATACACTCAACTTGGTGCATAAATATTTATTTGGTCATTCTTCAGATGACAGTGACTTCAATACAGAGGTAAGTATTTCTTTTATAAAAGCTGATAAACAATACTTGCTATATGATGTACTCCTCTGAGTACTTTTGCCTCTGACAAAGAAACATCTCTTTAATAAATAATGACATATAATAACAATTAAGATCCTAAAGTTAAATGTTTGAGATGTATGGCTGGCATTCGATATTTTCTGAATCAATAAGTAAGTAAAAAATAAAAAGTATTTGGAAACTATGCTTGGTGGCATAAGCAAACATCTTCCTTGGCCACCTACTAAGAATTCTATTGCTAAAAAACACAAAATACACTAAGCTGCTGACTAAAAGCCACAAAATTACATATCTGACAGTGCCTATAAAGGTAACAGCATCAACCATGATTCAAGACAAGCACAAAATTATACAAATTAACTCTTTTTGTTCTAACACAAACCCAGAATATGCACCCCTGCATACATATGATTAAATGGGTCAATGGTAATGTAAATATAAACATTTTACTTTATAATGCCATTTTATGAAAAGAGGAAAAAAAGCACCTCAACAGCTTTTGTTTGTGAACACAATACATTTAAAGCTTTTTTTTTTTTTAAGTGTGTGTGTGTGTTTTTTTAAGTAATCTCTACACCCAACCTGAGGCCGAACTCATGATCCTGAGATCAAGAGTTGCACATCCTCTGATGGAGTCAGCCAAGCACCCCTCAAAGCTTGTTGTTTAAATTTGGTTACCTGTATATGAAATCCCAACTAGTATGAATACTAATCATAAGTTTCTACCCAACTTCAACACTGTGTAAACATTAATCTTTTTCTCTTGAACTTTAACCTCAACAAATTTCATATATAACACAAAACAGATGAAAAGCATCTTAAACAGCTGTTGATTTAATTCTATGACCTAATTTAAGTAAACCATAACCAACCAACCAAGTGTTTACTCAAAACTTATGAGACAGCACGCTTTGCTTTTCCTTTTGAAAGATCCTTCTTCATCAGATCCATTCCTTACTAGACTTATTCTTAGTCTGAAATGCTTGCTCGCATAATACATAGAACTCAAGCCCCACCTCTGATCCTACTACTTCAAAAGAACAATACCTTAATGTGTCTTATATATATACATGGCTAAGCTTCTAGGAAAGATTTTAATTAAAGAATTCCACTGCTAAAAAGTTTGAGAGTTACTGTTTTAGTCTATATGCTAGATTAAGCAATGATTCCCAAAAAGCCTCAAATGGTCCCCCAAAAGTCCAATCATAAGTAAAATAAGGATTTTCAGAATTGTTGGTGACTAAAAAGTGGACTACACAAGGTATTCAGTGGGAAAAAAAAAAGAAACTGGTATTTTGTTGAAAGATCATGTAAAAGAATAAGAATTTTACAGAGCAAGAGCAATAATCTAAAACTACATTGAGATAAGGGAGATAGAAAGGTTTACCATTTTAGAGTTTAAATAGAAGCTACATACAAAGTTGTCATCTACGAAAGATTCAGAAGTTACTTAAAAAAATAAATAAATAAATACAACAGGAATTGATCACAATAAAAACATTTCTTAGTCTCTTTCAAATTATACTTTAATATTCTTTATTCTAGGGGAGCCTAGGTGGCTCAGTTGGTTAAGGATCTTACTCTTGGATTCAGCTCAGCTCATGATCTCAGTGTCATGAGATCAAGTCCAATGTTGGGCTCTGCGCTGACCATGAGGAATATTCTCTCTCTCTCTCCCCCCAAAAAAATAAAAAGTTCTTTAACCTAAGCTCTAAAGTTCTAAAAGGCTCTTTCATCTAATTTCAGAGCAGAACTGTTTTGAATCTTTAAAAATCACTTAAAAGTAAATACTCGAAGTTACATTAAATTTAGATCTCAAATATCTTCCTTGCAGATAGCCCATACAGAAAAGGACAAGGCAAGGAATATGTGTAAAATAACCACTAAAACAGATTTAACTTTTCAAAAAGTTTCAAAAAGCAATAAAGACTTGAATCTCTTGATACTAACAAAATTTAACATAGAAATTATATAGACATATCTTGGAGACAGGAACTTGGTTCAAAAAGATAAACAAAAGATTGTAAGAAACAGCCCATAGAGTAAACCCACAGTGCCTCTCTGTTCTTGACTGTTCCCACCAAACACTTTAGCATTTTAGGAAAATGTTTCTAAAGAATATTTTTGCTCTATTTATCTATTTTTCCAATTCCCAAAACTAATCTAGTGAGATTATCAAGATTATGCTCATTCCCATAAATATAAAAAAAATTCCCCCATTATACTTGAGATGAGGCTTGTGTGTAGCTGCTCACTGGGTACCCTCACTGTCCAGCTCTCCCTATGCCTGGAGGATGGGGTGTTTGTCTGGGTGACCATCAGTGAGTGGGAATTACTGTGACTCAGGCCCCTTTCACATCTGTATTCATGTCAACTGCAGAAACCCCCTCCCCAGATGGGGATGAGGCTTCTCTTACTCTTCAGCGAGAGCTGGGTTCACATGGGAAACCTCAACCCACACGCCTCGTCAAAACAACAGCAAAAAGGAAATAAACTCTGGAAACCAATATATTACGGACATTACTTCTGATTCTGAGCGACTGGTATCTTAAATACCTCTAAAATACTAGGAATATTTAGCCACTGTTCAATAAAAACAATGGAGAGTAAAATTATTAAAACTGTTTCAATAGTTACAACCCAGAAAACAAGGGAGTTTTTTTCCTGAGCATAAAACTGAATACTTTCCCACTGTGCTATATAACTGAAGCATATAGAAGCTATAAAAGCTATAAAATGCTTGCCACACCTTATAAAGAAAAGGTCTGTTAGAAAAAAAAATGCAAAAAGTGAAACTTGGCAAAATCTTATAAGCTTTTAAACATACAACTGTAGACATGTCCAATAATCCATTAACCACAAATTAACAAGCACATCCTACTCTTCAGACCATTTCTTAGAACATGAAGTCTTTTGTGCTTAAAACTACTCACATGCACAGTCTGATGCCAAACGCCATCATTTAAGCCAAGTGCTAACCTTTAATTCCAGATTGGAAGTGCACATAATTAGTAAATTATACATCTTCAAGCTTCTGGATTTTAGACTAAATATCAAAAGCTTAGAGATGTGTCCTGTATATTTTTGGGGCGTTAAATAGAAACGAACATTTAACTGTTGTTTCCTTTAATATAAAATAAGAGAGCTATGATCTTCCATGTTCTTCCTTTCTAAAATCGTTTTTTTAAAGTTAGTATTAGTTTCCATTTGTATGATTTAATTCAACCTTAAGAAATAACTACCTGTCCATTAATGTTATATAAATGTTATGTTAATGTAAATGTTAATTCTTCTTTTTATGTACCTAAGCATGAGTGCACTTATATATCTGCTTTGTAAGAACCATTCTGTTGTTGGGATTTTCATTTAGTTTTTGTTTTTTGATGGGTCAAGTTGTGGTAAGAGTTGATTACTGCATAATACGGAAACCTTGTTAACTGTAAAACACAAACTTAAATATCAGTGTTCACACTCAACCAACTGGCAAAGTGTACTTGTGGCATACATTTTCAACTTAATAACTGACCGTAAATTTTAATTGAAAAAGATGCATTTTATTTTTAAATATTTATTTATTTTGAGAGAGAGAGACAGAGACAGAGACAGAGACAGAGACAGAGAGAGAGGAGAGGTAGAGAGAGAGAGGGAGAGAGAATCCCAAGGAGGCTCCACGCCATTGGCGCAGAGCGTGATGTGGGGTTTGATCCTGCGAACCATGAGATCATGACCTGAGCTGAAATCAAGAGCTAGATGCTTAACCAACTGAGCCACCTACACACCCCTCAAAAGATATATTTTAAGGGCTGTTTTCTGCCAGAAACTTCATTTATAGAAGTAGAAGTAATGTGGAAATAGGAAGTTGTGTTGAAGACATGAATTCCAACTCTTTTTCTTCTAGAAGGAATAAAAAGGGGTTACAGAAATAAAGGGGAAATCTCTGTATATAAGAAAAGTTGTGAAAAGACTCACAGAATTTGAGGCTTTACTGAGCCTAAAACAGATATATAATAAAAGGAAGTTAGGAAAGAAAGCATTTTTTAAAAGGATGATAATACATTCTTTAAAAAAATTTTTTTTAAATGTTTAAGAAAGAGATTGAAAGTGAGAGAGTGTGCACACATGTGCCTAAGCAGGGGAGGAGCAGAGAGAGAGGAGGGAGGACAGAGGATCTGAAGCAGGCTCCATAGTACAACAGAGAGTCATCCAGATGGGGGCTTGAACTCACGAACCATGAGATGATGACCTGGGCCACAGTCGGCTGTGTAACTGACTGAGATACCCAGGCACCCCAGAATGGTAATATATTCTATCTGGGTCACATGAATGTCAGAAATTTAAAGATAAGAGCCAAGATGGAAAACTTAAGGCTGATTATGGTTTAAAGTCTACAGCAAAGAGCTGAGAACTAAAGATGTGATTGGATTAGATGAGCAAAAAGAAAGGAAAGGAAGGGCATATAACAAAACACAAGGTAAAACCACTAGGAACAGAATAAATATTATTTTCTTAAAAGTAGAGATTACATTAGCCTCTGAGATATTCCTTGAAAACTTCTTAAAAATGCTGATCTGGGGCACCTGGGTAGCTCAGTAGGTCAAGTGTCCAACTCTTGATCTCAGCTCAGGTCATGATCTCCTGGTTTGTGAATTTGAGATCCTCGATGGGCTCTGCACTCACAGCACAAAGCCTGCTTGGGATTCTGTCTCTCCCTCTCTCTGCCCCTGCCCTGCTTACTCTCTGTCTCTCTCAGAATCAATAAATAAAACTTAAAAACTTTTAATTAAAAAAATTATAAATGCTGACTTTTATGCTTTTATTATTTTTTAAAGTACAGGACTCCTTCCTTTTAAGGGTTAGCTAGATGTACTATAAGCACTAGGAAACAGGCTGTTAGATCAGTGCTCCTCAAACTTTAATGTATATAAAAATCACTGAAACACATTAAAATGCAGATTATGATTCAATCTCTGGGATGAGACCCAAGATTCTGCATTTCTATTAAGCTCCCCGGTAAAGGCCATGAATGCTATTCCAAGGACCAAAGTTTGAGTATCAAATTCATTTTTTTAGATGAACTTCTAAAAATGGGCCATGAGATTGATTTTGGGAAAAGAGTAACAAAATATTACACTTTGTGAATTTTTTTTTACATTTGAGGATGCTTGAAACATGGGGAAAAAGAAACATACGCTGTGACAAAGAAAAAAAACAGTAACTTTAAAAAGCTATATTGTGTGTGCGCACGTGCACGCATGCATGCATACGTGTGTAAGAAAAGAAACATAAAATTCAAGACCTAACAAAATCAATCTTATAAAAAAAACCCAAGAAATTAATAATTCTCATTGAGAAGAAAACAGGAATGACTTTTGTGTTTTTGTAGTATAACTACTGTGAGCATTACGGAAATAAAGACATATGTCGCTTTAGAGAACAATTTGTTTAGTGTTTTGCTTTACCTATTGCTTAAACACTTTGGAGCCCACTACACTTATTGACTTAGACAAGCATGTATGAGAAGGCATTTTAAAAATAATTGTCAGCAATAGCTCTGTAGAAAATTCACTGACCTGTAAGAAACATGCTCCTGAGTGCTGTATGTTCCTGTGGATGCTGAAGGCATTTGGTCATGATTAAGTGTGCTGGTCAATGCCGAGGACATGTTAGTGCTTACATCAAATTTCCCTAAGCATTTAAAAGTCAGTTGTTTATGAGGGCAACAAAAACAAACAAAAAGAGGACTTATATAATTATATAGAGAGCAACATGTGGATATCCATGACCTCTAAGTACTTCTTAACGCCTGTAGTAATCAGGTACAGCGAATGAAAAGTTAATGAGAATCACATATTGCTTTTTCAGATAATGTGTAGATATTACTCAAAGATGTATTATTTTCATATTTGAATCTCCAAAAACTCAAGCAATATTTGCATTTGGGCATAGCCTAACTCTTCTCTATTTTATAAGACAAAGATCACAATGTGTGGTCTACTGTATTTCTTTAAACAGATTCTCTTTCACCTTTAGCTCTTAAAAACAAAATAACTATACATAGGTTGAGTATATCCGGCATGTATATGTTTCTTAGATAATGGTTTACGTGCACCACGTAACTAGCTTTTGGTAGACTTGAATTCTAATCTGTATTCCCTAAGGTTGCTGAAATTTCTGCGCGGCTCTTTATCCTCGAGCCTTCTTTATCCTTTATTCTCACAGGATATCCTTTATCCTGTTGTCTGGTGGGTTTCCAAAGTCCTGCTCTGGCCCTGGTAGTCATTAAACTACCACACTTGAGGAAGTGTGTATGTGCAGATATTGTATGCAGTATATTCAATTCTCTGCAGTTTTTTGCCTGAGAGATTTGGCCTCAGTTCCTTTTCCTTGGACCCTTCGCCCAGTAAAAATGCTGCTTTCTATATGTTTGCACATATAGGAGGATTAGGAGGAACTTAACGGAGGACCATGGGGGAGGAGAAGGGGAAAAATAGTTGGGGAGAGGGAGGGAGGTAAACCATGAGAAACTCTCGAATGCTGAGAACAAACTGAGGACTGATGGGTGTGGAGGGGAGGTGGGAGATGGGCATGGAGGAGGGCACTTGTGGGGATGAGCACTGGGTGTTATATGGAAACTAACTTGACAATAAAATATTTGTTAAAAAAAAAAAAATGCTGCTTTTTGCTTGAGCTCTATCCGGCATTGAGAAGTAGAAAATTTCCTCAAGGGAAAAACAAGAATAAATATGGAGATCATTCCTGACCTTTCCTTTTCTGGAGAAGTATAGCCTCTCAAATCCAGTTTACATTGGTTATTCTCCAAGGCCTTCAACTAGTTGTTTTACATCCATGGCTCAACTGTTATAACTGGTTTCAGCAGGAGGGTTCATCTGACAACGAGCCAACAAACAACCTGAACCAAAAGGCTCACCCACTTTGTTACTGTGTTTTTCATTTCTAAGTCACGTTTCTTTTCCAATCTGCTATGGTACTTTTTATGGTTTCCTTACAGAGATGTTCATGTGTGTCAAATTTGTAAGCACAGTTATTTTAAATCTGCAACTAATAATTTCAATATCTGAAGTCTATGCAGTTCCGATTATTTATTCTTGCTGGTTTTTGTTAATTGAATTGCCTTATCTTGATGACCTGCTCAAAATGTATTTGTAAGGGTCCACTGCATGATAACGTGACTCATCTAAATAAGTTTACATTTGCTGGGGTGCCTGGGTGGCTCAGTTGGTCAAGCGTCCAACTTCGGCTCAGGTCAGATCTCACAGATCGTGGGTTCGAGCCCCGCATCAGGCTCTATGCTGACAGCTCAGAGCCTGGAGCCTGTTTCAGATTCTGTGTCTCCCTCTCTCTCTGCCCCTCTCCCACTCACGCTCTGTCTCTCTCTGTCTCAAAATAAACTATAAAAAATAAAAAAAATAAAAAAAAGAAGTTTACATTTGCTTTGGGGGACACTACCAGACCATCTCCAGCCAAGCTGGGCTACCCGTATCTGCAACACAAATATGTATGAAAGGCAATCTGTGGCCATACTTCCCTGTTATTTCTTTTAAAAATATCTTCCCACTTAATTCTCTGTTCTACTCAGCATTCAAATATTCCTTTCTTCAATCCCTATCTGGTTACAGGCTGTTATGTAAAAAGTGGCTATTTTTTCAGAGCTTCAGTATTTTTAAAGCATTTAAAAATATATTTTATCCAGTATATTTACTCTCAGTGAAAAAGCTGATCTGAATAATTTAGCTTACCATTTTAAGAAACCAGACACCACTGGTACTCACTCTCTCATTATCTTAATTACCATCCTTTCAGAGAGACCTTCCATGAACATTGCATCTAAAATAGCTCCCCCAATCACTCTTTATCACTCCCTCCTCTATTGTTTCCTTCAGAGCACTTACTGCTCTATGAAATTACCCTGTTTACTTATTTTTTTGCCATCCCTGAATACAACGTAAGTTCCAGTGAGCAAGAAGCCTATCTATCCTGTTTAGCAATACATCCCCAGAATTTATCTAGCATAGTTACTGACATAGTATAGTTGTTCCAATACATATTAAAGGGATACATTAAAACAATAAACTAGGTTAAAAATCTGAAATTTCCAAATAAAGTAGTAAGCCCAAGGGGGACCTAGGACGGGGAAGGGAAGCGGAGAACACCTTTCATTTTACTTTTTTTTAGACAAACCTCCGATTTCTAACAGCTCAGTCCCAAGTGGCCAAATCAAAGCCCTTCTATCTGACTCTTCATCACATCTCTATGTTGCCAAAGCTGCTAATAAAGAAAAAATATATACTGTTGGTGTTTTTAAGAGCTTTCAAGTATCAGACCATGAAAATGACTGTAGATCATATCCTGATAAATAGATTAATACTCATTAGAACTCTTAGACATTAAGGTAACCATACATGCCCTAAAAGCAGCTATTTTTACACAGAGATGTTTATGCTTACGGTAAATGGTTTAAAATAGGTGGGGTTTTTTAAATTATTTGTTTTGAGAGAGAGAGTATGTGTGCATGAGCAGGACAGGGACAGAGAGACAGACAGACAGACAGAGAATCCCAAGCAGGCTCCACGCTGTAAAGCAGAGGCCCATTGTTCGTGGGCTCCATCCCACGAACAGTGAGATCATGACCTGAGCCAAAATCAAGAGTCAGATATACTTAACCAACTGAGCCACCCAGGCACCCCTCACATTCCTATTCTAAGTAACTTTGGTCCATTAAAGAACCCCAAAAACTTCATTACTTCACAAAAGTATGTACTTTCTGTTGTTTGAAGACACGTGGGAAGGATACTGCAAATCAGAATGTTAAGCAGTAAGCACAGGCCTTTTTAGTCTATTAATTTTTCAAGAAATGATACGGCTTCCATTATGGAATAACAGAGCCTAAAACATTAGCTTTGCTTACCCAGCATCAGGTTCAACCACTGCAATCCCACCACAGAGTCTCACATCTCACAAAGACTACAGGACATTCTTCCACTCTCCTTCTGAAACCACCAATGTTACTAATTTTCTTAAAAGAAACCCAGGATCTTCCCAAAGTGGGGAGGACATCTTTGTGTAAAGTGGGGAGGACATCTTTGTGTTGAAATTTTCAATTGCACATTACAGTTCTTATTACAAATAGTTATGTATTCTAGAATTAGCCAGCAGTCAACCTGTAGCTGTTTTCACTATGGGACCTAGTAAGTGGTAACAAAGCAATTTTGTTGTCCATAATTAAGAGGAAACATGTACCCCATCCAATTTCTCTACACACCACATAAATACACCTACTGAAGAGCACTGAAAACCAAAATGTGTAAACCTGCATATTCTGTGGAACATTTGTTTGCATCTATACAAACATCAGTTTATCAAATTGCATCAAGAGAAAATGCAATCATACTGAATAGATTATATGATTAAGAAATAATTATATTACGTTTTCCCTCTTGCTGTAATTTGGCAAATGTTAATTTATGTAAATTTGCAGTGATCATTTATAGATAATATAATTCATACAGAAATGGGATTAAGGATCCTCTCTAATATACTTCTTAAAATACTCTATTTATAAACTGTAAGTATCAATACAGTTGCATGTATGTGTTTAAAGTACTGTTAAGGGGGTGCCTGGGTGGCTTAGTTGGGGTAAGTGTCCCACTCTTGATTTCAGCTCGGGTCATGATCTCATGGTTCTTGAGATCTAGCCCCACGTCAGGCTCTGCACTGGCAGCAGGGAGCCTGCTTGGGATTGTCTCTCTCCCTCTCTGCCCCTCCCCTGCTCATTCCTTCTCTCGAAAAATAAACAAATATTTAAAAATAAATAAATATAGTATCTTGATATGTCAAATAGTATGTTTACATATCTTAGTGATAAGAGTGCATTTATAAGCCCCCCGAAAGGGTATGTAATCAACTTTTAAATTATCTAGAAACAAAGACAACAAAACTTTAAAAAAGCATGTTCCTGTGGACTTGTAAACAGGAGACAAAAAATACTGCTGTATTTTTGCAAAGAGAAAACAATTTCTATCTAAGTAGCAGATAAGCACATGTAATAGATTCCGGGGTAACCCCTCCTCATACTCTTATCAGGTTTTAGATTTCTAAGTATGGTCGTCCAAATTACCAACAGGACTTTTTATCACAGAGGATTCAAAAGCTTTTGAAATGAAAGCCAGTACATATAAAAGAATAGAAAATTCAAGTATTACAAAACTCCAACTAACTTTCAGAGTATGAGTTACTCAAAATGGAAAAGTTTTCTAGAGAAGTTGAAATCTAATCTCTTCAAGACTCAAAGAATATTTAATAGTTCTGGTTACTAAAATGTATCTTCCTTCTTGAAGTGTTTTGAATGTGCTTTATCCTCTTAATACTGAAGGGTAACAGAATATGCCACTCCAAAATATGACTAGGGCTTGAGGACATGCCACCCCAATACATGCTACCTTGGTTATTGATTATTTTGAGCTGTAAGATCTTGAGAAACAGCAAATGCAGGGAGAAGCTTTTTATGAACTTCTTGTATCTAAAAACATATCCTCAGAAGGAACTCTACTGTCACAAATCCACTCCCCAGTTTCAACCAGAGGACTGACTCCTATCTCAGGAGAGGAGCTGAGAAGCCAACACCACATCCTGACAAACTTTGTCTTAGGTTATCATACCTCCATCTATTCCATAAGGACCCATATACTTTCTTAAAAACCCTTTACCCTCCCCTAAAAGGCCTTCCCCTTTTCCTACTAAAGATGGTAATTAAGTCTAAATTCTAAACCACTTCGGGGAGTTACTCCTTTTTCCCTGGGTATCTCTAATGTATGCACAAGGCATACATGTTAATCTTGTTTGTTTTCGTCTTGTTAATCCATCTTTTATTACAGGGGCCTCAACTAAAAACTCTGAAAGGTAGAGGGAAAATTATTTTTCCTAGCCTACAATACATTAATATGAGTATCAAAGGGCCAAACTATGCTGAATTTTTATACATTTTCTCAATTCATAAAACACTCTATGAGGATTCATATCATTTTCATCATTTCCATTTTGCAGATGAGAAAACAGAGCCTTGGAAAGGTTGTTTCTTGTCAGAGGAAGTGGCCTCCTTGGGATTTACCCTTAAGCATGTTTTATTCCACATGTAAGCTCTTTTCAAAATAAGTTGTTCGCCCAATTAAAAAAGAAAACTATCAACATGGTTTTCATGTGACATGTGTATACAGAGCTTCATCATGTTTTTTTATCTGACATGCATAAACACAGCTTCAACAGCAAAGGTAGGCACACCATATACTAAGTCAAAATCTTGAAAACTGTGGAAGATAGAGGTCATACACTCTAATATTTCCTTACATTTCTTAGTGTAAACAAAAGGTAAAATACATTTGTGAAATAAACTGCAAGTGTCTTTAAGACAATAGGCCCAGGATCTTCTGAGTCCCTCACCCCAAAAGAACTGGCGCCAGTCCATTAACTGACTTAAAGAACAAAATGAAAAAGAGAAGATGATGCATAACTAGACAGACATCAGTTAAGAGAAAGAAGAGGAACACAAATCCAGAGATGAAAGGAAAAGGAGATGGAAAAAAACCAAAGGAGTAGCAAAATGAATTATATTTCTTAAAAAGAAGACTTTGTGGGTACAAAAACAACAACAACAAAAACACAGGAAGAGGGAAGTTCTTAGGTGAGGCAGTAAACACTCCAGAGCTTTGGGCAATAAAGATACTATAGAGGAAATACAATAGAGAGAAGAGAGCGGAGTCTAACTGCTCACGGAGGTCTGTTATGTTGGCATTTGTGTTCTGCACTGTTGTATTGTGACCTGAGATTTCCTCTTCCCACAGGAGCAGGCAAGGCAGGAAAAGTCGTGAACAACAGCCACAGGGACGTCTCACCCCAACCCTGCCGCCATCCTCATCACCTCTGCTTCTAATCGAATCATGAGAAGATTTAGGAGACTTCTTTTCAATCTTACTTTTTCACCTTCTTGATGTGACCTCAGAAGGAGACAGTCTTTGATCTTCATCTGGACCTTTACCCTCACTGCAAATGAAGCTGAAGTGGGAGAGACTAGCAACTCTTATGTGGATCAGCAGGAGAAGTGAGACTCTCACCCTGAAAATCTGAATTGTAATGGGGGGCGGGGGATGGAGACTCAGTGGCCATAGACTCTAAAGGCAAAAAGAGAGATTGTAAGAGTCAGCAAAGGGGGAGGAATAATGCTATAAACTTAGAGGAAGAAGGTGTGTGTGCTTGGCTAATGGGTTTTTACTATGCACCAGCTAAATGCATATACTCTTGAGCACAATCTTAAGACAGCAATAGAGTATTGTGAGTAGCATGAAGATATTCCAGGGTATAAGAATGACCTGTAAAGTCTCAAGAGAGAAGAGGAAAGAATATATACAGATGCCAGCAAGTACACTTAGATGTTAAGTGTAAACAACACCTGTTCTTAAAACACAGTAACAGCTGTACTATGGAATTTCTCAGAATTCTGTTTGAGGATATCTGGGAAAATAAAGCAAGGAGAGCAAGGTCAGAGTATGGACTGTAAGTAATGTCAAGTAGGTCTACTAATTTTGGGTATTTATTCTAAGAATAATGCCTGAGATCCACATGATCCCTCACAGGGGCCTGATACAATCAAATCACGGTCCAAGCTTTCTCAACAATATATCCACACTAGCCATATCTAAAATGGTGGCAATCTTGAAGTTGATATTATCTAGTCTTGAAAACTAGCTGAAACAAGGTAAGAACAGTTGGTGCTCTTTCCTCCTCTGACTAGTTTGGGAAATAAGTAGTCTTCATGCTGAATGCTTAATTATTTGATCCATGTGAATGGTTTAGGGAGATCTGAAATAAACCTGCTCCCTACCATTAATTTCTGTGGTTTATAGAGCTCAACATCACTTACAGAGCAAGCAACACTTACCAAAACAAGTAGGAAAAAGTAGTGTTCCTCCTACTAGAAAACACATAAAGGACAAAGAACTGAGAGAATTTTAATACAGGGCTAAGGACAGAGCATAGTAAGGATTTCTTGCAACCTAATCAGCTATCCATAATAATCCTGACCATTACCTTCTAACTCAGCAATCACAAACTTTTCTTCAGTTGCTAAGAAATTGTAGGACGGATTCAACTTTAACTTTCACTGCTAACCTCTACAATTTTAAAGAACATATAAAGATAGGGAATAGAAATCAGAGGTTCTATTTTTTTTTAAATCTATAATTTGGATAACCACTCTTTGAATGAAAAGTGAGTTCACTTTATATGACTATTCTGAAATAAATGTCATTAGTATTGTTTATTTTTTCCAGGGTAAGCAAACATTTTTTTTAAAGGTTTTTTTTTTTAATAGTTTATTTATTTTTGAGACAGAGAGAGACAGAGCATGAGTGGGGGAGGTGCAGAGAGAGAGGGAGACACAGAATCCGAGGCAGGCTCCAGGCTCTGAGCTGTCAGTACAGAGCCCGACACGGGGCTCAAACCCACGAACCATGAGATCATGACCTGAGCCAAAGTCAGATGCTTAACTGACTGAGCCACCTAGGCATCCCCTATTTTTTTTAAATATATGGATCCAGGGGCACCTGGGTGGCTCAGTTAGCTGAGCGTCTGTCGGAATCTTGATTTTTGGCTCAGGTCATGATCTCACAGTCATGAGATCAAGCCCCTCATCAGGCTCCACGCTGACAACACAAAGAAAGCTTAAGATTCTCTCTCTTTCTCTACTCCTCCCTCACACTCATGAATATGCACTTTCTCTCTCTTACAAAAAAAAAAATATATATATATATAAAATAATGATCTNAGATCAGTATAAAGTTTCCTAATCTACCATAAATGAACACTAGAATTTATACAATACTAGTGAACAGCTTTGAGAAGTGACTCCAGTCTGTTAAATAATGATGTAGATGTGAATGACACATGCACATGGCAGCAAATATAGTATTAGTAGTAATAGTAGTAGAAATAAAATTGAAAGTAATTCCTCTGAATTACCAGAACACTATGTAGATTACACGATAAAGCCACATTCAATGGAAGAAGGCTTATTTAGAACCAAAAGTCTCAAGAGACTAAAAAATATATGATGGGTCACGTAGCCTTTCCAATTCTTGAAAAACCAAGGCACTTTCAGAAATGTGCATTTACTTCTTCAAGAAATACTTATTGAGAACCCATAATGTTTTGTGATTGTTACTGGTACTAGAGATATATCAACAAAGAAAAACTACTCTAGTGGATGAAACATAAGTTTTTAAAAAATCAAATGAGCAAATTATATAGTACATTAGAAGGTGAGAAGTATTAAGGAGAATAATAAAATTAAGAGGATTAGAGGTACTTGGGTTAGAACTATAATCTTAAAAGGGCAGGCAGGGAAGGTCTTACTGCAATAGTGTTATTTAATGGAAAAGCTGAGCGTGAGGACATAAGTCATGCAGGTATCAGAGGAAAGGGTGCCAGGTGGAAAGAGCGGCAAATGCAAATGTCCTGTAACTAAAGCATGTCTGAATACAGTCTAGAAATGACAAGAAGACGTTCTTAAACCAAAGTGAAAGGGGATAAAGGAAAAGGAGAAAGGTAACAACAGGGTCACATAGTTTACAGCGATGTGGATCACAGTCAGAGTTAGGTCAAGGCAGAGGCAAAATGACCTGGAGCCAGCAGCTGTGAGAGCAGCCTCCAGATTCAGTGGCTTCTAGACGAAAGCAAAGGGAGTAGCAATTCAATCTATCTACTTCAGCAGTGTGGTTTTGAGAGCCCTTCCTAGAAGCTCAGCCTGTTCCTCTAGCCCTCCGAACAACACCCCGTGCTGTAAAACCTTTCATAAATGTGTATTAAAGCTAGCTACAGTGGGTTCCTTAGTGGCTTCCTTATCCTGTCACATCCAACCCTGCTAACAAAGGAGAGCCTAGGGTCAGACCCTAGCTCTGAAGTCAGCTGGGGAAAAAACCCTCGCAGGCTGTTTAGACAGCATCTACCTAGGCCTAGAGTGACTAACAGAAAGCAAAGGTCCTGGGAGTTAGGTGGTATATTATTTCTATAGATGCTATAACAGAATACCATCAATTTAGTGGCTCAAAAACAACACAAATTTATTATCTAACAATTCTGGAGCTAGTTCCAAATGGGTCTTACTAGGCAAAACACAAGGGGTCAACAGGACTGCATTTCTTCCTAGAGTCTCAAAGGGAGAATCCGTTTCCTTGCGTTTTCCACTTTCTAGAAGCCTCATTCTCTGGCTCATGCCCTTTTCATCTTCACAGCCAGCAAAGACGGTCAAGTCTTTCTTACACGTGGCATCATTTGGACATTAACACTCCTGCTTCCATCTTCCACATTTAAGAATTCTTCCGTTTACATGGGGCGCCTGGGTGGCTTAGTCGGTTAAGCGTCCGACTTTCGCTTAGGTCATGATCTCGCGGTTCGTGGGTTCGAGCCCCGCGTCGGGCTCTGTGCTGACTGCCAGCTCAGAGCCTGGAGCCTGTTTCAGTCTGTGACTCCCTCTCTCTNAAAAAAAAAGAATTCTTCCGTTTACACTAGGCACAGGTGGATAATCCATAACAATCTATTTTAAGGTTAGCTGATACTAAACCTCAATTTCATCTGCTACCTTAATTCCCATTTACCAGGTAAAGAAATATATTCAAAAATTCCAGATATTAGGACACGACGTCCTTGGGAGCCCACTGTCATGCCTACCATAGGCAAGAGAAGCAGAAGACTGGCTGGGTAACAGGATACTTGGGTTGGAACAATTGTTTAGCAGTAAGACACCAACCTAATGAAATTAATTCAAACTGATTTTTCAAGTTGACAAAGTCTGTAGCCAAGCAAACTGTAACAAATATGGGTCCGGAAAGGCTTTTTGCTTTGCAGATCTACAAACACAAATATTTATATAAAAAGTTGTTTTAAAAACTCACTACGCGCCCCTAGGTGGCTCAGTCGATTAAGCGTCCAACTTCAGCTCACCTCATAATCTCGCAGTTTGTGAGTTTGAGCCCTGTGTGCTGATACCACAGAGCCTGTTTGGGATTCTCATTCTTTCTTTCTCTCTCTCTCTCTCTCTCTCTCAAAAAATAAATTAAAAAAAAACTCACTAAATGATATAAACCTTAAATCATATTTAGCCAATCACTTTTAATAAATTTAGAAGTAAAACTATTTACCAAATGCATCAGAGAAAATAATCTTTAATTGTATGAAGTTAGGGCTATTCTGAAAATCTGGGAGGCTTTTTCACTTTCTGAAGAAATAAGACCAAGCTCATTAATGCATTACAAACAGATAGCAAACACCTTAACATGCCACAAACATGCAAAGTCCATAAACTTAAAAGCATTTTATAAAAGGAAAATAATTTGTTACTTTCTAAAAAAACAGGTGTTAATTCCTATCTTCTAGGTTAATAGAAATGGTTGATTTCCTTTGTATGGTTGCTGTAGATCAAAATTACCAGGTAGGGGGTGAGCAAAATGGGTAAAGGTAGTCTAAAGGTACAAACTTCCAGTTATAAAATAAGTAAGCCCTGGATATGTAATGTAAAGCATGTGGATACAGTTAATAATACTGTATTTTACATTTGAAAGTTGCTAAGACAGTAAATTTCATAAGAAAAAACATGTATCATGTGTGCTGAGGGATGGTAAAAAAAATTATTAGTAGTATGAATTAAGGTAGAAGTTAGGGGGGAACAAGCATGCAGTAAAACAGTGTAAAAGGTTTAGAGGCTCTGGCCTCTAAAAATATGTTCTTTTTAGAGGTAAAATCTCCTTGAACCAGTGAGACTGAGAGTGTCAGATCATTCTATCAAGTAAACAATGTAGGATATTTTTGGAGGAAATTTAATCTCAAACACATTTAAAAAAAAATCAATTGTAAATGTGTACAAGATTGGAATTGGGATTATTCTGTTAGAGTAAACTTTTGGGGTGCCTGGGTGGCTCGGTCAGTTGAGCATCTGACTTTTGATCTTGGCCCAGCTCATGCCAGGGTGATGGGACTGTGGACCACCTTGGGCTCTGCACTGAGCATGGAGCCTGCTTGGGATTCTCTCTCATTCTCTCTCTCATTCTCTCTCTGTGTCTCTCATCCTCTCTCTCTCCTGTAGGTGCTCCCTCTCTCTCTCAAAAAAAAAGAAAAAGAGGTATATACTCCTAAAAACTATCTGACCACAAATTCCAGAAACAACTCAATAGAACAGGTTTAAATTAACAAATCCCAACACCTTTACCTAAAAAGCATTAGATCAAAAGAAAATTGACTTAAAATTAACCAAGAACTGGCATTATACAGATTCATAAATAACTCTGAGGAACTAATTCACAATAAGGACCTTGATTTATAAACCGGAATGTCAATTTACAGTATTAATTAATGGACAAAACTAAGATAGGAAGTCCCTAACCCTACTTGTCAATAACCATTCAGTAAGCATCTCCACACCAAAAAACCAAAAACAAAACAACTAGCTAAAAATGAATTTAACTAGTAATTAACTGACCCCAGTAATTAAAGAATAAAACAGAATAAAAGGATATCAACATCTAGGGAACTGAGGGAGATTTATACATCTTGTAACTTCTTGCAAATGCAAACAGAATACTTAATAGTTTATTGTATTCAACTGGATTAAACTGCTAGCTGTAGAAGTGGCATAATTTATTTCTTTTAAACATTTAACTCAAATGAAGCTATATAAAAATCCCATAAGAAAACAGGATTAAGCTGAGTATATTTTAAATCTCTCATTTTCCTTCCTTCTCATATCCTAATTACTCATCTTACCTTTATTTTCTCTAATTTCAGTGGAGAAGGAGAAGATGACAACAAGGGACAGTGACTTTTGAAAAAAAATTTCCTCCTAGAGTTGAAACGACAAAACGAATTCACAGCTAGGTATCATGCAAACTAGGTAGCTATAATACGTAGCTCATAATTTTGAATCAAATATCAGAAATCTATGAATACATCTATTCCTGGGCCTATTAGACATTTTCTCTAAAGTTTCTTAGGTACTTTTTGTCTTAACCTGAAACAATAAAATATTAACTTGTGACTTTGGAAAAACAATACTGCGAGTCCCCAACTCTCTCTTCTATATCTACTTTTACAGGACCAGAGACACCACATGCTCGGTGGCATTAAGTGGCTATTACTCAGTTAAAAATTCTTCATTTCTTTAGAAGGGGCATTTTCTGTACTGGTCAGGAAAAAGTGAGAAGGGTACACTGCAAAGTTCCCTAGTGCTGGTGGTCTTCAACAGTCAGAATGCCAGAGTTCAGGATAAAGGGGGGTGAGAAGGCAAGGGTCAAGCCTGACTGACTGGCTCTCCTCTTTTCTTCCTTCAAAGGCACAAGAAGACTGAATCCCTCCTATAGTGGCAATCTCCGCACCATAGCAACACCCGCCTTCCCCTCCAGAGGCTCCTTCTGGAGCATCATCCTCTTACCCGGTAATACACTTCACTTGCTACGCTGGGGATGCTCTTCAAATCAGAATGTGACGACATCAACTTTGAACAACAAGGTTATTCAAAATTAGTAATTTTATGGTCTTATATATACCAGTGCACATGTTTTTTTAGCCAGAAAGAATGGACTATAGTGAATTTTCCACTATTTCCTTTCTTCTTGATTAAAATGACAAGTCTCCCTTAATAAAAATTACGGTGATTGTTAAGTGGCACTCCTTACTTAGGCTAGAATATTCAGATAATGTTGGATGGAAATTGATCAAAACTAAAAACTACCTTCCCAGAGCTAAAATAACATCTTTCTTTGATCACAATAAACTCTGGATTTACTTGGCATGAATTCAAGGTGGACAAAATGCTCATTAATACTGAGCAACGTAAGAGAAAGAATTAAACAGCATTCTAAATTCCTTTCTTTTATTGTGTATGTAATTATCTGTAATTGCTAGTGTAATAATATGTGCACACTGTAGGAATTTTAGAAAATTCAGGGAAAAAAATAATGAAGTGGCTCAGCATCCTAGAACCACTCTTACCATTTTTTAGATCATCTAAGCGTCTTTTCACATTTTTAAAAATGAGATTATAATTGGCACATATGCAACATAAAATGCTATAATGTGTATGCTTTACTATATTAACAATTTTCCCTGAATACTGTGTACACTGTCTTTGAAGCCACAATGTTTTATAAATAAATTCCACAACAATTATTGTCTGTCTCTCCCTTTAAACCCCACATCATCTCAGGTGATGAAAATCAGGCTTTGATTTTCTTATTCATCACTGCATATTCACTGCTTAGTATACAGTGCCAGGCATGAAGTAGGTGTTTAATATATATTTGTGAATAAATGAGTGAATGAAGTTAGTTAGCCATTCTCTCACTGTGAAATAATTCTCCCTTAAAGCAACAGCTTATGCAGTGTAGTAATCTTTCATATTGAACAAAATTTTCTAAGGAAACATAATAAATCCAATGAAGAGAGAGATAGATAATCCTAAGCCGTAGGACGGCTACTTTCAAGCAAATCAAAACAAAACAAAACAAAAAAACAGAAAAAAGCAGGTATTTGCAGGATGTAGACAAACTATTACCCTTGTGCATTGTTAGCAAAAAGTAAAGTAGGGCAACCATTGTGGAAAAGTCATAGGGTTATTTCTCAAAAGTTACACACAGAATTTTAATATGACCCAGTAATTCCACTTCTGGGTATACACTCAAAAGAAGTAAAAGCAGGGACTCTAACAGGTATCTGTACACCATGTTCACAGCAGCATTATTCACAATACCCAAAAAGTGGACGCAATCCACGTGTCCACTGATAAATGAATGGATAAACAAAAGACAGCATGCACACACAGTGTATTATTTAGCCCTTCAGCAATGAAATTCTGATAACTGTTACTAGTATGAACCTTGAAGACATTATGTTAAGTGAAATAAGTTAGGAATAAAAGGCAAATACTGTATAATTCCATTTAAGTGAGAACCTGAAATAGTCAAATTCACAGAGACAAAAAGTAGAACAGTACTTACCAGGGACTGGAGAGAGGGAGGAAGTGGGCAGTTACTGTTATGTGGGCACAGAGTTTCAGTTTGGGATGATGAAAAGTTGTGTCAATCGTGGTGATGGTTGCACACAATGTGAATGTACTTAATATCACTGAACTATACGCTTATTTTTTTTTTAATTTTTTTTTATTTTTGAGAGTCAGAGACAGCGCAAGCAGGGAAGGGTCAGAGAGAGAGGGAGATACAGAGTCCGAAGACAGGCTCCAGGCTCTGAGCTAGCTGTCAGTACAGAGCCCGACGCGGGGCTGGAACCCACGAACCATGAGATCATGACCTCATGGTTAAGCGAAGTCGGACGCTTAACCAACCGAGCCACCCAGGCAGGCGTCCCTGAACCATACACGTAAAAGGTAAACATTTATTATAACAAAGAAATATACAAAAACTAATAAAGATTCATAGTGGGGAAAAAAACCCTAGGAATCCAAGTTTTCCAATTACAAGATTTCAACATTTGGGGCACCTGGTGGCTCAGTCAGTTAAGGGTCCAACTCTTAGTTTCAGCTCAAGTCAAGATTTCCTGGCTCTGTGGGTTTGGACCCACATCAGGCTCTGTGCTGCCAGCACAGATTGAGACTCTCTCTCTCTCTTTCTCTTTCTCTCTCTCTCTCTTTCACTCTCTCTCTGACCCTCCCCAACGAATGCTGAGTCTGTCTCTCTCAAAATAAATAAATAAACAAAAAAAAATTTCATCTTTTAGGTAACACTGTCAAAAGGAACTAAGATACAGTTCAGTACTGATTTTGATCACTATCAATATATTATATTCTCAATCACAAATAATTCCATCTCTATTATTAAACATGTATAATTGTTTAATGTTCAGATCTTCTGAAACATGCCAAATTATACAACCAGAGATGTATTAAACATTCAACTACAATGTCATCTGAAGATTTAGAGGCTATTGTTTAAATATCCTAAGTCCTAAGTACCCTTCACTATATATGAATATAGGGTACAAGGAAAAGAACATTTCTCAAGGATTTCAAAATTGATATTCTACACCTAAGAAACAGGTTAGAAAACTACCTTTTAACAGTACATATTCCTACCTTTTAGAGTAAAACTTGTCTAGTACAGATACATTTGAATTTTCTCCCCCTTTTGACACTGCCTAGTATGTTTATTGACTAAAACGTGCAAGGTACATAATAGTTAATAAATTCTTAAAATTCTCTAAAAACTTAAAAATACTTAGAGTTCTCCAAGATCTTTATTAACTGTTATACGCATATTAACAACAAACAAAGCAATGTTCTTAACCTTTATTTTTAAGTTTCCATGATATCCAACTCTACATGCCTTCAGCTATCATATTCATTCCCTCAAGTACTTAGCCTTAAAAACATTATCAAAGAGCCAACAGAACAGAGAAATGAGATTTGATAAATTGGTGACGGGGCCTTTGCTTTCTTTTGTGCTGGAGATTAAAAGCTTTTCCTATTTGAAAGGTTAAGTGTTAGTGGCATCCTCATTTAAATACAAGACTTTTAGTCTTTCATTAGATGGTCTTTCACATGCTCAGATGACCAAGGAGTCATAATTCTGTCTCAGTAAATGTCACCACAATAGCTGCATTATCTCAGGACATGACATTACAAATATGTAATGTGTCTTAAAGCTGCCA
Organism: Crocuta crocuta; assembly: GCF_008692635.1. NCBI lineage: Eukaryota > Metazoa > Chordata > Mammalia > Carnivora > Hyaenidae > Crocuta > Crocuta crocuta. The sequence continues at coordinate 15,002,475 of NW_027533089.1, forward strand.
AGCCAATATGATACAAAATACCTCAAATTAATCAAAGACATGTTTGTTAGCCTTACAGCACACAGAGATACTACTGCACATAGAACAGTGTGTATATTAAGAATCAAAATCACAGAAATTGAGGGTAATGCAAATAAAAAATAGTCATTTACCAACAAAGGCCTCTCTCCCAAATAAAAGAATGTGACTTTTCAGAGAGACACACAGTCAGAGTGAAAAGATTCTCTCTAGCATTTCTACATCGTCTGAGGACAGAAAGGAAAGAAAAAGACTAGATTTTTAGTTGAGGGTTAATATCTATCCTCTAGATAATTATTAGTCTAGAAAAAGTTGAACTACTATTCTTCCTATAAGTAAGTTAACAAAAAACAAAATATTCAGTTATGTTTCAAAAATCACTTATACCAACCAAATTATAATGCCATGGTTTTCAAGAGAACAAGTGGGAAAATGGGGGTAGGGAGGCTGTGGCGAGCAGGAGGCATGGAGACAGGTTACTTTTAAAAACATGGCTATACACTAAGTGTCCATCAATGGACGAATGGATCAAGAAGATGTGGTTTATCTATACCATGGAATACTACATGGCAATGAGAAACAATGAAATCTGGCCATGTGTAGCAACATGGATGGACCTTGAGGGTGTTATGCTGAGCGAAATAAGTCAGGCAGNGGCTATACAATTTTATAAACAAAAGATCAATCTGCACTTGTCTCACGGTCTAGAAATAATACTCAAATAAAAGTAAGCCTTTTCATAACGTATATTTGGATAGGTTATTCATTAAATTAGTCAAAAATAATGTTATACTAGGCTCATATTTTTCTTCTTTATAAATGTCTAGTTTTATCTTGCCGTTTTTAATTGAGAAGAATCCATTCTAATTATACCTAACCAAAGCCAATTGTTTTATTAAGCTTTAGTCTAACTTATTTCCCATTAGGAAGCATTCAGCATTGTCCTAATGAAAGCTTTCCAAGAGAACAGTTCATCCTTCCTACCCATGGGAATAAGCAGCCAGAAAGATCACTTCAATGGCAAAGATAAAAGATGAGATAGCAAGTTACTTTACCATGGCAACAACTTTTAAAATTCTAAACAGATCACTTTCTCCTATTTAAATATGAATGCAATCTAAAGCAGCTGCTACAGTGACTGACAAGTTCTCAATCAAAATCTATTACCATGAGGGTTTCTGACTTGGAATGTGCAACAATATCCACTACTGAACAGATACAGAAGCTTAAAAATCTATCATTCCAAACTGTTTCAGCTACAGATAACTAAACTGCAATATCTGAGACTAATCTTAATATATGTTCAATAAAAGTGTACTTTGGCTTTATTCTAGAGAATTAAGACAAATAAATATTTCAAATATACATGTACCATAGCTTGGGTTTGTAAAGCTGGAGCTCATGGGAGCTATTTAACTCCTCCAAAGTATTTGTCAAAATGTACAGCCTACAGGGGCGCCTGGGTGGCTCAGTCAGTTAAGCATCTGACTTTGGCTCAGGTCATGATCTCACAGCTCGTAGGTTGGAGCCTCACGTTGGGCTCTGTGCTGACAGCTCAGAGCCTGGAGACTGCTTGGGATTCTGTGTCTCCCACTCTCTCCACCACTCTCCCACTCACTCTCTGTCTCTCAAAAAATAAACATTAAAAAATATATTTTAAAAAGTGTATAGCCATTAGAAATAAATGCCAAGTAGAAAGACAGTTACTTTTAGTTATTAGCCCTTGTATCCCACCCTAAAATAGGTTCTCACAAGGATACAACCTGAAAACAAAATTTACAAGATTTCTCTATAATATAATTCTTGTATATATATTCTATATATACTATATAACATACATATTATATAAAGATTTACTAAATGCTATCAATTACATTTAAAAGAACAACATAGGGGCGCCTGGGTGGCTCAGTCAGTTGAGCATCCGACTTTGGCTCAGGTCATGATCTCACAGTTCATGGGTTCAAGCCCCATGTTGGGCTCTGTGCTGACAGCTAGCTTGGAGTCTGGAGCCTGTCTTTGGATTCTGTGTCTCCCTCTCTCTCTGACTCTCTCCTGCTCATGCTATCTCTATCTCTACCTCAGAAATAAATAAACATTAAAAAAAAAATTTTTTAAAAAGAACAACATAATATTTGGCAGAAGGTTTAAAATAGACAGTACCTTAAAATGAACCTAAATTTGAGGTAAAATTCCAATCCTGACTTTTTACTTCAGATTTAAATGTAATTGTAATTTATCCAGCACAGTTCAAAGTCATCTTGATACCACTAACAAAATTATATTAAAAACCAACTACATGAGCCAAAAGCTCTGCCCTTGCCTTTAAGCAGTCTATCAATCAGTAGCTTATCTGCAGATTCAGAATTTCTATTTAAATATATGAATACCTAACAAACTATATATCTTTGTACTTAATCCTTTCAGCCTTTGATGTTTCTAGGGGGAGAGCTACCATTTGAATTTACTACAATCAGAGAAAAACAAAATTAAACAGCCTTTATATGCTGCCAATTAGAACTGTGAGCTCTACATGGGGCACCTGGTGGCTCACTCAGGAAAGCATCCGACTTTGGCTCAGTTCATGATCTCACGGTTTGTGAGTTCAAGCCCCGCACCGGGCTCTGTGCTGACTGCTCAGAGCCTGGAGCCTGCTTGGGATTCTGTGTCTCCCTCTCTCTTGGCCNAGGTATTCCTTCTTTTGCCTAGCATCAAAACAAGAAAAGCCAGAATTATAAAATACTAATCTACCCTCTACAGAATACGATTTTTAAATTACATGGAAAGGAACATGATTTCAAAATATACATATAAAAATTATTTCTCTACCAAAGTCCTTAAGCACTCTAAAATAAATTAGACACAAGGTTCATATGTATATATGCACATGGATACACCAATCTTAACAACTACAGATAACCAAGTAAGAATCCCCATGAGCTTGTCAGGACTTGGCAAATTCTGGAGTTGCAAAGAAAAGGATAAAATTCTATACTCAAGAGTCTGAAGAGTAGATTTCAGTCAACTTGACTTCCTGGATAATCAAGCCACACCCCTCCCAGATAATTAATTTAAATGGTTCTAAGAAGACAGAAGGCTCTGGATTCAATCATACCAAAGAAGATTTTAAGGGTATGGAATCTACTTACAAAACAGAGACTTAAGGGACGCCTAGGTGGCTCAATTGGTTACTTTAAGCATTCAACTTCTTAAGCATCAGACTTCAGCTCAGGTCCCAATCAATCTCAAGGTTGTTGAGTTCCAGCTCCAAAGCAGACTCTGTGCTGACAACTCAGAGCCTGGAGCTTGCTTGGGATTCTGTGTCCCCATCTCTCTCTGCCCCTCTCCCAGTCCTTCTCCCTCCCCTTCTCAAAAATAAACATTAATAAAAAGTTTGTGTTTTTTTAAGTAACTTAAGAGACCTAAGACTTACTAAATTATAAAGACTACAGACCTGAATGAACTCTTAGGTCACTCTGCAAATGCCTAAGGTGTCACAAGGCTCCTCTGAACTAGGTGATAGTTGGATGATTCTGAAAACCAAAGACTTCTACAGATTCCAAGTAACCATATCTTGCATCATCAAATAGAAAACCATGTTCAAAAAGAACTTCAGTTTTTAAATTAACTTGACATACAATTTATATACAATAAAATATGCTAACCTCAAATGTACAATATGATGAGTTTTAGAAAAATATGATTTAGGAATTTCCTTCATCTGAAAAAGCTTCCCCAATCCCCTTTGAACTCAACTTCCCATCCATGGTCCCCCAGGCAACCAATAATGCACTATCATTACAGATCAGTTTTGCCTTTTTCTAGAATTACTTATTAATTTCTCATTAATAATTCTGTGAGATGAATGTTTGCCACAGTGAAGTTAAGCAAACTGCACAATTTCACACAACCCAAGACTCAAAATGAGGATCTGAAATCAGGTCCCTCTGATGCCAAAGTATACCATTAGGTGACGCTACAGGATTTGGCTCTTGTTCATGTTTACATTCCTAACATTTTGTATACCTGACCCTTTGGACAAAGAACTGAATTTAAGGAAACCAACCTGAAGAGGGTGGGACCCAAGGAAAAGAAAGATCCATTTTAGTTAAAGGATCATTAGTTAAAGGGAGAAAGGAAAGATAAAGGGTCCTTGACTGTTATTTGCAAAGTCTCAAAGTATCTCCCAAGAAATTCATTACCTATAAAGGGAGACAGTATCTTTGCAGTGGACACACCAGCAAGTGACCAAGTGAACAAAATCAACATCACCAATAAATAAAACATACTGACTTCATGAACACATACCATTTCTGTAGTGTTCTTGTCAAACCTGTATAACTTCAGTCTAACTGATGAGGGATAGAAGCAGAAAATGTTCACCTTTAGCCCAGGAGGATGACCTACAGCTTGCATAATTTGTTAGGATAGTAAGCGCTGCCTGCCACATTGATAAAGGCTCTCCTGACTGCCTGTACATCTCACCCATAGTTAACATCAAGCTGAATAACAAGCACCAGAAAAATCTTGTGAAAGTAGTTTCACAAGTAGAAATGTGAAGAAAACATTTATGATCTAATACTCCCTGTATGTCCCCTCCCCCTTGAGCACTAAGCACAGTAACCACCAGCTTCACACAGCAAGAGTGCAGCTCTTTCTGCCCATGAGTCTTGTCCCCATGCCACTTGAGTAAACTTACTATGTGCACGATGAAACACCTCAAGAATTCTTTCTTGACCTTTGTGCTCCCTTGAGCACAACATATGTTATCCCACAACATAATCATGACAAAATACTGAACAACCCAACTGAGGTCATGAAAGACAAAGCACTAAAGTACTTTTAAGTACTGAAGAATTAAGATGAAAGAACAAGAAATCCAATGTGGGATCCTGGATTGGATCCTGCTCTGAAAGAGTATTAGTGGAAAAACAGGTAAAATTCAAATAAGGTCTATAGTTTACTTAATAGTAGTATACCTGTGTTAATTTCCTAGGTTTGATAACCATATTATACAAGATGTTAACATTAGATGAAGCTGGTGAGGGATATTTAGAAACTCTGTCCTCTTTTTGCAACCTTTCTGTCTAAAATTAGTTCAAGATAAAAAGTCAAGAAAAGAGAAGACCCTGAATATTTTTCTGCAATTAGAATACTTCATAGTCTTATAATAATGAATTCATTTAAACCAAACCTGTGATAAAACTAAATATGGTCAATTTTTGTTAAATTCAAATCATGTCAACATTTATTGAACATCATTTCTATGTAAGATGGTATATACGGAATGTGGTGACATGGTGACAGCCTTCAAGCTATTTATGATTTAATAAGTGAGCTATGAGAAATACAAAATGTTAAAGGTCAAAATCCTGAAAGCATTAGGTCAACACACAAAACGAATTATTCTGAAAAGTAATAGTTTTTATATCTTCTGAGACCAGAATATTTGGCTTTTTTCATCTTTTGAGAATGCAGAATTCAATATTCAATATAATAGTCTCAGAGAGACTATTAAATATAAGCACTAAATCCTAACTTCCAGAAAGTTCCTACAACTTCTTAATAAAAACATGAGATACTACAGAATACAATTTGAAAATCCTAACACAACACAACACAGGTTATACGCTGTAGGGGCATTGTTTTGTCTGTAGAGAACAAAATGGAACAAATTTCTGTGGTAAAATGCTCATTTCTCTATTCTTAAGATTGAAATTGTAAAGAAGTTACCATTTGTATACAAATCCCATATATTCATGGGCAAGCTGTCTGTCCAGTCTTGGAGCAGACATCTCACCTAAGTGGAGTCCATCATAAAACCCTACTCCAGACCCAATTGTGTATTAGTTAAGCTCTTTTGGCTTAAAACAAGTTGAAGACATTATAAATAAGAGCGGGAAGCAATCAGCTTTATTGGAAAGACTGGAAGCATACTGGAGTAAGAACTCCAGGTCACAGAACTGAAGAATTAAATCATCAGGACAGAACCAGGGGAGTTCTGCAGACCTTAATAGCACATATTTATGGGTCTTCTCTCTTGAATGCCACCGTCTCTATGTCAAGCCACAATTTAATTTGTTTCAGGAGGGCAAGAACTTTGTTTTATCTGTCTTTTCTACTATTGTGTCTCTAGCAATTAAAACAGCCTCTATCCTATAACAGCCCTCCATAAACATTTGCTGAATGAATGAATGGATAAAATTAGCTACAGTAATCCTCGGAAAAGAAAATGTCATTGGCCCTCTTTATTTCAGGAATCTACTCCTTGATCCTAGATAACCTGATGCCATTTGGGGGAGTTTTCCATAAATGAGACACCTGTAAATGATGCCAAAGGGTACTTATTAGATCACAAATATTAAAATATTCGTAAATTATTCCATCATAACAAAGAAAAGAATTTTTATGTACATTTTAAGAGCTCTAGATTTATATATCTATATCATCCCTTAATTTTGTTTTTTCTCAAAAACAATGTGTGACTGAAACTAACTTTAAACATGGACAATCACCTATACCACTACTGCCAAAACTAAATAAAAAGCATAAATGCTAAAATTAGGCTTAAAATCTTTTAACTTGGATTTCATTAGGCAGATTTATTCATTCAGTTTTTGATTCACAAATGATCTATGTTTCTTTCAGATTCTTCTGAGTACTGTTACATTACTAACACAGGAAATTATCTTAATCATCTCTATTTACATTAATATACTACTATTTGTAAAATGTGCATTAGTAGAATGAATAACCTAAATAAGGTTTAATCATTGTTATGAAATATTACAGTTATCTCTTTTACTGAACACTCTTAATTTAAAAAAATTTGTTTAAGATTTTATATGACTCCATCTTGTCAGTAAACAAGTTTAATCGAATTGTCATAGCTCAAAAGCAAAAGCCAAGTAAACAAAGATCAATGTATCAAATTGTGTTTGTAAATTTATATTAGCTCCTCCACTTCACATGATCATAATTCCAAATTTCAAAGTACCTATACAGGTATCTTATTGTTTACAGTATGTGTTTTAAAATGGAACATTAGGGGCGCCTGGGTGGCTTAGTCGGTTAAGCGTCCAACTTTCGCTTAGGTCATGATCTCGCGGTTCGTGGGTTCGAGCCCCGCGTCGGGCTCTGTGCTGACTGCCAGTCAGAGCCTGGAGCCAATTTCAGAGTCTGTCATTCCCTCTCTCTCTGACCCTCCCCTGCTCACGCTATCTCTCTCTCTCTCCTAGAAATAAATAAAACATTAAAAAAATTTTTTTAATAAAAATAAAAATAAAATGGAACATTATTATAAAAGTCTACCCTTTGGAAAGAAAACCATTAAATGATTCCAACCTTCAGACTGAGAAGAATTATAGGAAATTAGCAGAGAAAGAATGATTTGCAGCTGCAACCCTCCCACTCCTCAACATCTTCATAGACATGAACGATTGTTTATAAAGCTACTTCAGCAAGTCAGAATTAGAGAAATGGGCACCGTTAGATAAATTAAGATGCTTGCTTCAGAAAGAGAAGGCACAGAAGGCAAATTTATCCTTAAAAGAAAACCTGAGGTTTTGAAGAATCTAACTAGATACGTGTAACTACATATAGAGTTAAGAAATAAAAATTTAAACCTGAAAGGCAACTTTAAACCTGAAAGGTTAATGTAACTTTGTTTATGTTGGCTTTTAAGAAAGAACCTCTGTACGGCCCGGCCCCTGGGGGCTCAGTCTGTTATGTGTCTGACTTTGGTCATGATCTCACAGTGGGTTTGAGCCCAGCATCTGGTTCTGTGCTGACAGCTCAGACAGAGCCTGCAGCTTGCTTCAGATTCTGTGTCTCCTTCTCTCTCTCTCTCTCTCTGCCCCTCTCCTGCTCACACTTTCTCGTTCTCTCTCTCAAAAGTCAATAAACACTAAAACAAAAAACAAAAAACAAAAAAACCCCAAAAACCTCTGTAGGTGGATCAAAGTAAAGTTGCTGTAACTCAAGTAAGAAAAGTATACTCAGGATTTTGGAGCACTAATGTGAAATCAAATTACCTTCGATCCTGGTAGACCTTGTATCAGCTGTATAACTTTTTTAATTTCTTTGTCTCAATTACCTGATTTATAAACACATCACAGGCTTATAGATATCAATGTAATATTACACACAAAGACTTGGAACTGTGTTTGGCACACAGACTTCAATATAGGCTAGTGATTTTTTAAAAATTGCTAGATAAAGTGAGGAAAATTTTTTACATACATAAAGACACTGTTGTGGCACTTTTCTAAGGCAACTAGTTATTCCCAATTTAAAGCTCAAACTTGGATTAACAATAACCACACCATCCTAACAAAATAATCTTCATTAGGGGTGGTTCTAAGAAGCTCCTTTTAACACTTAACTCCCCACCCTGTATAACATCAATAAACTAATTCTAGGAACTGAAGAGATTTACAAAAATTAATGTAAATGGTTGTTTGTCACAGCATTATTTACAATGTTGGAAAACTAGAAATATAAATATCCATAAATAGAGGACGACTTAGGTTGAAATAGTAATCAACACAAATGAATATCACCACCACTACCACCATAATCATCAAGACTAACAGTTTTCATAATGCTTTACTAAGTTCCAGGCACTGTTCTAAGTGTTTAATATATGAATTCATTTAATCCACAACTCCATAAGAGATCATTTTATTTTCTCCATTTTAAAAATGAAATAATGAACTACCCTACTCTAAATCAAATGACTAGAGAAAGAAAGAACCAAGCCTTGAGCCCATGTTACCAGTCCAGAGAACCATAGACTATGAAACTAACACTGCAAAAACTGAGGTTACTAACTTGATTGGATTAGGGTGTCTCGTCAGTACGATAATCCCTGAACAACACAGGGTTAAGGGTACTGATCCCCCCCACACACAAGCAGTTAAACAACCGCATATAACTTCTGACTTTCCTAAAACTTAACTACTAGCAGCCTACTGTTGACTAAAAGCCTTACTGATAATAACAGCTGATTAACACATATTTTGTATATGTGCTATATATTGTATTCTTAGAGTAAAGTAAGCAAGGGAAAAGAACATGTTATTAAGAAAATCATAAGTGGGTGGGAGGCAGGGGCTCAGTCGGTTAAGCATCCAGACTCCTGATTTCAGCTAAGGTCATAATCTCAGAGTTTGTGGGTTCAAGCCCCGCATCTGGCTCTGTGCTGATGAGAGCCTGCTTGGGATTGTCTGTCTCTCCCTCTCTCTGCCCCTTCCCTGCTCATGCTCTTTCTCTCTCAGAATATTAAAAAAAAGAAAATCATAATGAAAACACAATTACAGTACTGTACTCAATGGAAAAAAATCTGTATGTAAGTGGACCCACACATTTCAAATCAGTGTTGTTTAGAGGGTCAACTGTACCTTTGGAAAGCTTTAGTTCTGTTTTTAATCTTTGCTTGCAACATCTACTCCAAATGCTTACTCAAAGCAAAGGAGGACAATATACAGATGTTTTTCACAGAACTTTGATATGGCCAATAAAGGTTTAACAAGCTTTAAGTTACTGGCTTTTAATCTTGGCCGAATATTAAAAATTATATGGACAGTTTTTAAAACATACCAATACCCAGGTCCCAAAACTAGAGTTCTAGTTTAAGAGTCATCCTTACCCTAGTACAAATAAATCAGAATCTCTGAAAATGGGGCTCAGACATAATTTTTCTTTATTCCTCTGGTAATTCTAGGCGGAAACAAGGTTGAGATCCACAGCTTGAAATAGTAAGAGTCTTGAGAAGAGGAGATATTTTACAGGGGTTTTCAGCAATTCCTATCAATAATCAAGAATCCTATTAGCAGGGTACCTGGGTGGCTCAGTCGGTTAAGTGTCCAACCTTGGCTCAGGTCATGATCTCATGGTTTGTGAGTTGGAGCCCCACATCAGGCTCTTTCCTGACAGCTCAGAGCCTGGAGCCTGCTTCAGATTCTGTGTCTCCCTCTCTCTCTGCCCCTCCCCACTCACTCATGCGCTCACACCTCTGGAGTCAAGAATCAGAACGAACCAAGGCCATGACAGTAAAAGGAGTAAAAGTAGGGAAGGTCCATGAAGCAGCCACTTGCGAAGTCAATGACCAAGGCTCTACCCTGTGGAAAAGAGCAAGCTGAGAGACCAGGGTTCCTCTTGAGAAGACTGACTACTGGTAGGGATGACCTTCAACCTGACTAAGAAAAACTTACATTATGTGAAAGGTAGCTTTAGAAAAGGGGGTAGTGCTTTGGGCTAGGACTCTAAAGAGCTGCACTTGAGAAATAATCATGTGAATCAGAAATAAAACAGTCCTTGAACAGCTTGCAGCACCCTGGCCTTAAGTCATCTCTGTGGCCTAGAAACTCAGAAGTCTCCAAATTGAAGGTGATTCTGAGTGCTGGTACTCCCAAGGTACCTGGCCCAGGTAAACAGGAGAATCCTCCCTGGAGGAAAGTAACAACATCCCAGGCTTCAAATTATCTCTATAAATGTCTTAAATACAAAGCCTAACATATAGTCAAAGGAGATGAGACTACCCAATAAGAAGCAATAGGAGATGAAAAAAAGCACAAGAAACAGCCTACCAGGACTCAAGACATTGGAACTGTCTGTTCATTGATTGTAAACCAACTAGGCTTATGTTTATGGAATTTTTTAAAAAGAGTAGAAAAACTTGGCAGGGAACTAGAAAACTCTAAAAAGCAACTAAGCTGATTTCAAAAAGAAACAGAGGGGCGCCTGAGTGTCTGACTCTTGATTTTGGCTCAAGTTATGATCCCAATGATGTGGGATGATCAAGCCCTATGTTGAGCTCTATATGAGCAAGGAGCCTGCTTGAGATTCTCTCTCTCTCCCCCCAACTCTCATGCTCCTTTACTCTCTAAAATAAAAACAATCAAAAATTCTACAATGGAAAAACAGAGTAACTAAAGAAGTCAACAGATGAGCTGAAAAGCAAATTAGATACACCTAAAGAGAGTTACTGAACTAAAAAGTCAAAAGAAACTATGCGTAAAGAAGCAAAATAAGAAAGAAAATAATAGAAAGTACAGAAGAAATACAGAGAAAACAATGAGATATTCCAACACACATTTAAGAGGAGTTCAGAGGAACAAAATATATGTAGCAGAGACACTATTTGAAGAGATAATGGCTATGTATATTCCAAAAGTAATAAGAAATCAGACCACATATCCCAGTAGCCCAATAAATACAAAGCAAAGTACAGACGTATATTTAAGTGGGGGGGGGGAAAAAAAAAGATCTCTTCAGGCAAAAGAAAAAATATCCCAGAAGTAGTAAAAGTACAAGGACCAAATAAAAATGGACTGCACTGGGGCATCCACAGAATGAAAAGAAATCAGGCGGGGTATATAAATACAGAAAAGGAAGAGAAGAAAAGAAGGGAAGGGAGGGGAGGGGAAAATAGGGGTAGCAGAGAAATCTGTATCATTTCCAGAAGTGAAAAAAAAACTTAAGCCCCATCATCTTGATTCAAGACAACTCCATAGGAAAGATGAAAGAATTAAAACTCACAAATGAAACCAAACTCCCCCAAAAAGCACCTAAGATATAATATGAGGATCCATGTTCCATAACTCTACCCCTAACGCCAGCACCACGGTATTTTTGATAAAAATCTGAAAACAAACATAATTTACCTACAAGGAAAATATATTTTAAAAGCTTATCTGGAAAGTTACTGTTTAGATCTTGAAACACATTTTACCAATGAAATGAAGTTATAAATGGTGATTCCCAGGCCACTCTATAAAAATATACTTCACATGAGAACTATAGGCTGCAATGACAATGACATAGTCATTTTTTTTTTTTAAGCCTAAGAGAAGACGTTTGAGAGTTCCAATGTCAGGAAACCTTTTTCTCAGTTGCTCGCATACTAAGACAGTATTTTTTCTCCTCCTTATCTCACAAGCCTATCTAGCATCAGAAACCCTACCACCTGGACTAGGGAATAAGGGTAGAATATGGTAGGTACTGGTAGTACCCAAGAAGTACTTTTGGAGTAAGACATAGTTAAGTGGCTGGAGAACAGAAGTCTATAATCACGAAGGGGGAGTGAAATGATGAAGTCATGGGGTAAATGAGGAGGAAAAGTAGAAAAAATAAGTTACATGGTTTTTCCCAAAAAAGTGAGAAATACATACATGTTCCTACCTAAAGGACACACATATGTCAAAAAATCAAGTATTTGGAACAACCTTACTTACACGGAATTGGTACAAAGAAGAATTTGATTAAAATGTCTTTATTCCATTCTTTCAGCAAAAAAAAAATCCAATTTTCTACACTACCTAGCTGAATGGTACTAATGATTTCTTATTCCTATCTCAACACAAATAGAGAATAAAATTAGTTTACAGCTTATCTTCAACAGCGTTGAAATTAAATTATCAAATATATGATTTTTTAACATCTCAAATTTTAAAATCTAGCAGCACGAAGTTTGTTTTGTTTTGTTTTTTAAGCAAACCAAAAATACTTACACAGTCCCTAGAAACAGAGGTTAGAGGAACCCTTATGTTTCAACGACTGAAGAAGTGAGTAATCAATCCAAAGGTGACCTACGCCAAACCAGACAAACATCCATTATGTTCTTGCCAGGACTTCAAGAACTCTGCTACCCAATACATATATATGCTGTGGATTATCACGCAAAGCCTATCTCTGAATAAATAAATCTCCAGAGAAAAAAACAGAGTGAAGTGGGCACATATTAGTGAAATACTTAATGACACTTAAAAAAACTAAAGATCCTAAAACTTATTCAAAGACTACATAAAGAACTGTAATTATTTTGATAAATTTAGCAAGTATCTCAAGTGTTAGCTGCTTTAGTATTATATTCCCAAGATCTCTAATGGTTTTTAAGAAAAAGACAATCAATTAGATAAATTCTCAGTAATAGGTAATATAATTTACTATAAATCTTCCTTTCAAAATGAAAATAAAGGTCCTTGTCAAAATAACTCCCTTGTATACTAGAGTGCTGATCTAAAATCCCTGGAGAATGGAATACATTCTATTATTTTTTAAAATAATCCAAATGAAAGTTTAGTAAGAGATGTATACCATGGGTCAAAATATAAAAAACAAAAGCAGTACTATTAACAGTATTCCTTACAAAATAGTTAATGGGCTGGGTGCCTGAGTAGCTCAGTTGGTTAAATGGCAGGGTTGGGCTCAGGTCATGATCGAGAGATTCCTGGGTTTGAGCTCCACATCAGGCTCTGTGCTGACAGCTCAGAGCCTGGAGCCTGCTTCAGATTCTGTGTCTCTCTCTCTGCCCCTCCCCACTCATGTTCTGTTTCCGTCTGTCTCAAAAATAAATAAACATTAAAAAAAAATTTTAACTACTAATGGGCAAGAAGTATCATTTACTTTTAGGAGAGAGAGAGAGAGAGAGACAGCGTGAGCAGGGGAAGGTCAGAGAGAGAGGGAGTCACAGACTGAAACAGACTCCAGGCTCTGAGCTGGCAGTAAGCACAGAGCCTGACGCGGGGCTCGAACCCACGAACTGCGAGATCATGACCTAAGCGAAAGTCGGACGCTTAACCGACTAAGCCACCCAGGTGCCCCAAGAAGTATCATTTAAAAGATGATTACAAATATATTTAACAACAGATTTTATAGAAGTTCATTATAAAAATAAACTTCCCATCAGGTTTCTTTTTTTTTTCTTTTTTTTTTAATGTTTTATTTCTGAGCGAGAGAGAGAGAGACAGCATGATCAGGGGAGGGTCAGAGAGAGAGGGAGATACAGAATCTGAAACAGGCTCCAGGCTCTGGGCTGGCTGTCAGCACAGAGCCTGACATGGGGCTTGAACCCACAAACTATGAGATCATGACCTGAGCTGAAGTCAGACGCTTAACCGACTGAGCCACCCAGGTGCCCCCCTTCCCATCAGGTTTCTAATCCAATGGAGAAATAATATTAGTAAGAATATTCCCCCCGTACTCATTAGTACGAGTATCTCCCAATTGCTAAATCCATGCAGAAGCCTATGGGATCAGTCGCTGAAATAGAAAGAAGGAAGTAAAACTTCAGAAATGAATCTAAAAGCTAAAAGGCAAATGACAACACAGAATATACCCCCAAATCTCTTCTGGTATCAGTAGGTACCATACAGATCTTATATTTTATCATTTACCTCATATCCTTGTCTAAACTATACCTTTTCCTCCAGGAGGTAAAAATAATCCTAAAATCCTCACTTCAATGTTTTTTAATTCATTATGCTATCTAAAAATGTAAAGATTATTTCTAAGTAGTTCAAACCCTTCAGAATTTCAAGGGTCATCTTAGTTAGATTTTAATCACTGGCTAGATATTCTAATCATCTAAGGAGTTAAAAACAAAACAAAACTAAACGAAAACAAAGCCAAGCTCCCCCAGCCATTCCCCCAGACCAACTCTATCAGAATCTGCAAGAGTGAAACCCAGGCACCGGCAGTTTCTTTAAAACTTTCCAAAGTGATTTTAATGTACAACTAGGCTTGAGAACCACTGGTCTATACAAGGTCTTTTTAGAATTCTATGGATTAAAAACTAAAATATGCTCAGTGGCACCCTAAAGTCACAGCCAGAAGAGGGCAGCAAGGAGCTATCATGGAAAGCCACACATGGAAAAGTAAGGTACTAAGTAAGGAAGTGTCTTCAGGGAAAGACCCCATTGAGATTCAAGTGTATTGGGAGAAACACCACGCCTCAAGTGGGAACTAATGAATGGTACGGAACCAAGCAGAGATGAATCAGCAAACAGAATGATCTGAAAGAACAAGAGAGTGTCAGGAAATGTCAAAAAAGTGCCTGACATCAAAAAGACCACTTAAGGGTTAGAGAGGTTAAGTTTAGAGTCACTAGCATACAGAAAGTAATTCTCCAAAACAAGAAGCCAGAGGTTAGAACAGTTTGTTAAAGACTTCATCTTCAACAGCAGCAATCTTGACTGAACTAGAAATAAATTGACTCTTGAGAGGTGGCTTTGGATTTCACAAAAATAGAATAACTTTAGTGTAAAACAGGAAGCTTAAAGAAAAATCTTGGACAGCATAATATGGCAGACCAACATGAGATGCTGGAGTATTCTATAATAAAGAACACATACGCATTTTAAAATCGAAACTACAGAACCTTTAGCCATGGTATAAGACTTTATATCCCACTTCTATAGGATGTTTGGGAAAAAATAGCTTGATGTTCCAATTCAGACACACCTACAACTATTTATAACCTATATATAGGCAAAAGAAAAAAAACCGTTATCTCTTATTTTACAAACCAATCCTTCATTAACCATTAGGAAACTCAGAGCTTTTAAGAACCTTTTTTCTGAGCCTTTTAAGGTTGCATGTTATGACATACATTTTTCTGTATTAACATCCTTAGAATTCTTATCTTCCTCATGTTCATTTTCCAGTCATACTGATTTCTTTAGCTATTTATCTTACCGTATCAGTGAAAAATGAATATATCCTTTTTGAAATGAGAGTGAGATTAAGGGAATCAATTAGAATATGATCCAGACTCATCTAAACTTTGCTATCTGATCACTTAGTACTTCGTAAGCAGTATCAGTAATACTACAAATACATGATACTCATAAGGAGTCCAGTGGGGAGTTTACCAGTACAAATCCGTCTTGACAATCAGAAGAACAGCTCTAAGCATATAGGACATTGTCATCCTTTATAAATGAAGAAAATACATCTATTACTACCAATATCCCCACCTACCAACCACATAAACAATACACTTAACTCAAGAATAACACCTTTAACACTCAGACTGGCACTGAAAAACTGTTATTGGTTCACTATTTAAAAAAAAATACAAAGATTACTTAAGAGTTTTTTGAAAAATATTTCAGCTTTAAGATTTAAATTTCTGACAATTTTTCTCACTTTTTGACAGAAAAAGATACAGAAAGCAATTGAAAATTTCTTGGAACTCATTCTTTTAAGCTAAAACTTTAGCCTCTACCCTTCAATTTTTTCAAAAATAAATAGAGCAAAACTACTTGTTCCTATACCATCATCATTATCCTGGGGCTGCGGAGCAGAGGAGAATCATAAACTTGGAAGAAAAATCAATGATCAGATTTTCACTTGTAATTCACTTGTAATCACAAATGCTTAGTTTAATATCCTAACCAATCATCTGTGTGCAAATTTCATATTTTATAATTGTATTAACTCAATCTATAGTACCTTAAAATGACTTCATGGGTAGACTCAGCTCTATGCTGTAGCTCTTTAAAATGTATCCTTCAGTTTACTGCTTTTATAATTACACAGTTCAACATGCTGAATTATGTATAAATTTCTTGGGAATAGAACCATGCTTAATTCATTTTTGTATTTCTCAATATTTAGTACAATGCCGCTGATGACAGTAAATATGGTGTCAATGAGATCTTTTTCCTTCTCTTATTTTTTCATTACATACATTACAGTGCATAAAACTAAATGTACAAAATAATTATGGCAGAATTCTGAATAATTCCCAAAAGGTAGAAATCCAGNATATGTATATATGTATGTATGTATAGTGGAATATTGTTCAGCTATAAAAAGGAATGAAGTGTTGATATATACCACAACTTGAATGAATCTTGAAAAATTATGCTAAATGAAAGAAGTCAGACAGAAAGGTCACATACTATAGGATTCCTTCACATGATACACTCAGTAAGAGCAAATCTAGAGAGACAAAAATCAGATTCAAGATTACAAGGGGACTGGAGGATAGACATTACTGGACTTCCAGATTCAACATAAAGCTACAGTAATCAAGACAGTGTGATCTCGGTAAAAGAACAGACAAGTAACAAAACAAAAGAGTCCAGAAATAAACCCACTTAAATACAGTCAACTCATCTTTGATAAAGGAGCCATGGCATATCAATGGGGAAAGTACAGACTTTTTAACAAATGGTGCTGGAACAATACGATATCCTCATAAAAATATTTTAAATACAGATCTTAAATCTTTTACAAAAATTATCTCAAAGTTGATCACAGACCTAAATGTAAAATAAAAACCCATAAAACTCAGGGCACCTGGCCAGCTCAGTCAGAAAAACACACAACTCTTGAACTCAGGGTCATGAGTTTGAGTCCTAGGTTGGTATAGAGATTACTTAAATAAATAAAAATTTTAAAATATACACACAAAACTGTAAAACTCCTAGAAGATAACGCAGGAGAAAAATTAGGTGACTATGAGTTTAGAGATGACTTTTTAGACACATTTCAATATTAAATACAACACATTTTTACTATCCAAAGATTCAGGGATGAGGAGGAGTCCTATTTTATAGTTTCTGAATATATTCCCTAATTCCTTAAACTCCGCTAGCAAGGGTCTGTGTGAAACCAATAAGAAAACGTTACTCAAAGTCTAAGCAGAGAAGATCATGCAGCAATATAAACCTTTCTAAACATGGGATAATTTACAATGGAGATGCCAGAGGAAGTGGCATTTTTCCCAGTGGGAAAATCTTAGTAACACCCCATAAAGAAGCCAATCCTTTCTACCTAAACTGCAGGTTTTCCTGTGAGAAAATCACAAGTAAAGACAGCAGAGCAAAAAGTCAGATCAGACAAACTGGAAATAAAGGTATCACAAGGAGATAATCTGAAGGAAAAAAAAATCAGTTCCTTTTGGGCAGCTTCACATTGCTCAGGACCAGAATTTTATGGGAGTACTATTGATATTTCCTATAACCCTGGTGGCTAACTGGGAATATTGTCTGAAACGATCTTCTAGCTAAAAGTATCTAGGCCATGCTATGTTTTAAGGAATTTTAAGGACTTGACTGATTCCTTTTCAGCACTGCATCAGACACAGAATTATTCCTTCAGAAAAATTCTGGCTTCACATGCAGGTTCTCTACTGGCCTACTTTCCCCTGAATGTGGGACAACCTTGGATTCAAAAAGAAATTTTTTTAAATCCCGAATTTTCAGAAAATGAAACTGACATGATAGAAAATGTATATTGGTCTCTGCCCCTAGATCCTGGCACAGAACTCCTAAAACCCTTGTAATTTCCTGGATGATAGGAGTATCTTTTGTTCTAATGAGGTGGCTCTGGGCAAGCTGCCAGATAAAACACAGGTGTAACCTGGGCTTATGACTGTCATCTGAAGGCAGCAGGGGTATTCTTGTTACTGCCCTTAATCTGTGGGATCTGATGCTATCTATCTCTAGGCAGTGTCAGAACTGAGTTCAATTGTAGAAGATTCAGCTGGTGTTGTAGAGAATTTCCTCTTGTGGGGGAAAAACCTCCATACATTTGGTGACCAGAAGTATGAATTCGTGTAAGTAGTAAAGACAACTCAGAGGGAAGAAAGACATAGTAGGGAAGAATTGTGCTTTTTCTCTACACAGCAGGTGGAAAAGTGAGTTTTTTCTTTATAGAAATTATTACTTCCATGTTTATTCCTTAAAGCAATGAATCCACTCCAAGTTGATAACAGCAAATAACTGTTGCTCAAGCTTTCTTTGCCCAATTCTTATCAAAGAGATTTAAAGAGACTATATACATACACATATCTATGTGTAATACAAAGATAACACACCTGCATACAAACATATACATATACTTATCCATAATTTATATACGTGTATATACATACAAAGAACTTTTATCTCAAGGACGTACAGAGGAACCATTTCTTGATATACTCTTGTTTTATTTTTGAATAAAGATTACTTATTTAGATCCCCACCCTCTATTACACCTCAGCATCATCTCAGTTTTTACTTCGGATACTATAAGCTAACAGTTTGTGTAACCCACTACATCATTTAGTACTCCCTACATGAAGACTTGTTCAAGAACTTTCTTTCGGAAATATGAACAAGGAAAGTTTTTGCTTCCTCTAAAGAACTGTGTTTTGCTTTTTACTTTAGATAGAAGGAAATTCTCAAAACCAAATTCCCAGATCAAATTCATCAAGCTGTGTACAAGATTTATATATCTTACTATAAATTATAACTCAAAAAAGTTTTTTTTAGGTCAAAATCAGTAAATGATTAAGGACTCCAAGACAGCATATGTGTTCTAACTGTTCCCATAGTCCTCGACTTTCTAATTTATATTTTGCTCTGATGCTAAAACTTTATTCCTTTTCCATTTATTTCATTTCCCCCTGATAGAGATCACCTAGAAAGGCCCTACAACATACATGAGAAGAAAACAGAACATAACAGACTGGGGCTTTGACACAGCCAATCCTGACCAGTGAATTATCTAAGGAAGAGGAATAAAATACATACTAATTGCTTATGCATATAGGAAATTTATAATCAGTTGAATAGCGTACAATTAAACAATTTGGTAAATCTATTAACATTATGTATTCATATTATACATGGAGACATTATTCTCAAATGTCTTTTTATCGTAAAATCCTAATTCAAGAATCTCAACCAAATATTTTTTATAATAAACATCTGAATCTAAATGGGCACTAAAATGCTATAAAGTTGAGACACTGACAGCATGTCAGGTGTAAGTGCTAGTAAGAGAATTTCTGTGCAAATACTTCTCATATGCATTCCGATTTGCCATGAAAGGAAAGAACAAATCTGAATAATCCACTGCCAAAAAATTCGAGTTGAAACAAACACTGAAAACATACAAACTACTGGAGCAACTGGCGGGCTCAGTCGGTAGAGCATGCAACTCGATCTCAGGGTTGTGGGTTTGAGCCCTACATTGGGTTTAGAGGTTACTTAAAAATAAAATCTTAAAACAAAAAAGAAACATATGAGCTACTAAAAACTGCTTTAGCTTGTGTTGTTCTTTGCCTGAAAGCCTGTCTTCCTAGTAGGTGGCTGAACCAACTCACAACCGTCAGAGTTTCAGCTCAGTACCATCTTCTCTTGAAAGGGCTATGCAACTTGGACAAATCTACTCCACTGCAATTGTAAGACAGGAAAAATGGAGGATTATTTCCTGGAATTGTCTGCTAAGCAGACAGAATAAGGTTTTTTCTCTTACTCCAACTTATTATTTTGAAAAAGATCAAACCTTAAATAAGTTATAAGAAAGTACAATGAACACCCTTACATCCTTCATCAGATCAGTTTCAATGAGGGCAAAACTGGTTCCTCAGCAGGATGAAAAAATCTTAGACATTACAAGAAGGTTGTGAAACCTAGACTGACCAATTGTTAACATTTTGCCTCATTTGCTTTCTCTCTTTACATGCACACGCACACATACACGCACGCACACACACACACACACACACACTTTTTTTTCCCTTTTTGGCTGAACCCTTTAAAGTTACCTACAGCATCATGACACTTTGCTACTATATATGTCAATATTTAACCCCCTCAGAACATGAGTATTTTCTACTATCATCAATACAACTATCCCACTCAGAAAAATCTATGATGATGATTTATTATTTTCAAATTTCTCTGATCACTCCAAAAATGTCCTTTATAATCTGTTTGACCTTCCAATCCAAGACCCAATGAAGAATCCAGCACACAACAGTTAATGTCTATGTCTCTTCAGTCTTTTAATTTCCCTAGTCTTTCATGATACCAATATTTCTGACCAGTGTAAGCCAATTTTTTGGTAGAAGATTTCTTATTTGTATTGGTCTGATTGGGTTTTTTTTTTCATTGAATTATCATTTTAAAAAATTATAAGTGCTACACAGTGAAGCTGCATTATAGTGCATCACATCAACATTTAGTATCAGTTCATCCTGTAATATTAAGTTTGATTATCTACATAAACTCTTAAGATTCCTCCATATCCTATCCCAATAATCCTTCCACCCAATGATTTCAGCATCTTCCCTCAATCAATTATTTCTGTAGTGCTTACTTTACAGATCTGTCTACTTTTGTAATTCTTTCCATATTTATTAGTTCCTTTCACACAGAGAAAGAGCAAATGCCACTTTTCAACTATGGACCTAAAGGTCCTGTTTTCTGACAAAACAAGGGTAAGTGAAGTGATTCTGGGGTCTCTTGAGGACCATCTCTGCATCTTACTACCTTTATATGGGATTCTATTAAAAATTTTGTGATTAAACGGTTCTACTAATTGGGGGGAAACACTGAAAAACACTACTTCAGAATAGCACTGTCCAATTCAACTTTCTGCAATGATGAAAATGTTCTACACCACCAACAGTGGCTATTAGCCACGCACAGCTATTGAGTACTTGAAAGGTGGCTGGTAGGACCAAGGAACAGAATTTTTAATTTAAATTGAAATAACCATATGTGGCCTATTGGTACTGTATTGAACAACACAGGCTTAGAGAATCTCGTTTTAAATTCTGTATCATCATTTTGTGGGATAGCCTGCCACTTAAATGCAAATACACATAACACAAGAAGCAGCTTTAGGGGCACCTGGGTGGCTCAGTCAGCTAAGCGTCTAACTTCAGCTCAGGTCATGATCTCTTAGTTCATGAGTTCAAGCCCCGCACAGGGCTCTGTGCTGACAGTGCAGAGCCTGCTTTTGATCCTGTCTCCTTCTCTCTCTGCCCCTCTCCAACTCGCACAAGCGTGCAAGCTCTCCCTCCCTCAAAAATAAACAAACTTTTTTTTTAAAAGCAACTTTAAAAAAGAATAACATGGTAAGAGGAGCAGTAACTCTCATTTGAGAGCTTTTTAAATGCCAAATTTTACATAAGGTGCTTTACAGGTATTCTCATTTAAACCTATGACCCTCTAATCAAGAGTATACCATCTTGAGAAATGTTTCATAAGGAAATTACCCATGTAATTAGAGCATAGTTCTCTTGAATAAAATACATTTAGAAAGTCTAAGGTCCGTTAAACTATTAATTGCATCTATGTTTTAATACACTAAAATTTTTAATACCAGAGTAAAAGCACTAGCTGGAGGAAATCAACTCTAATTGCTAGACTTTTTAAAAATTAACAACACATTTACTATTCTGATTAAAAAGAAATGGCAGAGGGAGAACTTTATTTAACTTCTAATTTCATGGACAGCTTAAGAATATGGACCATATTGTGCCTGGAGCAAGTGGTAAGTTTTTCAAATGTAAAACCCACAATCCTGGTCAATAAGCAAATATTGAGGTCTACTTAAATAAGGGTATTTTGAAAATGTGATTACTGATATGTAACTACACAGGAAAGAAACCTATGCTTTAAACAGGAAACTCACAAGAAGACTCCTCCATATACTGATGCCTTTTATACTGTAGCATTCTAACATTTAAAGATATATAGTAAAATATCTTCCCATTCCTCTTCTCCCCCTCAAAAGAGATTTGAAAAGTCTGCATGGAAGTTTTCATACATGATAAACACAACCACTGAGATCCATAAAATCAGAACTTCACTCCCTGATCGAGTACAATTGGCAAAGTCCTCAACAGTTTACATTTGGGACTTTAATTTAAAAAAGAGTTTAATAGCAGTATCCTGATGTACACAATTCTACATTCTTTCTCTCTTCTGAGCCTTCAACATACGTTGCTCTTCTTCTTGGGATGCCCTTTTTTGTCTATTCCCGGTCTTCTCCAAACCCTGTGTACACGCCATGCACTCTCCCAGGAACACCCTTTTAACCTTTAGCCTACACTGTCTGCTTCCCTCAATTTGCACAGAATAGTGTGGGGATTAAATAAAAATTCAAATGTCTGGCATGTAACAACTCCAAATAAAGGACTATCTTTCATATCTATATACAAAGCTACCACACCGTACCTTGTCCATGACAAGTGTACTGTTAAGTTTCTGCTGAAACAAAACAACACAGAGAAAAAATGTTTTGAGGTAAAAAGATGGAAGGGAAAGAAAGGGACAGGGTATGTTCTTTCAGCATACAGGAATTTGAGTATTTTAAAAGAAAATTCAGTTAAACAGAACACCCTACATCAAAACGAAGGGAGTTAATTTTACCGTTACTATATTTGCAGGGATATGTAATATGCAAACAGAAGCGCTTTTTTCTTGAAATAAAAACAAAATGCACAGAGGTCACATTCCTAACACCCTGTTTATTTTTTAACATTTCATTTAGGTTGAGAATAAACAATGGTCTAGTTTGTCTAATATAATCTGCTGCCTATTAGGAGACCATTTTCCACTGGCCTATCACATTTCTGCATGCTCTGCGAGCAGAGGCAGCGACCGCTGTTTGGCCCAGACTGTTTTTTCAAGGGCAGCTGTAAAGCAATAGCCTTGAAAGATGGAGATGATGTTTCCTTCTGGAGCAAACATTTGTGCTCCCTATACTCAGGGCTGTGCTGTAGGAACACACTCACTGGGTGTGCCGCTGTTATCCAGCCCACTTCCNTCAGCATACAGGAATTTGAGTATTTTAAAAGAAAATTCAGTTAAACAGAACACCCTACATCAAAACGAAGGGAGTTAATTTTACCGTTACTATATTTGCAGGGATATGTAATATGCAAACGGAAGCTTTTTTTTCTTGAAATAAAAACAAAACGCACAGAGGTCACATTCCTAACACCCTGTTTATTTTTTAACATTTCATTTAGGTTGAGAATAAACAATGGTCTAGTTTGTCTAATATAATCTGCTGCCTATTAGGAGACCATTTTCCACTGGCCTATCACATTTCTGCATGCTCTGCGAGCAGAGGCAGCGACCGCTGTTTGGCCCAGACTGTTTTTTCAAGGGCAGCTGTAAAGCAATAGCCTTGAAAGATGGAGATGATGTTTCCTTCTGGAGCAAACATTTGTGCTCCCTATACTCAGGGCTGTGCTGTAGGAACACACTCACTGGGTGTGCCGCTGTTATCCAGCCCACTTCCTGTCACCCTATGTAGGCGGCGCTCAGGAAGCTGGTACAAAATGCTGATACTCATGTCTTCTTACCAGCATCCATGACACTTGGACACTCTAATTTGGTTTATTTTGGTTTAAAATAAAATCTCAGACTTTATATAATCATGTTGAGGAATCAAAGGCCTCACAAATCTTTTTTTTTTTTTTTTTTTTTACTTACTTTTTCAGAACATATATGGATGTCTTTTGTGAACACTGGAAAGGATAACTTTATGGTATCCATCTGCAATGCTGTCATTAGGTTATTTAGCTGCCTGTTTTCAGACACATTTTTTTCAAAACACAAGAATATTCTGCACATATTACAGACTTGGGGCCTACGCTTACTGGTCAAAGATGCGCTTAACATGATGGGTTCTTTAGCGAAGTGGTTTTCAAAGAGGGAAAAGTGTATCTATTTTGTGAAGAATTCCCAGAATATTCTAACATACAACCACATATATCTCAACCAGCTAAGACCATTGCTTTAGGAGCCCAGCCATGGGGCACTGGGTGGCTCAGTCGGTTAAGGGTCTGACTTCGGCTCAGGTCATGATCTCACAGTTGGTGGGTTCGAGCCCCGTGTCGGGCTCTGTGCTGATGGCTAGCTCAGAGCCTGGAGCCTGATTCGGATTCTGTGTCTCCCTCTCTCTCTGACCCTCCCCAGCTTGCTCTCTCTCTCTCTCAGAAATAAATTAAAAAACATTAAAAAAAAAAAAAAGAGTCCAGCCTCATAACCAGTAAGAGACTCTGACGGTTATGGCAGTGGTCTACATACATAAGAGGGTAGCTGCACTGGAGTAATGCAATTTGGTAAAAAACAGTTTTAGCTCTAACAGCCTTTAGTAGGTAAGTAACTACAGCCACATCATCTAATTCCTTGCTTCATTTACCTTACGTTTACAAGAAGAATTTAGGGGACAATTACGAAGATCCCTTCAACTCCAAAGTTAATTCTCATGCTATCAGTTACTAAAATTGTTATGGTTTAAAGGAAAACATTCATCTGGTACACCAATAAAAATACTTTTGTTTGGCATTCCTTTAAAATAGAATTATCACTTCTGGGTTAGAAAAAATTAAAACACACACATATGAATCAGCTTCTAAAATCAAGGTGCCAAAAGGTACATAGCCACATTATTAGTAAAACCAGATGCTTTCTGGCCCAGACCTACACTGTCAAATACTTAGGGCCTAGAGTGATGAGCATCGCCATGAACATAGAGTTTGGGGCATTTGTCCCAGAGGTTTTCTATTATTTTAAAGACTTGGATATCAAGAAGTTATTTTGTGGGGCGCCTGGGTGGCTTAGTCGGTTGAGTGTCCGACTTTCGCTTAGGTCATGATCTCGCGGTTTGCGGGTTCGAGCCCCGCGTCGGGCTCTGTGCTGACTGCCAGCTCAGAGCCTGGAGCCTGTTTCAGAGTCTGTGACTCCCTCTCTCTCTGACCCTCCCCTGCTCACGCTGTCTCTTTCTCTCTCTCCTAGAAATAAATAAAACATTAAAAAAAAAAAAAAAGAAGTTATTTTGTTATCCAAAATAAACACAGTCTTCTCTTTGGGGCCATTGGTTCATGACCCTGTACAAGCAGACTTATATTTAAAGCTCTTCTGAAGCTTGGTGCATTAAAAACCATGGCTCTTCACTCAGTCCAATTTAACAGTAACTGCCTAGTCTATGAGAACAAAGTTCAAGATCACTGCAGATTTCTTACATAAAATTGACAGGTCACTATAAAGCAATTTTAATTAGCTAGAAAGGCCTATGATGGCAACATATCTTAAGAGAGATGTGGATTCAAATCTAACTTATTAGCTCTTTGAGTCTTATCAACCTATTTACCCTAAGCCCCAGTTTCTTCAGAGGATATTATCTTCCACATAGGACAGTTATAAGATTAAGTGAGATTATTTCATAACGGGCTTAACACAGACTTGGATACATAGTAGGTAGTCAATAAGTGATAAGTAATACTACTAAATGACCTGAAACTCACAAAATTCTACAGTCTTTTCCTTATCTTCCCAATGGTATCCCCTCCTATATCCTAACAATACTGTACATTTTTACTATACCATATCACATCTCATATGTTGAATATACTGTATGTGCCTCTGCTTTCATACCTTTGATCATGCCATTACTCTGCCTGAATTTTCCCTGTCAAATTCCTATCCATTCTTAAAATCCTTGATCAAATTCCATTCTCCTTCAAAGGAACTTCAAATACCTACTCCTCTCAGAAAGTCAGTCAGAATGCTGGCGCTTGCAGCTGGTGCTCAAAGGGAAACAAATTAATAATCCCCAAGAAAATTGAGAAGGCTATAAGAGATAACAGGTGCTGGCTTTGTAGAAGGAAGAAACTAGCAGTCTGAACATTAGAAATAAGCTAAAAGAATGGATCATTTTGAAGCTAAACTTGTAACAGAAGTGGGGCAAAGATGGCAGAATACCCAGTATCCACAGCAGTTGCTTCATGACGATCTGACTTAATGAACTTAAGGGAAAAAAGCTTGGGAAATTAAAAATACTATTTTTCACACTTCTTTGCAGATTCAGGAAACAGGTTAACTATGTTAGAGAAAAAGGACCACCAAGACTTTATAGCCTTCAAGCAAATGTGCTTTTCACCATTAAAAAATAGTAATAATAATTTTAAAAAATTTTTAAAACACTTAAATATCAGGGCGCCTGGGTGGCTTAATCGGTTAAGCATCCGACTTTTGCTTAGGTCATGATCTCGCGGTTCGTGGGTTCGAGCCCCGCGGCAGGCTCTGGGCTGACTGCCACCTCAGAGCCTTGAGCCTGTTTCAGTCTGTGACTCCCTCTCTCTCTGACCCTCCCCTGCTCACGCTGTCTCTCTCTCTCTCTCTCCTAGAAATAAATAAAACATTTAGAAAAAAAAAAATAAAACAGTTAAATATCAAGATACCATTTAGAAATGTATGTCAACTTTTACTAATGCTTCATTTCTTTATTTTTCTAATGTTTATTTTTGAGTGAGAGACAGAGAGCCTGCGAGCGGAGAGGAACAGAGAGAGAAGGCGGTACAGAATCTGTAGCAGGCTCCAAGCTCTGAACTGTCAGCATAGAGCCCAACATGGGGCTCAAACTCTTGAACTGCGAGATCATGACCTGAGCTGAAGTTGGCCACTTAACCAAATGAGCCACAGAGGCACCCCTAATGCTTCATTTTTTTAAATCATGAAGTCAAAAATTTTGATGTCAGTCTGGCACTTAATATTTTCTAATTTATATACTCAAATTTAACCTCCCACTCTACCTCAAAAGTCAAATCCTCAAAAGCTACCTGTCCTCAAAACTTTGTTTAGGCTTCCTATCCACTTTCACAGAAATCTTCCCTTATCAAATAAATTCTTTCATAATTCTTTAGTATTTTCATAAGACCAAACCAATAGTCTCTTTTCACAATGTATGATCCCCAAAAGAAATGAACAACACACTATAAATCTTTCAAAGTGACTTCTGAGATCCCTTGAGAGAAGACTTCAGAAATAAAAATTCTTAATTAAAACTTTTTCCTTGGGGACCAGATCCTCCCACTTGCCCAGATGTTGGTCAATACAATATTAAATTTACTCTTCTCTCTTCAAAAAAATTCAGTTTTTTCTACAAAAATAATTAAACACAAAGATCAGTATCAGACATTTAAACTTTATTAAGATTCAATGATTCATATGTAATATTAATACTAAGACTTCACACTAAGTACAAAGTTCTAAATGTCTTATTCTCAATTTTTAGAATCCTTTTAGAGGAATCTGATCTAAAATCAGTACTTTTTGTTCAAAATTTATTATTAATATTCCTTCAACAAAGCCTTTGATATGACATTCTAACATTTAATTTTAGATTATAAACGTCACGTAGTATTTTAAAGTTGGAAGAAGCCTCAAAAATCTCATGCTTGTTATGAAATGAAAAGCATATAATAAGCCTAAAAGAGAAAGAATAGAATCCAGGAAGTTTGGTGGTTGACTATACATTAAGGAAAAGAGAATCAAGAATCACTCCTAGTTTTCAAGCCTAAGAGATACTAGGAAATATTAAGGAATCACTAACCAAAGTAGAGTTCTAAGGGGAAACTAATTCAGGGGAGCAGGAAGAATGGAAGAAAAGTTGTTTTGTTGTCATTTTACATAAACAGAGTGTGACGCTAACCTCACCTTATTAATGAAGAGAAGTGTATTTCTTCTTAGAGAGATAGACAGAGAGATGGATTGGGGGGTGGAGGAAACAGTGGGTAGAGGAGAAGAGGCTATTCATTGCCGCAGCTTAAAGCAGGAAATCTATCTCTAACCCATACATGGATCCTTTCTCATTTCCCACAAACAACTAAATGAGAGCTACAAAGAAAGTCTTCCAAAAAGTTTATTTTCTTAGAAATAATAAAAAATGTTTCCATTATTCTGAAATAATTCTACTTACATTTTTGAACTCTAAAAAGGTTTATAATCTTTGTTTTACCGTCTTCTGCATTACTTCAGCCTTTTTCATGTGAACCAAATAGAATAACATAACCAGATAATCTAATCAACAAAGACCTATTTCAGATGTGCATTGTAAATTACAACCTAAATGAATTCTATTCATTATCTAAAATTTAAAGGGATTGATCTCTTATTTGACAGAGATAAAAGACTTGGCTGGTTACGGTGATGCTGGCGCTGTTAACTGTGCCTACCAACAACCTAGTCCCATAAACACTGAATTCTGTTCATCCAACGCTTCCTTGTCAACAAGCCATAATCACATTTGGACACACATTACTAGATTTTAACAAAGTAGAATTAATCTTCTGTGTCCTCTTATAGGCTATGTTCACAAGCTTTTTTACAAGTTTTTAATAGGAAAGTCTTTAAGCAACCAGCACAGAACATTCAGATTCAGAAGGATGAAGAAAATCTAGTAGTAGAATTGGTTTTATCACTATAAATAACCTCTAAGTGGGTATCAAGTTTCTGCTCATAAACATTTCTCTTGCCCACTCTGAAAAACAGTAAACAGTATGGAGTTTCCTCAGAAAATGACAGAACTACCTTACGACCCAGCAATTGCACTACTAGGAATTTATCCAAGGGATACAGGTGTGCTGTTTCAAAGGAACACATGCACCCCAATGTTTATAGCAACACTATCAACAATAGCCAAAGTATGGAAAGAGCCCAAAGGTCCATCAATGGATGAATGGATAAGAAGATGTGGTTTGGGGGCGCCTGGGTGGCTCAGTGGATTAAGTGTCCGACTTCAGCTCAGGTCATGATCTCAAGGTTCGTGGGTTCAAGCCCCGCGTCGGTCTCTGTGCTGACAGCTAGCTCAGAGCCTGGAGCCTACTTCAGATTCTGTGTCTCCTTCTTTCTCTGTTTCTCCCCCACTTGGACTCTGTCTCTCTCTCTTTCAAAAATAAATAAATATTTAAAAATATATATTGAAAGAGAACAAACTGAGGGTTTGTGAGAGGGGAGATGTGCTAAATGGTTAAGGGGCATTAAGGAATCTACTCCTGAAATCATTCTTATACTATATGCTAACATTCTTATACTATATGCTAACTTGGATGTAAATTTAAAAATAAATAAAAATCTAAAAAAAAATAAACATTTCCCTCCCAAATTTCATTCATTTTGATTTACTTAAGAGATTGATCTGGCTTATGAAAAAATTTCTGAAAAAAATAAACTTCACACAGTGGTTACCCATGCAGCAAAAAAAAGGGAAATGGGCTCAGTTAGAAGTACCAGAGGCTTTGACATACCTGTAAGGCTTTATTATAAATGTGGAAATACAAAAACAATAAAGCCAAGTGGTAGGTATACAGGCTATATGGTAAATATATGGTTGGGGGGAAATTTTATGAATTGTTTTCTCTGTCTCTCAACCCATCATTCCTACACTCCTGCCCCCCCTCCGATAAAAACCTCTATGGCTAAGAGAAATTTTGGTTAAAAAGAGAGAAGAAATGCAGGGAATATTATACATTTCATAGGCCAGACAGTTCATATAACCAAGAGGAGCAGTGTCACTCACGGCACAACAGACGGAGTAGGAAAGACTCCAGAAAAGGGGAAGCACCCAATGAGCTATGATGGAATTCAGCCAAGAACCAATCAGCCTGGATCAATAACTGCCCATGCAGATACTTCTAAAATTACCCTTACTATCATCTTTTTCCAGTTCTTCAGCAGATTACAGATGCTTCGGTCACATACCTTTGACCAGTGTGTGAACAGCTTATCTACATTCCAATGTGTTTTTAATAGTCATTATTTTCCAAAGTCATATGAGAATGTTGGTTTAGTAAATTTTCCCAGACTCAAATATGCTGAAATAAGAAGATAGTCACCAGTCCCCAAGTAACATCAGCTGCTCTGAATAGAATAGTATGTAGTTTAGATCTAATTGGCTTTCCTATCATAGCCTATCAAATTTGGAAACCTACATGAAGTCACCTAAAGAAGCTCTTAAACATGCAGCTTTAGTAAATAGTAATTAAGTATTATTAGACTGATGAATCCATTTTAATAACGTTTGCACATTACAACTTCAAAAATCTCTGTTCCAGGGGCGATTGGGTGGCTCAGTCGGTTAAGCATCCGGCTTCGGCTCAGGTCATGATCTCACGGTTTGCAGGTTCGAGCCCCGCGGCGGGCTCTGTGCTGACAGCTCAGAGCCTGGAGCCTGTTTCGGATTCTGTATCTCCCTCTCTCTCTGACCCTCCCCTGTTCACGCTCTCTCTCTCTCTCTCTCTCTCTCTCAGGAATAAATAAAACACAAAAACTTTTTTAAAAAAAATCTCTGTTCCAATTTTGAAAATGAGAGAAAAAGGACTAACATGATAGATTTACAAAACACCTTGTAAAAGCATATAGTGGATAGCAAATGTACTAACAGGGGCTTTTTTCCTCCCCTGAATTACAGAGTTATGAAACAGCCACCCCCCTCCAAAAAAAGAAAAAAAAACAGTATTTTTCTACTTAAGTTTTTATTATATTTTGAAGGCAATTTAACTGTTAAGCCTTTTAATCTTTTGGCCAAAACTGGTAAACTTGCAGATTCAGGTAGCATCAACAATACTCATTTTAAGGTGACCAGGATAAACTCAAAAATATAATTTAAAGTATTCTTATAGTCTTGTAACAATGACAAGAATTTTTAGGAGCTAATTTTAAAAAACATTAGCACGTGTTCAAAACAAGTAGCTTCAGGGGCGCCTGGGTGGCTTAGTCGGTTAAGTGTCCGACTTTCGCTTAGGTCATGA
The DNA here is from genome assembly GCF_008692635.1 of Crocuta crocuta. NCBI lineage: Eukaryota > Metazoa > Chordata > Mammalia > Carnivora > Hyaenidae > Crocuta > Crocuta crocuta. The sequence goes on from NW_027533089.1 coordinate 15,033,610, forward strand.
TCTCACGGTTCGTGGGTTCGAGCCCCGCGGCGGGCTCTGTGCTGACTGCCAGCTCAGAGCCTGGAGCCTGTTTCAGTCTGTGACTCCCTCTCTCTCTGACCCTCCCCTGCTCACGCTGTCTCTCTCTCTCTCTCTCTCCTAGAAATAAAACATTAAAAACAAAAACAAAAAAAAACAAAAAAAAACAAGTAGCTTCAGTCCAGTCTCTAGAACTTTCAAGCTCTAAGCTTTCAATCTTAGCTGCTCAGGAAATCACCCAGAGAACTGAAGCCCAGGCCATACCCCAAATGAATCAAATCAATCTTGAGAAGGTGAGACCCAGCCAGTACCATTTTAAAAACCTTTAAGGTGACTCTAACAAGTTACTAACATTGAGAACCACCAAAGATTCTAACAGTATAAAACTTGATTCACTATTCCACAAACAGAAAATGAAAACGCATATATGATATGGAGCAAAAAAAACAAGTAGTCTTTTTTTGTGGTACAATATACAGTAACTTTTTCCTAAGTGATCCTGACATACTTCGGCTCAAGTTAATTTTTCCATCACAAGAACAAAGTCAGCAAATTGGTCAGCTAACAGATAACCCACAGATCTGGGAGAAATTACATAGAGCTGCAACTGATCTGTACCCAGAAATAAGTGGTGAGATGAAACATTTATTTTTCCTAAGGACTTAGATTTAACTCTTGTTCTTAAACAAAATAAAAGCCCTATCAATGAGAAAACACCTAGTCTGAAAGCAAATCTCAAGAAGGCCTCCTATACCTTTTATATGGCAAGAAATTTATATTGAACTCATTTGCATAAACACTTCACAACTTAAAAAAAAAACTTAAAAAGTTTACATATGCTCAAGGATTAATTAGTATTCAGAAGTAGACCATACAGAAACTCAAATCCAAACTCTCCCTTAAAGATTCTTCTACCAGTTCAATTACTTTTTGTTTTCCAAAACAGCCTTTATCATAATAGTAGTTTGCATATATACTGTTTTGACATTTCTTAGGCTCTCTAAGAATCAATCAATCCATCCAACACCTCTCTGAGGTGGATACTAATCAGTGAGCCACATTATTCTCAACTCTTTATTTCTGAGGCTGAGAAAACTTACTCATAAGCAGTTACTGATTGGAGCCAAGGTGAATAATACAAAAGAAATACCTGAACACTTGCCAACATTCACTGTTTTTTGTTTTTGCTTTTCTACTAATCCGCGCCACCTCAGCCAATAAAAGGAAGTTATAATGTGAACATTTATCCCACTGTTTTTCATAACTGGGCTATCACAAAAGCTACATAGGGAGTCCTTGCCTTCCAAAAAAAAACAAAAAAAAACCCTGTCAAAAGAGAGTGAGTATAAAGAACTCAACTGGGAAAAGAATGAAAAAGCTTACCAGGAATGGATGGGAGGAATTATTCACAGCAACTTAATTGAAAGTGATTGATATTTTAAGTATTGCGAAAGAAGATTCTCATTTAAAAAATTAAGCAACCGTGCTAGAAAATATCCCTCTGGTCATACAGAAAAGTCTATGTATGTTTTAATTTCAAAATTTCAAGCATCAGAACAAGGCTCAGATATAAAAGATATTTTTAGAATTACCATACCTGAGAATTTAATATCTATAATTAATATACTGGGGCTTCAGCGGAAAAAGTGAACACTATGAGGGAACAGGTAGGTAATGTAAGCAGAGCTATAGAAACCCTAAGAAGGAACCAAAGGAAAACAACAAAGATCAATTACCAATTAATACTGTAACAGAAATAAACGCCTTTGATGGCTTCATCAGTAGACAGGACACAGCCAGGAAAGGAATCAGTGATCTTGAAGATATGTTAATATAAATTCCCAAACTGAAAAACTAAGAGGAAAAAAAAAACAACAAACAAACAAACAAAAACCCAGGGTATCCAAGAACTGTGGGGTGATTACAAAACGTGTAACATACGCATAGTGCATAATATCAGAAGAGGAAAACAAAACCACAGAAGAAATTTGAATAATGGCTGAAAAATTTCCAAAACAGGTAACAGTTACCAAATTACAGATTCATAAAGCTCAGATACCACGAAAGAGAATAGTGAAAATATCTACACTTAGTAATATCACTATCAAACTACAGAAAAGCAAAGACAGAAAAAATCTTGAAGGAAATCAGAGGAAACAACACCTTACCTGAAAGGAACAATGTCAGGAATTACATCGGAATTCTCTCCAAAAACCATGCAAGCAAGAAGTGACTGAAGTAAAATATTTTAAAGTGTTGAAAGAAAAAAAAAAAAAGCCACCAATGTAGAATTCTGCATCCCAGCAAAATGATCCTTCAAAGGTGAAGGACAAATCAAGATTTGCCCAGAGAAACAAAAATTAAGGGAATTTTTTACCAGCAGACCTGACTGCAAGAAAGGTTAAAACTTCTTCAGAGATTAAAAAGATAGGTATTAGCACAAGATTTATATAAAGAATGAAAACTCTTACAGAAAGAATAAAGGAAAATAAAAATAATACTATTAAGCACATACACACTTAGAATTATATACATACATACATCACTTCTTTACTTAAGATGTATATAACCAAAGGCAAAAATCCTAAAAGATGGGTAATTTTAACTATTTCAGAATCACAATCTATGGCATACATACAAATACCATGAACCAAACTGAAAAGCCAATCACTACCTAAGGAAAGTTGTTAATAGTCTTAGTACCTTTATTTTAATACCTTAAAAAAACAACATTTATAGTGTGGGGAGGAAGAAAGTAAAAGATGGACTTCTCTAGTCAATTTGGGAGATGTTATATAGGCTCCTTCCCATTTAGAGCCAGTCGTCATCTGCAGATGCAGATGCAGTTTTTGCTGCTCTGTGCTGTAGACTTAAAGGAATGCGTGCATACTGGCCCTTGTCAAGAAGACTGCAGTTGTCTACAGCAGTAAATGGTTGGATAAATCTTAATCAGAAATGAAGTACCGGAAGGCCATTATGGTGACGGATCTTAGCCAAACCTTCCAGTCCAGCTTTATCCAACCGAAATTCTGATCTCCACCTGCAAATTTCTGATCTCCATCTGATTTCCTTAGGTATTTTTTCAATCAGTACAGAATTCAATGAGGCAGAAGGGGGGTATATTGTCTGCTCCCCAGACCCAAGCAGTTATCTCCAACAACAACCATGTTTTTTAACTTCATCTAAATGTTTCACAAACCAAATATTCACAACTAAAATGGCAAGGGTGGAGATATAGAGAAAGAAATATACAGATGAAAAGAGATAAAATTTGTTTTAAAGGGAAAACAAAGGAATAGTTCTTTAGTAGATCAGAGAGCACTTTCCCTCTTGGACTTTGAGTACCATGAGGCATCAGAAGGATGGACTCACATGTAGATTTACACTATAAAGCTAATAAAGTTTAAACTTTCAGTTCATACACTTCACAAGGGCCCCATCCAAAAGTCATAGGCATGAATTTATATTCATAATTTTGTACTTTTTTTTCTTAAAAAGGACCCTAGAAATTATAAAAGTTAGAAGCCTCACAAAACCTGAATCCACTCTGGATGAAACCCACGAGGGAAAGCAGAATAAAGTCAAATGAATTCTAGATTGGAACTTTAAATTTTAATACAACTAAGAAGGTTCTGAAACTCATATCTTATTATAAATATTCTAGAATTGGAGCGCTTAGGTGGCTCAGTCAGTTAAGTGTCCAACTCTTGGTTTCGCCTCAGGTCATGATCTCACGGTTTTCATGGTTTTCAGGAGTATGAGCCCTGCCTCAGGCTCCATGATGACAGAGCTTGCTTAGGATTCTCTTTCTCTCCCTCTGCTCCTCCCATACTCATGCTGTCTCTCTCTCAGAAATAAAATAATAAACCTCAAAAAAAATAAAATAAAAAATAAAAATAAATATTCTAGAATATTACAGCTAAATGAAACAAAATCAGTACAAGTGGTTACTTCATAGTTTACCATAAGGAAAGGCTAAAACCTTTCTAAAAGTCTCCTATTTCCCCTCCTCAAAAAGGGAGCTTATCATTACACTGTTATGTTGGCTATTATGATAGCACCTAGGAAAATGTTTACGATCTGATGTTAAATGAAAAGATAAAATATTACAATAACTTTTATCAAGAAACCTACATGGGGCGCCTCGGTGGCTCAGGTCATGATCTCACAGTTTATGGGTTTGAGCTCCGAGTCGGGCTCTGTGTTGACAGCTAGCTCAGAGCCTGGAGCCTGTTTCAAATTCTATGTCTCCCTCTCTCTCTGACCCTCCCCTTTTCACGCTGTCTCTCTCTCTCAGAAATAAATAAAACGTTAAAAAAATTTTTTTTAAAGAAACCTACATTAAAGAAACTTGCAAAGAATAATGGACTTGTTAGGATGTGAAACAAGGATTACCTTTTATTTCCTCTTTATCCAAATAATCTATAATTACTTGGATAATTTAAAAAAATTTTTAAATTTTATTTGTAAGTAATCTCTACACCCACTTTGAGGCTTGAACTCAACTCCAACCTCAAGATGACTACTTTGACAAATAGTATTATTTTGTGTCTTATTATTTTATAGGCATACCATAACTGCATTACTTCCTTCAGAACTATGCTCAGAAGCTTTTAAGGAAGACAGGTACCCATTCTGATTTAATCTAGATTACTGTACTTTTCCTGCCTTCTTTGGGCTCCTCCCTTGAAAAGAGCTCCCACTTACTATGACTGACAGTGCTTGTGCTTTTAGCAACTACCTTACCTACCTCCTACCTTTAATGCTGTTCTAATATAGAAAGATGACTATTACTATTAGGCATTACTATTTATTAAACTAGCAATCTTACTTTTATAAAACTTAAGTTACTATATTTGATCATGAACCTAGCCTAAAACAAAATGTTATATGACTTCTGTGCATCATTGTATTTATTCAGAAAAATTTCATCCCCATCCAAGATAATTAGGTTGCTCCTACTTGGACTATAAATCAGTATATTACATCAATTATGTAAAACTATATGTACTATAACATGAATAACCAGATGAATGGTAAAAAAAAAATTTTTTTTTAAATGCAACAGTTCTCCTTAAAACTATCTTTCATTTAAGTACTGGCAATTTCTTTTTAGCCTTTAATGTTAATCTAACAGTGCTTATTTTAGATCATATTTGAAAACTATAGCTTAGAAAGGCCAACTGAATCCATATTTTTCTTAACCATAATGGCTACATGAGTAAGTTACAAACTATTTTATCAGATTCTCTTAAGTTAAAAACCAAATAAAAATATCTACATACCATAATTTTTTTCCTAAATAATCAACAACATGGTCTTAAATTCTGTCAAAATGCAGTTAAATAATCAATACATACAGTTCTACCTTAATGCATTTTACAGTGAAAACTACCTTAAATCATAAAGCATTATCACAAAGCATTTAGGCTATAATATTATAACCTCATGATTAGATACCCAATTGTCCCAAACTATCTCTGTCATTACTAAATTAATAAGATTTTTTATTGTGTAATCAAATTCAAGTATGAAATGTTTCCCTGACTCCATAAATCAAAGGCAGCAAATATGCTATCACTCCAAAATTTATCTCAGAGGCTTCTGAAGCATTTTATTTAATTGTAGTTGAAGGTTGAAAAGCCTCTGATGCTAAGAGTCAAGAATTCTGTTCTTTGGGATTCTCATAATCCCAGAATTAAATCTATAAATACAATCAAATAAAAAATAAGAAAAAGTTGAAATTCTTTAAAGGATACAGAACACACATTTTCCCCTGTATTTGAGAATATGACAATGAATCACTGTGGAAAATTGACAGTAAAGGAACTATCACATAAAATGTTTTCCATAGTGGAGAAATAGACCTAGATTCTTTCTTCCTCTACTAATTTGACTATCAATTCTTTAAAAAAAATTATTTAGAAACTAAGAAATTATTTTACACACACACACACACACACACACACACACACCAAATTCCCCTGTCACAATTCAAATTTAATGTACATTTTATAAAAATCTATCTTTAAACTGCCAAGTTAGCAAAAATTAGGAGGAAAGAGTGAAGAAACTTTAGTCATGTTAAAAAGCCAGGGGGTTTCTATAATTTTTTTGAAAGTAAATAGATGTCTATTTTTAGGAACAATAATATGAACTGCCAGTGATTTTACTCCTTCCTAAGAGAGGAAAGAAATAGTTAATGTGAATGTCAAAACTTTAACTCCTGTAACATCACCATTTGATTTATACATCAGACAAATGTAATCCTATGAGGCAGAGCACTGGGCAAAGCCTACAGCAGCAAAAAAAAAAAAAAAAAAAAAAGTAAACTCTGAATTACATTAAACAAAAAGACAATAGCAACAAAGAGAAAGTAAATGTATCACTATTAATAACAATTTATAATTGTAGTTTTTATAGTTTACAAACATTTTCACATTCATTATATCATTTGAAGATCATTTTATCTTCCCACTCACTGAGAACAGTAGAAGTAAGCACCATTTCTATGAAATGAAGTTATACATATAAAACACTTGAAATATCCCTAGTTTACAATAAGTATTCAATAAATGTTAGTTATTATTATTATTGTCTGTTACAGATGAAGGTTTGGAGGTCATGATGGCTTGCCATTGGAGGGAAAAGCAGGAAACCATTGAAGAAACATGGGCACCAACGGTAAAGAAGGAAGAGATTCAAATCAAGTAAAAAATAAAAAAAGACCAAAACAGTGGTGCCTGGGTGGCTCAGTTGGTTAAGCATCTGACTCCTAGTTTTGGCTCAGGTCATGATCTCAGGGTTCCTGAGTTTGAGATCTGTGTAGGGCACTGTGCTGAAGGTGTGGAGCCTGCTTGGAATTTTCTCTCTCTCTCTCTCTCTCTCTGTCTCTCTCTCTGTCTCTCTGCCCCTACCCTGCCCATGCTTTTTCTCAACATAAATAAATAAATAAATAAACTTTTTAAAAAATAGCAAAGGGAAGTCAGAGTGGTCATGAGGAAGATTAGATGGTAGCTGGGGCACCTGCGTGGCTCAGTCCGTTAAGTGTCTGACTTCGGCTCAGATCATGATCTCACAGTCCGTTGGTTCAAGCCCCGCATCAGGCTCTGTGCTGACAGCTCAGAGCCTGGAGCCTGCTTCGGATTCTGTGTCTCCCTCTCTCTGCCTCTCCCCCACTCGCTCTCTGTCTCTGTCTCTCAAAATAAAATAAAGACATAAGAAAAATTAAAAAAAAAAAAGATTAGACGGTAGCTAGTCAGCTAGTCACAGGCTTAATTAGAGTTTCAACCTAGGACAAAACAAAAAGAGTGCTTTATGGCATCTCATCAGTCAGACACTCCTGGACAGGTTCATCTCAAATAAGAGACTATCATAACAATTCCCAGGTTCAGGATCAAAAAATCACACATACCCCTATTTTTCCTTGCTGAGAAATCTATCTTGAGACACTCAAATATCATTAGAAGTGTGTTTGGTTCTTTATTTTAATCTTCAAAATATAAAGGACAATGGTGAATGGTTTTTATTCTATCCTATTTAATAAGATGAAGAAGCTGTCCATTAAGATCATGTCAAGCCAGTTTTTCTAATCAGCTCTTCTATGGAGGAAACAACTGAGCTACGTTGGCCTTCTGCCAAAGGTGTATAGCACACAGGAAACATGCAACACTTTATTAGAGATGGGTATGTTTTGTTAAAAAGCAATACTATGGCGAAAAAAGATCCTAGCAATTAGAAGTAGCTTCCTAAAATTCAAATACAAAATAATCACAAACTTCTCAGTTATATTTGATCAATAATCTTCACGTCATTGAGGTGCCTGTGTGGCTCAGTCAGTCAAGCACCCAATTTCGGCTCAGGTCATGATCTCACAATTTGAGAGTTCAAGTCCCAGACTGGGCTCTCTACCTGCAGTAGAGAATCTGCCCCTCCCCTGCTTGTTCTCTCTGTCTGTCTGTCTCTCTCTCTCTTTCAAAAATAAAATAATTTTTTAAAACAAGAATCTTCATGTCAAAACCAACTGCTGAACTAGTTTTAGTATGACAGGGACAAAACTAAAACAACTCAGCCAAATGCAAAGCTGAAGGAGGATTTTATTTAATTCAACTCAATTTACTCAAAACTCCAACATCCTTCCCTATATTCAAAATATTCTATTTCTTATTATTGACTATGTAAGATACTGTCCTTTTGCATCACACCTTAGAAACTGAAAGAGGGGCACCTGGGTGACATAGCAGGTTAGGCATCCAACTCTTGGTTTCAACTCAAGTAATGATCTCACAATTCGTGGGATTGAGCCCCATGTCAGAAATAAACATTAAAAAAAAAAAAAAGGAAGAAGAAGAAGAAGAAATTGGAAGAAACAAAGATAGCCCTAATTAATCACTAAGATCACTAAGCTCTTTTCTGAAGAACAAAGATAGGGTAGAGTTTACAACTCTGTTTACTTAAGACTAAATAAGAATTCATTTTTTGCAGTAGGATTTTAGTTACTATGTTTACACTGTGCAGCCAGATTTTTTTAACTTCATATTTTTTAAAAGTTACTATTAAAATGTTTTATATACAGTAACAATGTTAACAAAAATAACACACATACTAAAACATGAAGAAAATTACAGCAAGGCCCATTTTAGTTAAAACCTAGTGAAAATCTTAAAAGTAGCCAAAAGGCAAAAAAGGACATTATGTACAGCTGAACACAAAGAATAATGATGGTGGCCTCATAAGAAACAACATAAACCAAAGACAATGGAACAACACCTGTAATGGACTGAAAGAACAAAAGTATGTGTCAACCTAGAATTGCTATCCCCATCAAAAATATCTAAGGCAATTAGGGACTTGTTCAGACATACAAAAGTGAAAAGATTCATCACCAGTAGACATTCAGTGTAATTAATTTTTTAAAAAAATCCTTCAGGATTAAGAAAAATAGTATCAAATGAAAACCTGCATCTACACAAAGGAATGAGGGGCACTGGGAATGGAAAATTAATGAGTAAATATAATTTAAAGGAATTTTTGATCTCTTTAAAAGATACCTGTTTAAAATAATATAACAATGTATTATAGAATTTATATGTAAAAGTAAAATATATAATAACAGTAGCAAAAAGCCAGGAGAGAGGAAATGGAAGTATAATGATTAAGGGTCTTACACACAACATAGTATATTATATACCATAAACCCTAAAGCAACCACTAAAAAAAAAAAAAAAGAAATCACAAGAAAGTGCACTGCTAGTAAGTCAACAAATGATGTAAAATGGAATAAACAAAATACTCAGTTAATCCTAAGGCAGAAAAAAAGGGAAACAGGGAACAGATGTAACAAATAAAAAACAAATAGTAATGCAGCAATTTAAACCCACCCATATCAATAATTACATTAGCTGTAAATGCTCTAAACACCACCATTTACAACAGGGATTATGAAATTGGATGAAAGTCCCAACTACATACTGCCTACAAGAAACTCACTTTAAATAAAAAGATACAAACAGGTTAATATCAAGAGTGGGAAAAGATCGACAATCCTGACATCAATCAACAGAAAACTGAAGTGGCTAATCAGACCAAATAGGTTTCAGAACAAAGAATATTACCGAGAATAAAAAGGGTCATCTCATCATGAAAAGGAGGTTAATTAGTCAAGAAGACATGACATTCTTACATGACATTCCTACACATTTACGTGCCCAATCACAGTACCTGAAAATACATGAAGCAAAAAGTAACAGGGCTTCAGGGGAAAATAGACAAATTCACAATTATTTTCAGAGACTTCAAAATCCCTCCTTCTATAACTGATGGAACAAGTACTCAGAAAGAAAATAAAGGATACAGAGGAACAACTTTACCAACCAACTTGACCTGACATTTACTGCATGCTCCACCCCTGTAACAGAATATACATTTTTCACGTTCACACAGAACACTTATGGAGACAGTTTATATTTATATATTGAGGCATAAAACAAATAAGTTTAAGGATTTATGCAAAGGGATTCAAAAAATTCAAATGTATGCTGCCTTCTTCCATAATACACAGTTGTAACTGGTAAGTAACTGTCAGCTAAAATCCCCATTTCCAACCTCCCCCCTTGCATATAGAGGTCTTCATCAATAAACTGAGGATAAAAGGGGCCAAAAAAAGCTCAGAAAGGGGACCTCCTCACCCCTTTCTTGCCCCTACCCACAGCTGACAGCAGAAAACTTCCAAAGCCTGGATGGTAGAATTATATGGCAGGAGGTACCCAAGACCCTGAATCAATCACCCATGTATATAGGAAAACCACCCACCAAAATGATCACCTAATATATGAATTGGGGGCAAAAAGTCATTTCCTGTGTTTAGCCAATAAAATTGTGGGCTTTGTTTTAAAAGGAGTAAGCATCACTCTACAGGAAGCTTCTAAAGAGCCTTATGCTGAGTGCCATGATTTGATTTACATTTTAAAAGGATCACTCTAGCTGTTATATTAAGAATAGTCTGTGGAAAGGCAAGTGTGGAAGCAGATAGACTAGTTAAGACATTGCAGTAATCCAGAGAAGAGAGGATAGTAGATATCCTGAACTAGGGTGATTAACAGTGCAAGTGCTGAAGGCATTAGTAGTTGTGTTCTAGAAATATTTGAAGGTAAAGTTAACAAGATTTTTCTGACAGATTAGATGCAGAGTGTGAGAAAAAGAAAAGGCAAGTAAAACCCTGGCAACTGTAAGGATACAGTGGCCATCAACTCAGATAGGGAAGGTAAAAGATAAAATAGATTTGGGATGAGGCAGTGGACAGAGATCTCAGAAGATCCATTTTGAACACACTGAGCTTGAGATGTCTACTAATTACTCAAAGACAAATTCAAGTGGGCAGCCAAATTACTACAAAATAAGCCTGAATTGCAAATATATATTCAGTTGGGTTAGAGGCATTAAGGGAGAAACTTGTTGGGATGAGCACTGGGTGTTATACATAAGGGATGAATCACTGGAATCTACTCNGTGCCTTCAAAAAAAAGGAATATATATTTGGAAGTTGTCAGCATATAAATCACTAACTAAGGAAGAGTTAATAAAGAAGAACTGAGCCCTGGGTTATTCTTTATGCTAAGAGGTTGAGGAGAAAGGGAGAATCCAACACAGAATTCGGAGAAGTGACCAATGAGGTGAGAAGAAAACCAAGATTATACTATCTTGGAAACCAAGTGAAGAAAATCTATCACAAAAGAGGAAGTGATCAATTGTGTCAAATTCTACTGATAGGTCAAATAAAATGAAGAACAAAAATTGACCATAAGATTTAGGGAAATTACTGGTGAGTTTGGCAATTGGAGTCAGTAAGACAAGTTTTTAGTTTTACTGCAAAGGGAAGCCAAAATATGGAACAGAGGTTGGTTGAGAAAAGGGGAGTCAAGAGAAAATATTGTTTTGGTGACCTAACAGGCAGTTAATCCATAGTTAACAGGCAGAAAAGCAAAAGTATATAAACAGTTACTAGTGGGTGGGTATAAAACTGTAAATAGTTAGGCCACAGTGAATCATGACTAGAAAGTCCAGATATGTATACGACTATCCCTCAAAAGTGGTCTTTCTGGAAACCAGTGTTGGAATATTCATTTTTATTACCATTCTGCTACGTGCCAAAAGCTATTACAAGTCTTAAGGGAATGGTAGACAGACATCCTGGGGTTACCTTAATTGAGACCAATTTTTCTAGTGACTACTCTATGGCACTAGTATCCTATCCAGGACTCATAAGTGAGGCACTAATTAGCAATTCTAAAATAACTTCATTCCAATTAACCCAAAGTCCTCTAAACAGTGACTACCGTGAGTTTGGCAAACAATTTCAGAAGGAGAGGAGTCTATCATTCCTGGGAACATCTTACAGATACCGTTGCACAGTTTCAGGCACTTTAAATACCACCAAATTCCAAAGAACAGTATCAAGTTTAGTCCCGGAATTACTTCATAAACTTAGGGGGATTTTAAGAACATAGAGAGTAACAGAATTTTCAACCAGTGAAGAGGACTACATAATCCATTCTGAGTCACTGTCTTCATTTTAAAGATTATATCCTAATGTATTCATAAATTCACATAGTGGTGTTAGAAGCATTCAAACAACAAACATTATTTTAAGTGCTTACACCCTATAGAGAATAAAATTATCAAGCATATAATTCTAATATTTATGTACAAAGGTTTCATTGCAATTCCATCAGTCAGCATTAGCTACGCAGGCCTCTGAAGACTTAGAAAAAGCTACTTTGTATAAGCAACAAATTGCAATGCTAACACCTAAGTAGTAAGCTAAGTAAGTTTTCACTGACTCCATGTCATCTTCCATTAGAAAAATTAAGTATACATTTTAATAAAATGACACACCCCAAAGAACTTTTCTCATAACTAATGTGTTTGTATCCTAAGTATTACGCACAAGCTGCATGTTATAATACGTTAATATTAAAAACAAAGAAATAAAAAACACACTTACAAACAAACCATCTACTCCATGTCAGTGATTCCCACTAATAAAAGGATCGCATATGCCTTTGCAAATCTGATAAATGCTATGCATATAATTTCAGGGAATTTATGGGTGCCTTGAAGCCTATATAGAGGTCCTTTGAGGTTTAAAGAATCTCTAATTAGTAGAAAACATGGAGTTCAAAATCAATCCAAAAACATGAAAAAAAATTAAGAGATGAAAAGAGGAACTATAATATGTGGAAAAAAAACTGTAACATACAGTGGGAAATGAATTATTTATTAATATTTGCCATAAGTGGCCATTCATTGAGAGAAATTACAATAAATCTCTACAAATATATGAATGCCTTAAAGAACTAAATATAAGGACTAAAAATTATAAAATACTATAACAAAATCTAGAGAACATACATAATCTTGGATGGGTCTTCAAGAAACAGAAGAAACCTAGTTGCCTAAATAGATTTGCCTGTGTAAATTTTATAACTTTTGCCTAAGCTAGCAGAAAGCTTTACACTTACAGAAAACCACCACAGGCTTTTCTTTTTTTTTCTACAACAGAAATAAACTATTGCAGTCATTTCATTGGGTAATACAATTATGTTCATTATATGGATATAAACAAGAAGCAGACATTACACTAAACCAATTTCTTTGTGTCAGAAATTAGATTTTCTCAGAATTATATTCATTCTTAGCAATAAATGCAATTAAACATTGATATTACCGTTTAAAAATTCTACTCAAACTGCTAAATCTTAGTGTAGTGTCAATATAAAGTCCCAAGCAGCCTGGTCTGATTAAAGAAGCACCCGATGTGGAATCACACTTCACTTGGGTTCCAATCCTGACTCTGCCACTAATGGCTACGTGCTCAAGTTATAACTTTGGAGTCTGTTCCCACATCTGTAAAAATAGTTGGTGTTCTTGGAAGATTACATACAAATATCACGTATGGAAGTGCCTAGTACGGAGTCTGATTATCAACTATGCCTTCTCTGCATTCCTTCCCTAAGATTACTAACTGGTAACATCTGTTTTAGTACTCCTTTTTATGAGACTTTTCTTTTTTAAAAAAATCAAGACTGACGATATTAGGTTATACATTTTATTTGCCATGTTGCTCCAGCTCCAGACCATTATTAGTTCCTCCAGGTGTTTTGTATTTGAGCTCCTTTTCTTAGTTTGAGTACTTGGTTTGATCCATATATACTCTTTCTGATGGAATTTAAAGGTTTCTTACCAAAAAATCATGAAAAAAAAACCACATTATTTTCTACCTGTGGCTTTCTACATGTTATGATAATCCTCTTTTTTAAATCATTTAGGTTGTGTCTATGGAACCCATTTTCAACTATTACGAGAAAATCTGAGGCAAAAATGGAACCTAAGAAAGTGAAGTTATCCTTACCACTGTAATGTGTCTAAGAAATCTAAATAGCAATATAACAAAGAATAAGTACATATCTGAATTTTAATATAACTTTCAAATTTCTCCAAGAGTCATTTTTTTTTTTTCAGTAAAGCTGGATCATTAAAGAGGCCAGAATGTGACCCCGAATGCTTAAGTGGATCCAAACCAAAAATAAAGGTGTATTGGCCAACCTTCAATATTTAAGGTGAACAATTTTTCCATCACACAAGATACATATAAATAAAATCATGGTAAATAAATTTGATCTCTCTTCAAAACTGTGTAGGCTAAGTTTTACCCTAGGGTTGAAGACTGGAATTAATCTTAGCACCTCATTCAACTTTAGTTGCACTTCAATTAGATTTATTTGATGCTCTTTGATAGACTCTTCAAAACGTTTTCAAGGCTTTTAGCAAAGTCTGCCAAAACTGCAAATAGGCAGCTATACTTGTAATAGTAGAATTATTTGCTAATACATTTTACCTTAATATTAATAATCACCCACAGCAGCATCTAGCTGTTACTCAGTCTAAATGATTTTGCTGCTGAAATTTTATTGCTTGCTTCTCAAAAACTATTTAAAACGACGCCGAGGTGAAAGTGTATGTATAAAAACACTTTACATTTCTTTTCCATACTCAAATTATAGCCTCTTGAGCTGATTTTTAAATGCCATGTACATTAATCGTATTGCAGACATCCTTCAACACTCCCTCTACATCCAAAATTCCTCCCAAATGCCAAAGTTCCTTACTAATCTGAAAGTACCTATTATTTGTGCATTTTTCTGGTCTTTCACAACTTCGTACTCTCACATTTTGGACTCTAGATCTCTCATTAATCACTCTTAACTCCTTAAGGTACTTAAGCATGTGGTTAATTTATTGTATAATCTTACTTTTCCTTCCACAAACTTCAATCTCACTCTAATTCTCCTTCAGTGTGCCCTCCTCTTCCAAATTCATTACATCAACATTGCCGGGAACGACGATCAACATTCCTATTCTTAAGCCCAAAATACTAACAAAATTTAGCTCCCCTAAAAGAAGGAAAAAAAGAGTTTAAATGCCTGGGTGCCTCCTCACAGTGCCTTACTGAAAAGCTTTTCATTTGCTTTCCTGTCCTACCTGGCAGCCTACTTCTCCCGTCAGTTGTGTGGTCCCTTGCTGCCCCCAGCACAAGAGTGCAACTCACTACAGTGTATTTCTTTTACTCACCATCATTCTCAGTATCTCCCTCCATTTCGAAGCATCTATCCCTTCGTGAACCTCCCCATCCCCAAAAGATCTATATCCAGGTGCCAACATCTCAAATTGGAACACCCCTGGACTGGCACTAGTGGCCCGGGCTTTCGGGAGACTCAAGAAACACGCAAGGCTGAGCGTTTCTGCCTCCTCCGGCAGTTCCCGCTCCCTACTGAGTTCCGTCTTCTTTAGCTGTCTCCCCCTTGGAATGCCTCCTCGGGTAACCCTTAGGAGGCACGGGAAAGCCCCCCACCCTAGCAGCCTCTGCCCCGTGACCTCGCGAGCCCAGCACACCACTCACGCTTAATTCACACCGTTCTTGGAGCTTGTGTTCTCGCTGCCCCCAGTCCCGGGTCCCTTCGCAAGCTCTTTCGGCTTCCTGCCCCCGAGCCAGATCGCAGGTTAGACGAAAGCCCACTTGCTCGGGTTGCAACGCCTCCCCGGCCCGGCCCCTTCATGACCAGTCAGCACCGAGTGGCTCTGCTCCTTACCCAGCTTCGATCGGGACTCCTCCAGTTTCTGGATTTGGTTCTCCAAGAAGAGCATCGCCACTGCGAAGGCCACCACCGCCAGCAGCTGCAACTTGGGCGGCATCATAATCCTAAGGAGCCCCATGAAACCCGCTGCTCGGGATCAAGACATACCGCGGGGGGCGGGGAACGGGGCCCCGGAGGCGAGCGAGACGCCGGGGGAAGCCCACCCAGCNAGAGAACCACCGCAGCGACCCCCCTTCTTGTCTCTCCAGTCCCCCGCCCCCAGGCGCCAGCACCAACGCCGCCGGTGATCGCTTCTCCGGGACCGACTCAGCGGCCGCCCCCTCCAAAAGCCCCCTCAGCA
>NW_027533089.1:15049690-15051338 GCF_008692635.1 Crocuta crocuta
GCCCCCGACCCCCGCGCCCGCCTGCCCGCCCGCCTCCTTCTCTTCCTTCCTTCCCTCCCTCCTTTGCTCGCGGCCGCGCGCTCCTCCGCCAGCGCTGCGGCTGCGCCGCCCTCGGCCCCGCCCCCTGCCCATCCCCCTTAGCCACCACGCGCACGCATCCACGTACGCTGCTCGGCAACCAGAGGCTCCACCCTCTACTCCCGTTCCGTTGTGCCTATTGGACCGGAGAACCTGGAGCGTCTCCCTTGGTTCGTGTTACGGTTGGTTTCCTTTGCCGCAGGTGTCAACCAAAGCGGCATTCGATTGGGTAAACTCGGAAAAGGGGGCAGACCCAGACTGGCGAAGGCGGAGCTTCTTGGCTGCTTGACGAAATGTCGTGAATAAAAGGAAGAAGCGCGGAGCCTCACAGATTTGGGGAGTTTAGGAAAATGCCTGATAGGGGTGGTCAAGAGGCCCCCGCGACTTTATATTTATGTCAAATATAAAGGTATTTGACCATCTTTAAGCTTCCATATACCCTTAGGTAATACTCGTCTCTGCAGAGTAACAGATTTCATGGCAGCGGGCGTTAGCAGCCTGTTTTGGATCAGGCTCTGGAGTGGACGGCCCTAGCTGAGGGGGCCTCTGGGTGGTTGGAGACCTACGGAAGATGGTAACGATGGCGGCTGGGCCGGGTGGATGGCTCCTGCCGGCGTTTGGGCTGCGGTTGCTGTTGGCAGCTGTACTTCAGGCGGTGAGTGGAGATCATCTCCGCGGCAGCCTAGGCGCGAGTGGGGGATATTAGCGCTGAGGAAGACGAAACATTCGGACCTGAGTGGGAGCCACGCTTGGAGAGGGTGGGAGGACTCCGCTTCCTTGGCCGCTGCTGTGGCGGAATGCTACGTGGCTTCATTCCTGACTTGATGCTTTTACTTTCCCGCCCGGATTTCTAGCGGTTCTTTCTCCCGACTTAAGAATATCTTGAGTGGTATTTACATTCTTTTGCAAGAGCTCCCGCTAAAAACAGTCTGTAAACTACACAGTGAGACGGGGTTGGGGTGGAAGGCAGTAAACCTTGGGAAGGAAGAAAGATTGTTTTTAAACGGACGAAATACAAGGAACTACCGTTACTTGTGACAAGGCTCCCTAAATCTTAGAAGAAAGCCCCAAGTCTTTGGTCCAGGGCACACTTTCTGTTTACTTTTTTCTCTGAATTGCTAGTGATCTCTAATTCACTGTTAGACAAACCTTGTATCTGTGATGTTATTCACGTGCTGCTGGATGCCTTTTAGTGCCATTTGTGACTTTTGACAACGTTTCAATAAAAGCTACTCCGTAGCAAAGCAGAATTTTTTTCTTTTTTTTAATTATTTATTTTTGAGACACAGAGAGACAGAGCATGCGTGGGGGAGGGGCAGAGAGAGAGGGAGACACAGAATCTGAAACAGGGTCCAGACTCTGAGCTGTCAGCACAGAGCCTGATGTGGGGCTCGAACCCACGAACCGTGAGACCATGACCTGAGCCGAAGTTGAACGCTTATCCGACTGAGCCACCCAGGCGCCCAGAATTTTTTTCTTTGAAATTCATTTTCTAAAATAATAGCCTTCGTCTCATTTAAAATCGAGTAGTGTTGATTTTTTAATTTAGTTTTTCTGCATTAACACAACA
>NW_027533089.1:15051865-15080007 GCF_008692635.1 Crocuta crocuta
CTTGTGACAAGGCTCCCTAAATCTTAGAAGAAAGCCCCAAGTCTTTGGTCCAGGGCACACTTTCTGTTTACTTTTTTCTCTGAATTGCTAGTGATCTCTAATTCACTGTTAGACAAACCTTGTATCTGTGATGTTATTCACGTGCTGCTGGATGCCTTTTAGTGCCATTTGTGACTTTTGACAACGTTTCAATAAAAGCTACTCCGTAGCAAAGCAGAATTTTTTTCTTTTTTTTAATTATTTATTTTTGAGACACAGAGAGACAGAGCATGCGTGGGGGAGGGGCAGAGAGAGAGGGAGACACAGAATCTGAAACAGGGTCCAGACTCTGAGCTGTCAGCACAGAGCCTGATGTGGGGCTCGAACCCACGAACCGTGAGACCATGACCTGAGCCGAAGTTGAACGCTTATCCGACTGAGCCACCCAGGCGCCCAGAATTTTTTTCTTTGAAATTCATTTTCTAAAATAATAGCCTTCGTCTCATTTAAAATCGAGTAGTGTTGATTTTTTAATTTAGTTTTTCTGCATTAACACAACAAATGCGTTCTTAATCTTTGAATGGGGTAGGGCTAATTTTGTCTTATTTTTCTATTCCCTTGGGTACAACTTAATATTGGTTAACTCCTAAGAATCTTACGATCCATGTTTTGCTACGTGAATGAATAACTTTTTCAGGCACTGTGGGAGCTTTTTCATGCTTCATTTAGTCAACCTAATTCTTCAGGTATTCACTTTGCTGAACCTGCTGAAAAGTTTTCTGCAAAGAGACCTGGTTTGATTGATTTACCTAAGGTTTGAGGGAGTTAGAGCCTATACCGAAGGCTTCTATAAACACCCCTGCTTTACTTTCATCAAAGAGTTTGAAAATCCTGGGGTACCTGGGTGGCTCAGATGATTGAGTATCTGACTTGGGCTCAAGTCATGATCTTGAGCCCTTGGGTTCAAGCCCACATCAGGCCTGGAGCCTGCTTTGTATTCTGTGTCTCCCTCTTTGTCTACCCCTACTCCTGCTCTTTCTCTTAAAAAAATAAAACAAAAAGTTAACTTTTAAAACTAGTTTGAAGAGCTTGCCTTTTTTGCAACCGTACCTGAAAGATGTGGGGGTTTTTTGTTTGTTTTTGTTTGTTTTTTTTTTTAACCTCTCTAGTATTATGGTACTCTGTTATTCAGGCACTTGGTGCTTTAGAAATTGCTGAAAGACCCCTCTCTAAACTTTCTACCGGAGGTTGGTTTTTGTGTTTTGGGGGGAGGGTGCATGGGGGGTTTTTTGGGGTTTTTTTGTTGGTGGTGGTGGTTTTTGTTTTTTTGGTTTTTTGCTTATCTTGGATAATTTGAGTCCACCACCATGCAAAGATGAGGAATAACCCTTCACATTGACTTCCCCTCATTTCTCTTCAATTATCCCCTGCTGTGTAACCATCCCAAAACTTAGTGGCTTAAAATAACAAGAATTTCTCATTCTGTGGGTCTGTTGAGTAGTTCCTCTGTTGATTTCCTGTGTCTAATGTATGGAGCTGTGTTTAGCTAGCTAGTAGGTCAGCTGAACTGAAAGGCCCAAGATGGCTTCATTCTTAGTTGGTGCTGTCTGCCAGGGTGACTTGGTTCTCCTCCATGCAACCTCTCAGCTTCCTATAGGCCAGCCCAACTTCTTTTCATAGCAGTCTCAGGGCAGCACTCCAAGAGCAAAAGCTGCAATGCCTCCTGAAGCCGGCCTTTAAAATCATATATATCACTTCTACCTCACAGTATTTGTCAAAGCAAGTCATAGGGCCAGTGTAGATTTCAGAGATGGAGAAACAGACTCTATCTCTATATGGGTGGAGTGACATAGTCTGCAAGGAAATCTACATACCAGGATAAAAGGAATTTATGGCCATGAAATAATCTACCACAGTGACCATCCACAGAAATTAAGTCAAAGTTGGGTATCATCTTTGATTCTTTCCTTACATACCTCACCTCAGGCAATTGCCAAGTCTTGTTGATTTTTCTTCCTAAATATCTCTCAAAATCTATGCACTTATTGTTAATCTCTCATTCAGGCCACTAACGTCTCTCTTCTTAGCAATAATAGCCTCTTGGTACACTCTTTCCATCAGAACCTAAATGGTTGGCTTTGCCAGCTTCCCATTTGCCCAAGCCAGCAAGTAGTCATTTTAAAATTCTTCTCTTTGGCTCTTGGGATCGAATTAGTCATTAAACTCTTAAAAATTTCCAAACCAGTCCGCTTAATTCTGTCTCCACAGTCAGTACGTAAAATCAGGCCACCATTTTTGCTTGCCTGGAATTCCCACAACAGATTCCTTAAACAAGGTTCCCTGTCTCATTTTTCTCCCTTTTTAGTCCAGTCTCTATGATGTATCCAAAGTCATCTTTTTAAAACTTAATAACTGTCATTATTAAAAATCCCTGTTCCCTGTTGGGTTTAAGGTAGAGTCTATTTTGAACATTCCTTAACCAGGCCTGTTTTACCTGATACGTATTTGTCTAGCCAGGTTTAATTACCACATCATATCTCTACTGTAAGAGCCAAAAGATAGAGCTGAAGAATTGGGGTTGTTTTCAGCATATCTCTCCCATACCATGCTGTCCCTCACCAGGCCTAAAGTGTTTACATAAAATCCAGAGCTTAATTTACATACCATTTCCAGATTTGCGAAGCCAGGTGTACTCTCTCCCTCCCATATGCTATCATCATACCTTATACTCTATTGTGTTACACAGATGCACTGTCTTTACAGCTCTGTAACTGTGCACTGCCCCTGCTCCTTTGCCAATTAGAACGTAGCCAAAGAGAATACAGAGACCTTTTGGGGGGCTGATTTTTATATTGTGCCTCATATGTATTTGTTCACTAAAATGTGTCTGACTTGTGAATGGCCTCCTAGTTCACTTGTATTTGTTCCTTGTTACCAGAATCCTGAAGATAATCTGTAGTTTGTGTAGATTGGTGATGAACCCCACCCACTCCCACAAATGCAAAATGACACCAAAAGTAGAGTTCTGAGCAATTCACCGTTGCTGAACTATTTTAACTTCCCTAAGGTGTATTTCTATCTCTTTCTTCAGCGATAAGTAGTGTTTCTAAGAAAATAAGGCAATAAATTCCTTGAGAGTGAAAAGGGAAGTGTGGAGGATTGTTGGAAAAACACTAAGAAGTTAGAAAACTGCATTTCCCAGTTAGTCTGAAGGGGTAGGGGAAGGCCAGGTGGAATAAATAAGCCAAATCTTTGGAACCTGACAGCTGAATGAAAAGAGAATGAGGAATTTCTTGGCACCTTGAGGTTGAGCCACTGGGATGATTAGAGGATTTAGCTCCTTCTTTGTTAATTTACACCTCTGAGTCCTTAGACTAGACAAGTTTTTATCACTGTGCCACTGTGTATCTCTAATTTAAAGTTAATAGTAATGCACAGTTACCAGCATTCCAATGAGGTGACAACTGGGAGGATATAAAGTGATTTAATCTGAAAATACATTTTGAATATGCTTAAGCAGTAGAAAAGTAATAGTTTAGTATGGCCTATGGGAGCTGTTCTCTGGAGCACCCCAGAACTAAGTGGTATTCAAGTCTTCATTCAGCTCCTACATAATATTTCTTCAATATTATGAAAGGCACTATACCGGAAGCAGTACAGAATGATACTGTGTATCTTTAATTCTGAAACATGACACCTCATCCCCTTTTCTTCACAGGTTAATATATCCATCAGTCTGTAATTGCCAGCATTTTGATTATTCTTCTTAGTGGTACACACAATAATGGTGCACCATGGATTCTTTGAGATATGATAGTTAATAATAAGGGTTTTGAGGGCCATTCAGAATTACAACCTTGATGTTGCCGCCTGCTGTTTACTGGGTTATTTTAGATTACCTTAACTGTCCTAAGCCTGTTTCTCTCTGTAAAATGGGGAGAGTGGTTGAGATTAAATGGAGTAATGACATAAAGTGCTTAGCAAAATATCTGGTGCTTTGTAAGAGCTTGCTATAATGGCCATGTTTCTGGTATTCATTTTCATAAGGTTCATCTATTCCCATCGATTTGGTTTAGTCTTGGATTTGAAATCCATTTGCAATTATATGAAAAACCTATGAGTTTTCTGAAACTAAGGACCAGTTAAGAAGTAACTATTCATATGTTTGTATAGTAAGATGCACACACCAGACTTTTGCCTGAAAAGGTAATGTTATAATATGGTTGATTCAGTTTCCCTACCAGCAACCCTATTCTACGAAGATCCAGTGATACCAGAAAAATCGTGAGTGATGCATGAAGGAAGGAATGGAGTCTCTTAGCTTGTCAATCCTACTATGAATTGGGGAAAGTTAAACTTAAATGGTTATCCCAATCACGGTTATCCCATCCTGTCCATAGAATCTGGGTCTTTCTTACAAGTGTGGCTGGTTATTTTAAAATTTAATGTTTAGCCTTAATGTGCCTATTTAAATGTTATTCCGTTTTTGCTAATAAAAAGATTAGCAGACATTTATAATTTTGAACTCCTATATTTAGCATTTGATATTTATTAGTGAAGTACTGAATATGTTCTCTTATCTTTAGATTCAAAGCATGGAGTCTGCAAAAATAATGATAGAAGAGCTAGAAAGTAGTTCATTCATGAAACTCTAGTAACCCTTGTAGCTTCACTACACTCATCCTTTATCCCGTATGTAATGATTAAACATAAGTAGTGTGTTGTGTTTTTTAAGAAGGTTTTTAAGAGTACTGGAAAGTGGGAATAATGTTAACATTTCTTAAGTACCCACTGTGTCCTAGGTAGGAAATTAGATGCTGCCTGTACTTTTTCTCCTTTAATCCTCAATATTTTGTGAGATATGTAGTAATTATTCCTATTCAGGAATTCAGAAGTAAGGTTGCTCTGTGCTGACATTTGAATCAAGATGTCATCAGACTCCAGAACACCTGTTGTGCATACTTATGCCGCCTGTCAGTAGGTGCTCAATAAATGCCAGACTAAAACCAAATAACAACTGGATGATCATTTGAGATTTTTGTTTTGTTAAACCTGCTTTGGCAATAACAATTTCTTAACGTTTGTTAAGCAGTTCATGGTTTCAAAGTGATTTCACTTTTATTGCCTGTTTTAATTATCATGGCTGCAAAACAAATCGCCATAAAATTTAGAGGTATAAAAAAAGTATTTTGCTTTTAGAGTCTGTGGGTCAGCAGTTCAGACAGGGTACAGCAGGATAAGTTGTGTGTTCCTTGGTATCTCAGCTGAAAGATTGGGGTCTGCAATATGAAGGTTCTTTTCTCCTATATCTACTAGTTGATGATGGTTGTCATCTGGGGCTTCACTTGCTCTCTACATGGGAATCTCCATGTTATCCCTCTAATTTAGGTTATCTTACAGTATGGTGGCCACATTCCAAAGTTGAATGTTCTGAGAGAGACATAGGCACAGAATGTGGGACCAACAGCCATGCTGTTTCTTCTTTTTATAATCTACCCTCAAATCACATAGTATCACTTCTTTTTGTACTCTCGTCAGAATGCGTCACAAGCCCCTGCCCAGATTCACGGGGAGGGAAAATAGACTCCCGCTCTGCAGTAGAAGACTGCCAGTCACACTGTAAGAATGCTATGTGGGATAATGTGTATATATTGGTGTAGCCATCTTTGGAAAATACAAATTAACCTGTGAAATAGATCAAGCATATCACTTTACTAATGAAGAAATGACTCAAAGTACTAGTACAGTAGCACGTCTCTTAGGTGCCTCCCATAAGACTGGGATACATGATCTATTTGATTATTATACACATCCCACATTATTAAAGAGATAAAGTAAAAGATGTATAAAATATCAAATTGAGGTATTTGCTAACACAAGATCAATGGAATAATCAGCATTTTGGGAGACTATGCCAGCACCATTTAATTTTTATTTTAGCAGTTGCCCTTGGATTCTGATCTACCTGGTTAACTTAGAAGGTTGACAAACTACAGCTGGTGGGCCAAATCCAGCTACCTGTGTTTATGTAAAGTTTTATTGGAACACAGACACCCACTCATTTGTTATTTTCTGTGACTGCTTTTGTGCCTCCATGGCTGAGTTGAGTAGTTGCAACAAAACCATTTAGCCATCAAGGGCACCTGGGTGGCTCAGTCGGTTAAGTGACCGGCTTCGGCTCAGGTCATGATCTCGCGGTTCGTGGGTTCGAGCCTCACGTAGGGCTCTGTGCTGACAGCTAGCTCAGAGCCTGGAGACTGTCTTTGGATTCTGAGTCTCCCTCTCTCTCTGACCCTCCCCTACTCCAGCTGTCTCTCTCTCTCTCAGAAACAAAACATTAAAAAAAAAAACCATTTAGCCATCAAAACCTAACACAATTACTAATCTGGCCCTTTACATAAAGTTCGCGTACCCTTGGTCTAGAAGATCAACCAATTGCTGTCAAACAATCAAATCCCTCTCAACTTGAGGCTGTAGTTTTGACCAATTCATTTGTTCAGTACATATGAGAACTAGCACAAGTGCTATTAAAACAGATAACTTAATGCTTGCCCTTAAAAGAGTTCACAGTACAGGAGAATCAGACAACTCTAAATTTACATAGTACAGTGTCATGACTGGTGCTGTCTTAGACCTATGCACAAATTTCTTTCTCTGAAAAGTACTATGGCTAAAGATTAGGATCTGATCCCCTCCTTCCCCAGAAGGCTTCCTGGAAGACTGATAATGATCAGGTTCTTAGAAATAAGTTGTAAAAGGACCGTTAGATGTAGGAAAAGCATGAGCAAATGTATAATAGGAGTTTTAATCTTTCAGGAATAGCTGAAAAGTAGAATGGGATTGGAGAAGTAAAGAAAGGTAGGACTGGTGGTGACCATTAAAACCACTGAGGCAAAAAATGATTTGAGAGCTCTTTAAGAAACAGAATTGTCAGAACTTGTTAATTGCTTGTAAGAATGGCAAAGAATGTGGAATGTAGAATGACTGACCTGAGCAACTAGGTGGTCGGGGAAAATGGTGCCAATTTACTAAGATAATTGGATACTTTGGGAGGAATAGATTTAAGCAGAAAAGAAAGTTTCACGGTTGGAGATTTTTTTTGATTTGCAATGCCTGTGGAACATAATGAAGTCGGGTAGGCTGTTGGCTTTGGAAGTTTAACACTCAACAAAAAGACTTGAGAGTTTTCAATAAGTGGGTATTTGAAACCTTGGGAAAGATGGGGTCATCTATAGAAGATACATAAAGCAAAGAGAAAGCAAAAAATAGAAATGGAAAACAGAAGCACTTAAGAGATGCATGCATAGAAAAGAGAAGGAAGACAAGCCCTTGGAAGGAACAGCTGGAGCCAGAACAGTTTTGAATGTCTTTGCATTTAATGATTTTTGGCAAGTTTAGTGAAGTGGTAGGATCAGAAGCTGGACTGTAGTAACAATTCAGAACTGACAGAAGGTGGGGAAAGCAGTTAGAACAATAAGGCTTGAATACACTGCAGAATTGAGTTACCAACTAAATTAAAATCCCCTATGGAGATGGCAGAAGATAGACTCCAAAGCAAAGGTAGAGGGGTTGACTTTAGGTGAAAATATACCATATTCACTGAGACCTCCATGAGAGAAGGGACAAGGGACAAGAACAGATAAGCTCGCTTGTGCTTGTTGTTCTGATGGGTTACGGAACTCATTTCATTCCTCTCTACTGCAGTCTCTTTAATGTAAGCATTATTGTCCTTTATCAGTGAGGAAATTAAAGAGGAGGGGGGTTATCTTGCTCAGGGTCACATCTTTTAAGTGGTGGACCTGGTACCTAAACCCCAAAGTTCATTTCCTTTTTATTTTTTTTTTTCTTAATGTTTGTTTTTTAGAGAGAGACAGAAGCCCAAGCAGGCTGCACTGTCAGTATAGAGCCCGACGCAGGGCTGAAACTCCTTAACCATGAGATCATGACCTGAGCCAGAATCAGAGCCGGACACTTAACCGACTGAGCGACCAGGTGCCCCCAAAGTTCTGTTTCTGATGTGCTCCTGCTCTCCTCACTCCATCCTATTCACCTTTCCCCTGCTACATGTGAATGAAGTCTAGAAGTTAATGTTAGTCCATAGACCCATATCAACAGGGGCATTTGTTTTTCTTCTAAAGAAATTCCTTTTTAAAAAAACTTAAGTGTTTAATAAAAGTATTTAATGTGATATACACATCATAAAGAAGTCACATATTCTCTTTTTGATAATTCATATTTCAGCTACCCTGAAAAATGGCAGATTTTTAAGAAAAAGAAATTGTAGGGAAGTAGGAAGAACCAAAGACTCCTATAAGGTTATAGAGTTAAAAACTTAAGAATTTGCCTCCAAATGAGGCATTTCGGGAATTCATCTCCAGTGTGTTAGATTTGGATAACCGTAGTTTTTCCTTTCTTGGAAGCTTTGTGATGTAAATATGGAATAGTGCTTTATTTCTTTTTTTTTTCTTCAGGTGTCTGCACTCGGGGCAGAGTTTTCATCGGAGGCTTGCAGAGAGTTAGGCTTCTCCAGCAACTTGCTCTGCAGCTCTTGTGATCTTCTTGGACAGTTTAACCTGCTTCAGCTGGACCCTGACTGTAGAGGATGCTGTCAGGAAGAAGCACAATTTGAAACAAAAAAGGTATTGTTATCTTGTATCTCTCATCCATTAGTTGGTATAGTTGAGATAAGGTGAAATACTAAATTGCTTAATCACTTTAAATATAAAGAAGTCTCTAGCTTTTACATTTTGTAATTTTAAAAACTCAACTGATTTCTGTCTGGCCCACTAGATGAATTAAAACACTAGATGAATTAAAACAAATAGAAAGGAAAAGTAAGGTTGCATACCAGGACCCAGTTCTGTCATGGTTATTCAGCAAAGGGGATGCAGAATTACTATAGCCTGATTGGATCCTAAAGGCCTCCAGTCTTCCTAACTTCTGGCCACATGACGACAAAGAAGAATTAATTAGATGCTTGTATTCATTTGTAAGAAGAATTTAGTCTTTACGATGAAATTTGAGACGAAAGTATAGCACCTTTTACCTGGCACATAATTGTAGGCAGTAAACTATAACTTTTTATCTGGTTAACAAAGAATATGGTTTGTTAATTTACACAACTATCACTAATATTTACAGGTACCTAATCTCCTCTTTAACACCTGAAAACAACCAAGAATAGATAGTTCTAACTGTCCAATAAAATCTGCTATATTTTGATTCAATGTTCAGATTAATAATAAACTTTTTTAAATTTTTAATTTTTAAATATTTTCATTAAAACCCTTACACTTTTTCGAGTTAAAAAGTGGCCTGAAGGGGCGCCTGGGTGGCTTAGTCGGTTAAGCGTCCGACTTTCGCTTAGGTCATGATCTCACGGTTAGTGGGTTCGAGCCCCGCGTCAGGCTCTGTGCTGACTGCCAGCTCAGAGCCTGGAGCCTGTTTCAGTCTGTGACTCCCTCTCTCTCTGACCCTCCCCTGCCAACGCTGTCTCTCTCTCTCTCTCTCTCCTAGAAATAAATAAAACATTAAAAAAATTAAAAAAAAAAAAAGTGGCCTGAAAAGATCATTTATATAAGCCAAATTAAACTGAATTAGTGAGTTCCGTTGTTTGGGGTGAGGAAAAAAGTTCACATCTCTTTGTTAGATTTCCTTTTAATATCTTTCACTTATACATACTGAATTCTATTTTGAGGTGTTACAGTTTGTAAAGCTTTCAGATGGTAATTCTGTCTTACTAGGTAGTAAAGGTTTGTTTCTAACACGGACTATAGTTTTATAGTTCCAAAAGAAAACAAGCTTTAAATGTTAATATTTAACCAAAACTTATTTAACTTTTTTACTGTTTGAGAAAGGCGGTGTGAGAGAGAAAATCTGAAGCAGGCTCTGACCCTGTCAGCATTGAGCCCGATGTGGGGCTCGAGCTCATGAACTATGAGATCGTGACCTGAACCAAAGTCAGGAGTCAGACATTTAACTGACAGAGCCACCCAGGTGCCCCTTTAATATTTGTTTCTTAGTTGTGAACCTGAAATTCCTGGTGTCTCAGAAATAGGTTCTAAGCCTTCTGTGTTTTTTCATTTTCTTGATTCATATATACCATTGATATATTTTCATGTTTAGAAGATTTCCATACATAGGAATTAGTCTTCATTGCATGTAAGGTCATATCTAAACAATAAGTTTTAAAAACTTAANGAGCCTGTTTCAGTCTGTGACTCCCTCTCTCTCTGACCCTCCCCTGCCAACGCTGTCTCTCTCTCTCTCTCTCTCCTAGAAATAAATAAAACATTAAAAAAATTAAAAAAAAAAAAAGTGGCCTGAAAAGATCATTTATATAAGCCAAATTAAACTGAATTAGTGAGTTCCGTTGTTTGGGGTGAGGAAAAAAGTTCACATCTCTTTGTTAGATTTCCTTTTAATATCTTTCACTTATACATACTGAATTCTATTTTGAGGTGTTACAGTTTGTAAAGCTTTCAGATGGTAATTCTGTCTTACTAGGTAGTAAAGGTTTGTTTCTAACACGGACTATAGTTTTATAGTTCCAAAAGAAAACAAGCTTTAAATGTTAATATTTAACCAAAACTTATTTAACTTTTTTACTGTTTGAGAAAGGCGGTGTGAGAGAGAAAATCTGAAGCAGGCTCTGACCCTGTCAGCATTGAGCCCGATGTGGGGCTCGAGCTCATGAACTATGAGATCGTGACCTGAACCAAAGTCAGGAGTCAGACATTTAACTGACAGAGCCACCCAGGTGCCCCTTTAATATTTGTTTCTTAGTTGTGAACCTGAAATTCCTGGTGTCTCAGAAATAGGTTCTAAGCCTTCTGTGTTTTTTCATTTTCTTGATTCATATATACCATTGATATATTTTCATGTTTAGAAGATTTCCATACATAGGAATTAGTCTTCATTGCATGTAAGGTCATATCTAAACAATAAGTTTTAAAAACTTAATTTTAAGTAGAGTTGCCTGGGTGGCTCAGTCAGCTAAGCGTCCAACTTTGGCTCAGGTCCTGATCTCCTGGTTTATGGGTTCGAGCCCTGCGTCAGGCTCTGTACTGACTGCTTAGGGCCTGGTGGAGCCTGCTTTGGAGTGTGTGTGTGTGTGTGTGTGTGTGTCTGTCTGTCTCCCTCTCTCTCTCTGCCCCTCCCCTACTCATGCTCTGTCTCAAAAATAAACATAAAAAAAAGTTGTTTTAAATTTTATTTCACGTAGATTTAAAATGTAGGACTTGACTACATTTTAGTAGTAAGTAAGACCCTTAGTCTTAGTAAGACCCTTCCACTTGATTTTCAGGCCTTGATTTTTTTTTTTTTTAAATGAACTCTTCACATGGGACAAATTGTAGAAGGAATCTGTATGTCATCTTCTAGTTGCAGTGCTCTTATTCTATGGTCCATACCACTGCTTAGCCAACAACGATTATTTCCTAAGACACCAAACTTAAAAGAATTGAACAAGAGATGTTTTATAATAAACTGTTTATCACACACAGTGTCTTATAATTAAGGATAAATTAAGAGGTTCTACCTTTAAGTCATATCAGATGTTCTTTAAACAGTAAACCAAGTGCGTGTAAAAGCTCTTTTTACTTACTGCCCTTTTTCAGTAATTCTTCAATACTATGCCATTTTTATGTTATATTTTTACTAGAATCAAACTTGAATCACACCCGTTTCAAATTATATTTCTGTGCAGTTTTCATTATTAATTTTGTGGTATCTTGACACTTTTCACCACTTACAGCTCAGCAGTAACCATAGTCTTAACATATGCACAAATAATTACAAGCTGAAATGATTATTGTATGTAAATATAAGTGAGTCTGTGTCCTAATATAACTTTATGCCATTTCCATTGTTTTTTCTTTACTCCTTGCTTCTAATCACTACAGTATACTTCTCATTAAGCATTTGCTAGCACACTGTTTCACAAAATTGCTAAGTGGTTTTAAGAAGCCTAGTAGAACCAAAAATGCCAGAAACTCTTAGAAATATTGCTGGAGATATGAAAGTATGGCATATTGGACAAGGCATATTAGACGTAAATGACATTCAAGTATAGAACTAGTACTTAATATGTGCAGCACTGACCTCTGGATTATTGGTATAAGCTCATAGGTAAATATGTGCAGTATTTTTTTTCTATGTTAGCCTTGCCTTAAGGCTTAATTTTGAAATCATAGTTGGGATGCCTGAATGGCTCAGACCTTGATTTTGGCTCAGGTCACCATCTCCTGGTTTTGTGAGTTCAAGCCCCATGTCAGGCTCTGTGCTGACCCTGCAGAGTCTTTTTAGGATTCTCTTCTCTCTCTCTCTCTCTCTCTCTGCCCCTCCTTTACTGACACTCTTTCTGTCTCTCTCAAAATAAATAAACTTTTAAAAATTATGAAATCATAGTTAAATTTAGTTCTAATTTCATAAAAGTAAAAATTTATAATATATAGACTAGTGCCTTACATTAAAAACATTGAAAATACTTAAACACGTTTGTGTATATATATAAATCGTTGTGAATATAAATTCTTTAGAAGAGAAAATTGTGAATGTATTCATCAAACAGGAATGGTTTCCTAATTTATATATAAGTATAACCAGAATACTCGTTTTGGTTCTTGCTTAATTGTATGCTTTATAGGTCTTTCCAGAGATGAGGCTAAATGTTTTTAGTAATGCTTACTCATTTCAGAGGCTGAATTTAGCCTTTCATAGCCAGAAGTTTGTTTTAAAAATAAATAAATAACAAAACTTAATAACAGAGGATGTCTTTGAAATCCCTTATTCTACAAATATGTACTCCATTACTTTTGTTTGGTCTTATTCTCCCCCACCCATTTTGATCATAAAGGACCTACTTAGCATCACAATACTAGATAGAATGAGGTTTTTTGATAAGCGGCTTTCCTACTAGTTTTGCTCTTAACTATGTACCTAGGTACCATTTACAAATAATAGGATGTTGGCTTAATTGTGAAGAGCGTACTAATTTGTAGTTTGAAGAAAAAACTAATGAAAGAAAAGGTATTATACAGTTCACATTTACTAAGTAGCATGAGTAACTTCAGCTTAGTCCATATATAGAATCTTTGAATAGAAGGGAAGGGACATTGTTGGTTTGTTTTTTTTTTCCTTCTCCCCCACTACTGACTGGCTTTTTCTTTGTAGTGGGACATCATAGTAACTGCCAGTTCCTGAGTATTAAATCTTTTAGCTCTTCTCATGAGAAGGGGATTAATTCTTCCTCATTTACTTTCTTTGAAATATTTCAAACAGTGATTTTTTTCTAGCTCAGGTTGGGTAACTAACTGTTAGCTGAGATGATGGAAGAACGTAAGGCCAGTTGACTGCTACAGCAGCTATGTGGAAGGCTGCACCATGCACAGACAGTTGAAGCCGTGAAGAGCAGGGACTAGGTGAGCAGTCCCATAGATCGCTTACCTTTTTCCCCCCTCAGTTACTGGAGTAAATACATTCTACTTGGGCTGGCTTCAAAGATTTAGCTCAGGTGTCTCCCCTTCTCGGAAAGCTTCCTTATTTCAGTTCCCTTACTTATCCACCACTAGCACTCTCAAGTGATGTTAGCTATACCTCTGTATTCCCAAAACACTTGAGAATACCTTGATATGCACTTAACCTTCACTATACTATATTATTTTGCTTTTCTTTGTCTTCCAATAAATTGTGCTCTTTGAAATCTAGAACAGTTTATTTCTGAATCCACAGGTTTTAACATACAGTGTTTCATAAGGTTTTGTCTTTGAATGGGGCTGTTTTTACTAAGTTGGGAAAGTTGATTTTTTTTTTCCCATTAAACATGTATTGAGTGCTTTTTATATACCAGACACCAAGACAGGCACTATTGATACAGATATTGAAGGGCTGCCCCTACAATCCAGTGGGGAGGTAGACCAGTAAGCAGGTAAGTAAACCCAAAGTGTGGTGTGCTGGGGGGAAAAGGGACAAAGCTTGGAGGAGGTGAAATCTAACTTGAGAATTGATGGAAAGTGTATCCAGGTGAGCAGAAGAAAAGGGAAATGGCAGCTCTGGCGACAGGAGACAGGGACCTAGAGTGCAAGGTGGCAGGGGATGAGTCCAGAGAGGCAAGCAGGAACCAGGACATCCTGTCTCACAAGTCCTGCTAAGAGATCTGGACTTTGTCTTAAGGGCAGTGGGAGCCATGGAAGTGTGTAAGCCATGGAGTTACTCGATCAACTATATATTGGTAGCCATAGAAAAGGTGATTTAAATGTGTGTGTGTGTGTGTGTGTGTGTGTATGTATGTATGTGTATGCTGAAAACGTACTTGAACTTTGTAGATGCTTGTGACTTTTTCATATATTTCACTTATACATGCTGAGTATAAAAGATTTGTCTTTATGTTGGCAGTTATCGATTCACAACACTTTAGTTAAAATCATCACAAAGTGTAGATCTCTCATTTATATTTTATTTATAAGGACATTGTAAGCATCTCAAATATATCTAAAAAGAGATGTTAATAAACACAGATTTTGAGGGATCACAGTCTGGCTGCTAACCGTTATAGGTATTTTTTCAGACAGTACATGACCATCAGGTTAAAAGTTACCTAGGATTTTCCTGAAGATAAGCATAGATCAAGTATTTTTTTCTATTAAGAATTTAACTTCTGTTGTCCAAGATTTATAAGGTTAAATGTAGTATTTCAGTAGATGGGTTATTTTTCTTATCTTTTTATACTCTTTCAGTTCCGTGAATTTGAACTTGACTAAGGCAGCTTGGCACTTCTTTCTTGTCTCCTCATTTATGTAAGGTTTTCATATCTTAATGATTTCACCTTCTTCTGGACATAGCGATTATAGAAGTTTTATACTTCTCCTTAATTATATGTCTCTATTTCTGTAGCTAGTACCTGTTCTCTTTAAGATCTTGGTTCATCAAGATGCTTGAGGTCCCACTACTTTCCTTTCCCTTTCAAAATATTTTTATTTATTATTTGATTAAATAGTCATCAATTATTTTGTTGGTTTTTAACACTTCCTGTTCTTCTGCATTTATACCTACCTTTTCTCTGAGCAGTCATTTTGAAGATTTGACTAGAGACCAAACCAGAGTACTTCCTGAGTTGAAAAAAGTCAACTTACCTGAAATACTTAAAAAAATGAACCAGTAAAGCAAATTATTTCAACTTAATTTGCTGTTCAGTCCTGATTATATCAGGAAGGAGTTTAGAGTAGTGTTTAAGAACACGAACACGGGCTGTGGAACCAATCTGTCTAGGTTCAGAAAGTCCATTGCTACCCATTTGATGATCTTGATCATCTGTTTACAAATTGATTATTCTTGTTTATAAATTGGAGATAATTGTTACTATCTCATAGGGTGGTTATAAGGAGTGAATGAGTTAATATATGTGCACTGCTTAGAATAGTCCCAGCATGTAATAAATCCTAGGTAAATAATTGGGTCTGGTGGTGGTATCTGATTTGCTGATTTAAAAAACAAGGGACACCTCAGTGGCTCAGTTGGTTAGGCTTCCGACTTCAGCTCAGGTCATGATCTCATGGCTTGTGAGTTCAAGCCCTACATTCTGCTCTGTGCTGACAACTCAGAGCCTGGAACCTGCTTTGGAGTCTCTCTCTCCCCCTCCCCACTCGCACTCTGTCTCTGTCTCTGTCTCTGTCTCTGTCTCTCTCTCTCTCTCTCTCTCTCTCTCAAAGTAAACATTAAAAAAATTTGAGGGATGTCTGTGTGGCTCAGTCAGTTAAGCAGCTGACTTCACCTCAGGTCATGGTCTCACACTTCACGAGTTCGAACCCCACGTTGGACTCTGTGCTGACCATTCAGAGCCTAGAGCCTGCTTTGGATTCTGTGTGTGTCTCTCTGCCCCTCCCTTGCTTGTGCTCTGTCAAAAATAAATAAACCTTTAAAAAATTGTTAAAAAATTTTTTTAAATAAAAATGTGGAGGACTCCAAGAATAGCATTATAATGATTGCTCTTAGCAAAGTAGGGTAAAAGAAAATAGTTAGGAAATACAACAAGAACTATTAGATTTGCTACTGCTAAAACTTTGGAACAAAATTTTCTGTTACTCCACTTTTGAGCTCCTGAATCATTTGAATCAAGAAGAACAAGAGGAAATATGATAATGAATTGGTAGTATGAAAACTTACCATTCGCAATTACTTGTTTATATGGAACAACAGAAATTATGTCAAACATAACTTTAGGTTTCAAATTTTGATTGACATTTTAATAAGGAAAATACTATAAATATGAATTTTTAAAATGTATACCATTTTCATCATTATTAAATGCATATAAAAATTGTGTTTGAAGAGAAAATGTTTTGCTACTTGAAAAAAATTTCAAAACCATTATAAAATGAAACTTTTTCTTAGGATAAACCTGTTCCAGAAATTAATTGAGACCCTTTTTTAAAATCAGTTGAGAATAAATATTAGTACTGGTTTTCAAATTTTTTTCAGATGGTAGATCAGGTTGAAGATATGAGATTCTTTGAAGTAACATGTTATAATGTAAATCAAAAATATATTTGTAATATAAAAACTATTGCTTTGTGAAAAAAGCAAGTTATTGGACTAATTACAGTGTTTCCCTACTAACATTCCTCTGCTATTTGTATTTTTTATCTAATACATGATTACAGATTTCAAAGGTTTAAGAATATTCTGGAAGAGAAAAGCTTAAAAGTATTTAAAAAAAAAAAACTCCACAGATTGAGATTTTTTTTTTAATTTGAATTTTGGAACATCTTGGTGTCATTCACAAAATACAAGTAGAAGCCTACTCTGCAGATCACCAAATTATACCATTACTGGTTCTGGAAAATAGCTCAACAGTCCTGGTATTTGTTAAAGGGCCTTTATTTTCATCTGAAATATAGTAGTCAGATAATATTTGAAAAATACCTATCTTCAGTAATGATTGTATTATACTAGGTTTGAATAAATGGACCTAAGTAGGACGTAAAATAATTTTAAGAATATAGTTAGATCCCTTCGACTTCCACTTCATCCCTTCCACTCCATTACCTAATTGGAGTTAGACTTATGCTAATTGACTAGCTTTATATTGTGGCATTCCTATTTTCTGTGTGTATAATACTCTTCTTTTGACATTTATACGCACTCCCAGCAAGCCAGAGACAGTAGAGAGGAAATATTAATATCTATAGTTTATTAGAAGTTTACCCCCTTTTTATAAAAGTTTTTGAAAGAGTTGAATTTTTATCTCAGCTAGTAGTTTTGTGACTTTGAGTTAGGAAGTTGCTCTAGAATCTTCACTTTTGTTGCAGTAATTATATTGGCTCACCTGTGAGTGTTTATTATACCTTGGTTATATGCTGAAGTATCTTATCTACGTTATTTAGTCACAACAACTCTCTCTAATGTAAATGCTGCTATACCTGTTCAACAGAAAAGGAAACTAGGGTGTTATCTGCCAAAATTACTCAGGCAATTAGGTGCTACAACCCAGCTTCATCTCAGGTCTGTTTGACTCCAGAGCCCCGAGTTTTTAAACCTCTATTGTATTTTGCCTCTCATCTTGGAAATATGAATAGTAATACCTACTTCACAGACTTACTGGAAGAAAATGAATGAGTTAAATATAAAACACCAGACTCCCTTTTTGAAGATTCCTCTTGCATTTATAATTAACACAATTCCATTGGTAGTTTTTAGTTTAAATTATTAAATCTTTACTTTTCAGTTTACCATAGACTTTAATGACTCCCCCATTACTTGTTTTTTCTCAAGGCTGTGTTGACAAATTTGGCCCTACGGCCCAAACAAACATTTTCAATAAGTATATAATATTTTCACAGTTCAGGGAAAAGAACATCAAAACATTTAGTTACATCCAATTTACATAGAAAATCTGTAGCTGGTTTCAGAACAATTTAGAAGTCAGCTTAAACAGCATTATTCAAGAAAGTGGCATATGTTAAGCGTTAGCCTATCTACTACTGGTAGAGCTGCTACTGGTGTGTAAAACATAGAAGGATGAAATGGAGGTTAAGCTAACTGTGCGTGAAATTGTAGTCGCTAAAGAAATTTCACAGTTACTTAAAATAGTTTCTCTTTTGTAGTGTGTCTGCAGCATAAGTACATGAGCTGTTTCTTCAAAGAAAACAAAAATATAAGTCTTAAGCAGATTATTTCTAATTATAATATTAAAACATTAACAAAGAAGCTTTTTTTTTTTAAAGATCTGAATAATGTTTGGCAACAGTTCTAGTTCAGTGAAAGAATCACTAAGACTCCTACATAGCAACGGTACTAAATAATAACACAAAATTTTTTACTTAATAATAGCTACTAACATTTGTTAACTTGTACGAAGTTGCTGTTCCAAGTCCTTTATATTAATTAATTTATACAATCCTCACAACAACTGTGAGGCAAGTGCCATATTACCCACATCTCCTAGTTGAATCTAAGGCTAAAATCATTCAGCTAATATATGGTTATAAATATATGTATCATTTATGTAAGAGAAGTTTTAAAATATTTTGTGTAGTTATTTCATTGAACTGAAAATATTTATTTCTTTTATATATTTCTAAATGTGACATTTCATCTGTCTTTAATTAAAAAATAAATGTTGTCAGGGTACTTGGGTAGTTCAAGTCAGTTAAGGTCTGACCCTTGATTTCAGCTCAGGTCATAATCTCAGGGTCATGAAAACAAGCCCCGCTATGTCAGGCTCTGTTGTGGGCATGGACCGTGCTTAAGATTCTCTCTCCCTCTTCCTCTACCCCTCCCCAGCTTGCTCCCACACACACGTTCTCTCTCCCTAAAATGAATGAAATAATGAATAAATGAATGTAGTCAGTTTTTTTAGGCATTTAACAAATTAGGATCAAGGTTCTATCTATGCATATTAGAACATTTTGTCACATTTGCAGATTGTGATATTTAAAAAGGAAATAAACCTTTAAGGTAATTCATGATCCAGGCTGTCTTACAACTACATTTCCTAGATGTACCTACCTGAGAGTCCAAATAAACTTTGTACAATAAATATTTCTTCTTGGTATAGGCTTTCAGAATGTCAAAATAAAACGGTAATCACTGTCCTTAAGGAGTCAAGTAAATAGGCATGGAAATTGGGCTGCTCGACTGCAGTTGGCAGGATACTTTACTGAGCTAAAGCATAATATCCAGTGTTATGAAGGTAACCACTAAAAGAATTAGGAATAAGATAAAAAGTTGAAGACAGAATAAATCTCTTAAAGTTTATATATCAAGAATTACAGATATAACCATGTTAATCATTACCAACAGAAGAACTAAAAACAGTTTAAAAGTTGTTGAATGGCAGGTAGGAGGCAGAGAAAAATTTTTATTTCTTTTATATTTATATCCTTCTATACAGTTTCTTCATTGCTTCCAGATGCATTGGTTTCTTTGAAAAATTCAGTGAAATGTAGGCCGTAAATAAAATAGATACTCGTGCTATGAAAGCACACAGAAAGAAGGGCATATAACCTTTTGACATTTCAGGTAAATATCACCACTTGCTTATATAGAAGTTGCTGTTTATGGTAACATGGAAAATAATTAGGAGAAAACTCATCTATGACAGAAAAGATAGTGAAAAGGCAAAGTCATGAAGAAGAGAGCCATCTAAGATAAATCCGATAGCTTGGTTATGAGAGATGATGCTGGTTAGGAAGGTAGGGCCTGTGTACCTTGATAAGAAGTTTGGACTCTATCCTATAGGCAGGGAGCAAAATTTAAAAATTATAAACAACTAACTGGCGTCAGATTTGTATTTTAATTACTTTCATTGTTGGTATGAAGGAAAATTGATAGGACAGAGGGGAATACAGTTGCCAGAAAAATATATTGCTGTTTTCCAGAGGCAAGATAAAAAGGCTTAAGCCAACATATTGGTAGTAAAAATGGAGAAGAGACAGATCTAAAACAGATTTAGGCAATAAAACCTTCAGGATTTATTGATTTACTGGATTGGAAGGGGGTATAGGTGAGTAAAGATGTTTCCCATGCTCTAATTTGAGAAACTGGTAGCCTCAACAAAAGAAGGCTACAGTAGACTTCAGTGAGTTACAGGGTAGCCCCTTAAATGCGGTGATTGGGGATGGGAAAAGGGGCAGTAAAAGTACCACTTTGGTGCAGACTGCCTTTTCAGTTTTCCTTCTGAAGAAGTAAGTGTTAAAAGTTTTAACTTAGAAGGCCATAAATTTTATCTGAGTGCCATAATGAAATGTAAAATTGGTAGTGCGCTTGTCAGAAAACGGGCAAAAATAAAATGTGTGGAATGGACCAGTTTCTTTTGTTCTACTTTCATATTGCCATTCTTAATATTTAACCTTCTGGATTATTATAGCTTTATTTTTGTATCTTTTTGATGTATATTAGGAGATTACCTTCTTTACTTTTAATAGAGTGCTACCATCATGTAATTTGTGCTGGTTGTGTTGTTTTATATTTCAGCTATTTGTACCTTTTTTATATTTGTAACCTTTCTTAAAGATGATCATAATTGCCTGTTTTATGACAAATAATGTTCAGTATTGACGTGGTAGTAACACCAACAGAATTGAATTCTCTTTTGAAAAGCAGCTTTTGCTACCATATATATATCACATTTGTAGTCAGTTTTTAAGGCCTACTTAATGTGGTGAGGTTGAACCATATTTTGTCTGGATCTCTGTTTTACAAATTAAGAGGAAAGTAGGTTGTATTCTTCAAACAGTAAGGAGCAAAAAGACAATGAATTTTTTATTGGGTACTATATACTAAAGAGCTGTTTTCTAAAATATTTTTACTTCACCAAGGGGCTAGTTGGTTTCATTTTTAAGCTACTTACTAAGATATTCAAGATAGGGTGCGTGGATGGCTCTGTCCGTTAAGCATCTGACTTCAGCTCAGGTCATGATCTTATGGTTCCTGAGTTCAAGGCATGTTGGGCTCTGTGCTGACAGCTCAGTCAGGAGCCTGCTTCAGATTCTGTGTCTCCATCTCTCTCTCTCTCTGCCCCTCCCCTGCTTGCACTCTGTCTCTCTCACCCTCAAAAATAAATTAACACAAGAAAATTCTTTTAAGATACTCAAGCTTAATTAAGGCCATTTTTACTAATTCTTTGGATATTTTGAGCTCAGGAAGTCTAGTAGTGTTGTGACAGGTTACTTCTTTTCATTCTGTCATGTTTCCTAAATATCAGTAGAATTGAATGCATTGTTCAAGTGATGCCCCTGGGTCATTCATCCCGGTAGCTGAAATGTAAAGGGGGGAGGGAGAGTATATATGGGTGTATTTTTTTTCAGGTAACAGTCAAATTGTTACAACCTTACCTATTGGTTATGAAATTTTCCTTGTTTTAGGTATATATACAAATTCTGTTATTAATCACAATAATGAAAGAAACCTTGCTTTTTTTCCCCTTAGATTTCATAGTTTGAATGATCTGATTTGGAATGTGGTGATGTCAAACATTTTATGTTTTTGTTTCATTTTGTTTTAATACATTTTTATTGAGCTTTTCAGTGGAATAGTGATTATATGTTAATGAAAGATTCCCTGGTATATTCTCACTTCCTTGGAATTTAATTTAAATTAAGGTTGATGTTCCCTTGTTCTGTAGCTTTCTCATTCTCAGGGCAGAAACTAAAGATACAAAAATGAATAGCACTTTAATACTGTAGTAGAATAAGCTTTAATTTTAGGGAGCTTCCTTAGACATGGTCATTGCTTTATGTTTCTTCAGAGTTCGTTAGAAAGCACCTAAAAATAGTGTAATCTCAGGGATATAATGTTAGAGAATTATATTTACCAGTTTGGTTTACTATAATTGT
Organism: Crocuta crocuta; assembly: GCF_008692635.1. NCBI lineage: Eukaryota > Metazoa > Chordata > Mammalia > Carnivora > Hyaenidae > Crocuta > Crocuta crocuta. The sequence continues at coordinate 15,073,678 of NW_027533089.1, forward strand.
AAAACTGAACTTACTTCCCTAATCCTCCGTATTCATTTATTGTTCCTTTGCAAGAATCCCATTAGTCAAAGTATATGAAAGTGTCAACAGAAAAACTATTTGCCTTATTCATCTGCTTTAGTGATCTAAAATGAAATCTTGATCAAAGCTTTATGACAAGATCTCAAAAAATTTAGTGCCCTATTTGTCCATGTGTAATTGTAGCTTGTTTCTCGTACTCTATGCACTTTAAAAAATATCAACACATACCAAAAAATAAAAATACCAAAAAATATGGGAATGATTTGATGATGGTTAATTAAAATTTAAGACATCAACAGATCACTAAACATATAGTTTTGTTGAAAATTTTTTCTTGAGAATTAACTGGCCAAATTTTGCTACAAGTAGCTTCTGCGTGGTGTATTTTTTCCATCATATAAAAGGAGTAAAGTTAACTTTAAGAAATTACACTGGATGCAGTTACCCGTTTGGAAGAATGGTTTATTTAATATATTTGAGTGCATCGTAATTGTTTGTATTTAAGAGCTCTAAATAATACACTCAGTTTTCATTGTGTTATAGCCATATTCCCTTATTTTCAAATCCCTACATTTTAACACCCAGTGCTCATCCCAACAAGTGCCCTCCTCCATGACCATCACCCCCCTTTCCTCTTCCCCACCCCTATCAGCCCTCAATTTGTTCTCAGCATTCCAGAGTTTCTTACGGTTTTCTTCCCTCCCTCTTCCCAACTATTTTTCCCCTTCTCCTCCCCCATGGTCCTCCATTAAGTTTCTCCTAATCCACCTATATGTGAAAACATATGGTATCTGTCCTTCTCTGCCTGACTTATTTCGCTCAGCATAACACCCTCAAGTTCAATCCACATTGCTACACACGGCCAGATTTCATTCTTTCTCATTGCCATGTAGTATTCCACTGTATAGATAAACCACATCTTCTTGATCCATTCGTCAGTTGATGGACACTTAGGCTCTTTCCGTGATTTAGCTATTGTTGAGAGTGCCGCTATGAACATTGGGGTTCATGTGCCCCTATGCATCAGCACTCCTGTATCCCTTGGATAGATTCCTAGCAGTGCTATTGCTGGGTCATAGGGGAGTTCTATTAATTTTTTGAGGAACTTCACACTGTTTTCCAGAGGGACTGCACCAGTTTGCATTCCCACCAACAGTGTAGGAGGGTGCCCGTGTCTCCACATCCTCGCCAGCATCTAGAGTCTTCTGATTTGTTCATTTTAGCCACTCTAAACAGCGTGAGGTGGTATCTCAGTGTGGTTTTGATTTGTATTTCCCTGATGAGGAGGGATGCTGAGCATCGTTTCATGTGTCTGTTGGCCATCTGGATGTCCTCTTTGGAGAAGTGTCTGTTCATGTCTTCTGCCCATTTCTTCACTGGATTATTTGTTTTTTGGGTGGAGTTTTGGGAGTTCATTGTAGATTTTGGATACTATCCCTTTATCTGATAGGTCATTTACAACTAACTGTCTTTTTCCATTCCGTCAGTTGCCTATTAGTTTTACTGATTGTTTCCTTTGCCGTGCAGAAGCTTTTTATCTTGGTGAGGTCCCAGTAGTTCATTTTTGCTCTTGATCCCCTTGCCTTTGGGGATGTGTCAGGTAAGAAATTGTTGCAGTTGAGGTCAAGGAGGTTGTTTCCTGCTTTCTTCTCTAGGGTTTTGATTGTTTCCTGTCTCACATTCATGTCCTTCATCCATTTTGAGTTTATTTTTGTGTGTGGTGTAAGAAAGTGATCTAGTTTCATTCTTTGCACGTCGCTGTCCAGTTCTAGCACCATCTGTTAAAGAGGCTGTCTTCTTTCCATTGGATACTTTTTCCTGCTCTGCCAAAGATTAGTTGGCCATACATTTGTGGGTCCAGTTCTGAGTTCTCTATTCTATTCCATTGGTCTATGTGTCTGTTTTTGTGCCAATACCATACTGTCTTGATGATTACAGCTTTGTAGTAGAGGCTAAATTTTGTCATTTTTTTTTCTGAAATTACCAAATTTTATTAGTACTAAAGTTTTACATTTATTTTTTTTTAATGTTTTGATGTTTTTATTTATTTTTGAGACAGAGAGAGACAGACTATGAGTGTGGGAGGGGCAGAGAGAGATGGAGATACAGAATCCAAAGTAGGCTTCAGGCTTTCTCTGAGCTGTCAGCACAAAGCCTGACATAGGGCCCGAACTCACAAACTTGAGATCATGACCAGAGCTGAAGTTGGTTGCTTAACTAACTGAGCCACCCAGGCGCCCCAAGTTTTGCCTTTAAATAAAAGAGGATTTCAAAAATAAGAGCGTATGGCTGCAAGCAAGGCCTCATAAGAGAAGAAAACAGTATTACAACATTTGTCTTGCTTTAGTCACTGCTTACTAGGTTTACGTTTCAGAATTGGTTAGTCTACTATTTGGTCATTTTGCAATTTTTGCCTTATTAATACTTGAGTATAGTGCAAGGCAGTGATTCTCCCTGGCTGTTCATTACAATCACTTGGGTAGCTTTAAAAGTAGTAATAATAATTAAAGTACTGATACCAGGATCTTATCCCCAAGTATCCTAATTTGTCTGCATGAGTTCAGAGATCAGTAGTTTTCCTGTTTCTGCACATGTCTAGTAGCTTTTTAATGTACACTAGACATTGTGATTTATATGCTGTACAGTTTCTAGGTCTCTAGATTATAGTATCATGTGTGAAGAGCATTGGATTTTGCTCTTGCATACTGTTAAACTATGGGTGAATACCTTGGTCTCATAGAGTCTTGGTTTTTAGCTTTATTAGAGTGGTTATTATGTTTTTTTCATTAGTACTAAGGTGCGTTCTTTAGCATAGGCTTAGAAGTGGCAAATTGGGGGTTTAAATGAAAAGCCAAAGGTGTTTGCCTAGCTATACTTTCTACAACAATGAAGGTGTTGAAATTTTTTTCCATTTGTTTTGGCCTATAGAGGATGTTGTCTATCGTTATATCTTGAACTCTTAGCCTAATATAGTTCAGTAGTTGTTATATGTACATTTTTTGGCAAAGGCCAAGTTTTGAAGAGTTTATTCACAGATTTTATGGCTTCTGTGATGTTACCTTCAGTTTCCAGCTGCTCTGGCACCACTGAAGTTTAATTTGGGGTTTCTTAGCCTAACACTTGTTTTTACTCCTTATGAGCAAGAGGCTGCCTTCCGGGAAAATTAGTGGAAGATGTCTGACATGGAGTAAGTTTACAGGTTTGTAGTGGTGGTATCATGGCAGTAAAAGTTAACAAATGCAGTGCTTTTTTTTTTTAATTCAAAAAATTTACATAACTTAAAAGTGTCCCCTTGGTTCAGTGTTATAAATTAACTTATGTCATTATCTAGTTATCTGGTGAGAAACTGAATAGACATATTTTCTTTTGTCTTGCCTTTTAACTTGAACCATTTTGTATAGCCACATAGTTATACTTTAATTACAGAATAGTTATCACCACAAAATTAAGATTTTGGCTGTTTGCTATATATGAAAACCTCATTATAAGCCCTAACTAAAATTTTAAAGCAAGAGTTGGTCAAGTTGGTATGCGAGGGAAAAAATTATTATATTCCAATAATAATTTATCAGAGAAGTCTTTCTATAATCAAAGGAGTATATTGTTCCAAAATATTAGGCAAATACATGAAATGTACAAAATCTACAATTGAGATACATACAAGTAATAATCTCGGTAATACCTAAAATATCTTAAATTGGGAAAAATCAGCTAACCCCAAACCTGAAATTTATTTTAAGAATAGTTAAAATCACTTGTTTTTCCTTTTGTTTTTTATTTTACCCATTCTGACAAGTATCAAGTGATATGTCATTGTGGTTTTGATATGCATTTCCCTGATGATTAATTCTGTTGAGTAGCTTTATATATGTCTGTTTACCATCTATATATCTTCTTTGAAAAAAATGCCTTTTCAGGTCTTCTGCCATTAAATAGATTATTTGGGAGTTTTTGTGTTGAGCTGTAGAATTTGTTTAACAATATTGATTCTTCCAATCCATAAACATGATTTTTTTTTTAATTTTTGTGTGTCTTCTTCAGTTCTTTCCTCAGTGCTTTATAGTTTTCATAATACAAATACCTCACATTCTTGAGTAAGTTTATTCCTGAATATTTTTGTTGTTGTTGGCAATTGTAAATTGGATTCTTGATTTCTCTTTCTGCTGCTTCATTATTAGCGTATAAAAGCACAACAGATTTCTGTACATATTGTATCCTACAACTTTTGAATTCATTGATCAGTTCTAGTAGTTTTTTGGTGGAGTCTTTAGGGATTTCTGTATACAGTATGCCATCTACGAATAGTGATGGTTTTACTTCTTTTTTACCAACTTAGATGTCTTTATAACTTTTAATTGTCTGCTGCAGCTAGGACTTTCTGTACTATGTTAAATAAAAGGTGGTGCAAGTGGATATATCTTAGTCTTATTCCTGATCTTAAAGGAAAAGCTTTCAGGTTTTCACCATTGAGTATGATGTTGGTTTTGGGTTTTCATACATAGCCTGAGATGTGTTCCCTGTAAATCTACTTGTTAAGAGTTTTTATCATGAATGAATGGATATTGTACTTTGCCAAATGCTTTTTTTTTTTTGTACATTGATATGATCATACTTTGATTTATAAATATCAAACCACCCTTGCATTCCTGGAATAAATCCCTCAATCATAGTGAATAATTTTCTTTTATTATATTATTGGATTCAGTTTGCTAATGTTTTGAGGGTTTTTGTGTACATGGTCATCAGAGATACTGACTGGCCTATAGTTTCCTTTCTTTATCTGGTTTCGGTATCAGTAATATTGGTCTCTTTGAATGAATTTGGAAGGTTTCACTCCTCATCTATTTTTTGGAATAGTTTGAGAGGAATAGATATTAATTCTTTTTTAAGTTGTTGATAGAATTAATCTGTGAAGTCATCTGGTCCTGGACTTACTTGTTGGGAGTTTTTTAAATACTGATGAATTTCATTGCTAGTAATTGGTCTGTTCAAATTTTCTATTTCTTACTGATTCAGTTTTGGAAGGTTGTACGTTTCTAGGAATGTATCCATGTCTAATAGATTGTCCAATTTGTTGGTACATAATTGTTCATTATAATCTCCTTTAATCCTTTGTATGTCTGTGGTGTTGGTTATTTCTCCTCCTTCATTTCTGATTTTGAGTCTTCTCTCTTGGTCTTAATGAGTCCTTCCAAAGGTTTATTAATTTTGTTTCTCTTTTCAAAGAACCAGCTTCTGGTTTCAGTGGTCTGTTGTATTGGGGTTTTAGTCCTATTTTATTTATTTCTGCCCTAATCTGTATTATTTCCTCCCTCTTACTGGCTTTGGCTTTCTTTTTCTTTATTTTTTTTTCCTAACTCCTTTAGGCTTTAAAGGTTAAGTTTTTTTAGATTTTTCTTGTTTCTTGAGGTAGATTTGTATTGCTGTAGTTTTCTCTCTTATAACAGTTTTTGCCATATCCTAAAGATTTTGGATCATTGTGTTTTCATTTTCATTTGTCTCCATGTATGTTTCATTTCTTCTTTGATTTCTTAGTAAACCCATTCATTGTTTAATAGTCTGTCATTTAGCTTCCGTGTATTTGTGTTGTTTTCAGCTTTTTTCTTATTAGTGATTTTCATACCATTGTGGTCATAAAAGATGCATGATATGATTTCAGTCTTTTTAAATTTATTATGATGTATTTGTTGCCTAATGTGATCTATTCTGGAGAATGTTCCATGTGCACTTGAAAAGAATGTGTATTTCACTATGTTTGAATGGACTGTTCTAAACATATCTGTTAGGCCCATGTGGTTTAATGTGTCATTCGTAGCCTCCATTTCCTTGATTTTCTGTTTGGATGATCTATCCATTGATGTAAGTAGGATCTTAAAGTCCCCTACTATTACAGTATTATTGTGTATTTCTTTTCTTATGTCTGTTAATAATTGCTTTAAGTACTTAGATGTTCCCATGTTGTGTGCATAGGTATTTACCATTTTTATATCCTCTTATTGGAAATCACAAGTGTTGGCAAAGATGCAGAGAAAAATGAACCCTCTTGCACTGTTGTGGGAGTGCAAATTGGTGTAGCCACTGTAGAAAGCAGTATGAAGGTTCCCCCAAAATTAAAAGTAGAATTGCCCAATGACCCAGTAGTTCCATAACTATTTACCCTAAGATGAAAATACTAATTCAAAGAGATAGATGCACTCCTGTGTTTGTTGCAGCATTATCTACAATAGCTCAGATATCAAAGCAACCCAAGTGTCCATCGACAAATAAAGGGGTACACACACACACACACACACACACACACACACACAC
>NW_027533089.1:15080087-15149950 GCF_008692635.1 Crocuta crocuta
ACTGAGCCATAAAAAAAAAAAAAATGAAGTCTTGCCATTCACTACAACATGGATAGATCTAGAGGATATAATTCTAAGTGAAGTAAGTCAGAAAAAGATGAATACCATATTTTACTAATACGCAATATATGGAATTTAGGAAAGAAAATGAATGAACAAAGAAAGAAAAAAAAAGAGGCAAAAGAAGAAAAAAAGAATGAACCTCTTAAATAGAACAAACCAGGGATTGCCAGAGGGTAGAGGTGGGTGAGAGGATAGATAAAGGGGATTAATAGTACACTTATTTTGATGAGCACTGAGTAATGTATAGAATTATTGAATCACTCTATTATATACCTGAAAGTAATATAACACTGTATGTTATTTATTCTTCAATTTAAAAAGCCATTTATTTTTAAATGAGGTGGAAATTCGGGAATTCAAAAGTCATGATACAAACCAAGGAAAATCAGTTATGGAGCTGAAGTAGTTTGATATTTTTGCTTTCCATCCAGAGGATAGTTTAGGAAATTTAGGAAAACCTATCAATAATAACTTATAAGGAAATAGGTATGGACTCCCAAAGGAAAAAATGCAATTTTACATATTATTTTTATATTTTTCTAAAGGTATCCATGTATTTCCATTTAAGTTATTTGGGCTAGTAGAATAGAATAAGGACCTACTAGTGCCTAGAGTTGAATATCCATACACATGACGCTTCTATGAGGCATACAAAAGAGCCCTACCATCTTGCTATTTAAAAAAAAAAAAAAAAATTTTTTTTTTTTTAAATCTTGCTGTATAAAAGTTACACAACTTTTTTGATTTCTCCTTCATTAGGTAGTGTTCCACAAATGAAGGTCAGCATTTTTCTGTTCCAGTGATACTACTTTAAATAAATCCAAATACTAAGGGCACCTAGGTGGCTCAGTTGGTTAAGCATCCAGCTTCAGCTCAGGTCATGATCTCATGGTTTTTTTAGTTCGAGCCCTGCATCAGGCTCTGTGCTGACAGCTTGGAGCCTGGAGCCTGCTTCAGATTCTGCGCCTCCCTCTCTCTCTATTCCTCCCTTGCTCCTTGCGCTCTGTCTCTGTCTCTCTCTCTCAAAAATAAGGATTTAAAAAACGTCCAAATGCTAAGATGGAAAGTCAAGGAGTTACAATTTTTAAAGTTTTTAACTCCTTTCATACTTTATACCCTAGAGAATTCCTATCAGAAGTAGCATATTTTCAAGTTTCCTTTTTAATACTTATTTTGAGAGTGCATGGTGGAAGTCCCCACATAGAGAGTAGGGGAGAGAGAGAATCTTAAGCAAGCTCCACACTCAGTGCAGAGCCCAACACGGGGCTTGATCTCACAACCATGAGATCATGACCTGAGCTGAAATCAAGAGTTGGACGCTCAACCGACTGAGCCACCGAGATGCCCCTAAATAGTATATATTTTCTTAGGTGAATTGTGTGATGCCAAAGATGCTTATTACTACTTTATAAGTTGCTGAAAGTTGACCACAATTTGTAGTTAACTTACTCACCATGAAAACCCAGTATTGTCTATGAACACTACAAATTCATAAGTAAAAAACCAACTAGCATCACAAATTAATGCTTTTAGAATTTGATATTAATAATGTTAGGCAGCTCTAAGATAAATTTTCTTTTTGTTTACCCTAACTGAAACTAAGCATAACATACTCTATATGTTGTTATCAAAAGAACTTGAAATAATTTTAAAGTTATGTAATGAAAAAAGAGGTATTTAATTCTGTTAAATGAACAATTCTCTCCATTCAGCACACATACATTGAGAAGCTTTGTATCTAGTTCTGGGGGGTAATTATGATAGATAAGACATTTCCTTTCCACAGTCAAATTATAGAATATTTATAGTACATCATAAGAACAGATTTCTACTGAAAGTATCACAAACAGAGTAGGAAATAAACAGAAGTTTTCTTGGAGAAAGTCAGATCTGAACTGCCTATTCACTAAAGAATATGTTTCTAAAATTTCTAACCAGTTGGTGTTTCATTGTACGGAGAAGGACTTTCCATTAATGCATTACAAGTGTGCTGGGACATGGAGTCCTTCAATCTTTGTGACAACCAAATGGAGACTGTGGTGCTCAGGGCCCAACAAGCCATTCATCTGTTATAAGCAGCCTCCTCTTACCCAGTACTCCATGTGTCATCATATGAAAAATATTGGGGAAACAGTAGTGTAAAGAAATGTTGTTATGTAAGTTGACAGAATCTCCACTTCGAGTTTCCAAGGGATCAGAAACTTGCAAATAAAAGATAGATAACCAAATTTTAACATGAAAATTTTCTTATTCTGGTAATATATACAAAACTTAAATTCACCATCTTAACTATTTTTGGGTGTACGTCTATCTCAGAAGTGTTTCATCTTCCTAAACTGAAATTCCCTTCTCTGTAAATAGGAGCTCCCCGTTCTTCCCTCCCCCAGCTCCTGGCAACCACCATTCTACTTTCTGTCTCTCAATTGGACTCCTCTAAGTACCTCATAAAAGTGGAAATGTACAGTATTTATCCTTTTGTAACTGTTTTGTTTCACTTCACTTACTGTCTTCAAGATTCATCCATGTTACAGCATATGTCATAATTTTCTCTCTTTTAAAGACTGAGTATTTCATTATAGGCATATGCCACATTTTGTTTATCCATTCATCTGCCAATAGATATTTGAGTTGCTTCTAACATTTCACTACCAAAGCACAATTCTATATTTAATTTTTTAAGGAGCCACCATTTTATCTTAATGGCTGCATCACTTAACAGTTACCAACAGCAGGTCCCAAGGGTTCTGATTTCTCCACATCCTCACCACCACTTGTTTTTTGTATTGTTGTTTGATAATAGTAACCATTCTGAGTGTGAAGTGGTATCTCATTGTGGTTTAATTGTATTTCCCTAGTGATTAGTGATGGTTTTTTTGTTTTATTTTTATTTTTTTATGTTTTATTTATTTCAGAGAGAGACAGACAGACAGACAGCATGATCAGGAAAGGGTCAGAGAGAGAGGGAGACCCAGAATCCGAAAAAGGTCCAGGCTCTGAGCTAGCTGTCAGCACAGAGCCCGACGCAAGGCTCAAACCCACGAACCATGAGATCGTGACTTGAGCCAAAGTCAGACACGTAGCCAACTGAGCCACCCAGGCATCCCCATGATTAGTGATGTTGAACATCTTTTCGTGACCTTGTTGGTAATATGGTCTGATGTTTTTAAAGATATTCTGATGGCTTGTGTAATAGATTAAATCTTCTTCAAAAGCGATTTACTGTATAAAGTTAGGTCAGATTATTAATGCTGCAAAGACTCTTCAGAGATTATCAGAGTTTTTTGGTTTTGTTTTTTATTTTAGTTAACATACGGTGCAATATTGGTTTCAGGATAGAATGCAGTGATTCATCGCTTGCTTTACGTACAACAAACACCCAGTGTCATCCCAAGTGTCCTCCTTAATATCCATCACCCATCTAGCCCATCTCCCACCCACTTCCCTCCATCAACCCTGTTTGTTCTCTGTTGTTAAGAGTGTTTTTTCTGGTTTGTTTCCTTCTCATTTTCCCTCCTACCTTCTCAGACGTTCGTCTGTTTTGTTTCTTTAATTTCACATGTGAGTGAAATCACATGGTATTTCCCTTCCCTGATTGACTTATTTCACTTAGCATAATACAATCTAGCTCCATTCACATCATTGCAAATGGCAAGATTTTACTCTTTTTGTGTATAAACACACCACATCTTTATCCATTCAACCAGTCAATGGACATTTGGCTCTCTCCATAGTTTGGCTATTGTTGATAATGCTGCTATAAATATAAACATCAGGGTAACTGTACCGCTTTGAATCTGTATTTTTTTATCTTTGCATGATCATTAAAGTTATTAATCTGAAATTCATCAGTAGTTTCAGAGAGTCCATGAATAGTCTGAATTAAAAGTTTCATCAGATTCTCAAAAGTATCTGTGAACCTCAAAAATTTAAGAATTATTGATGTAGCTCAGAATCTCTAAAATGTTAAAAATTCATTTTCTTGGGTAGGTGGAATTAAATGAATTTCAAATTTCTACTTTGTGCTTTTTTTCTTTTTTTCAAAGTATTGAAAATAATCATACATAGTACATGGAATTTTTATGTTACTTTATAACTTAAAAAGTAAAAGCCATCTTTACCTCTTGGACCTATAGTAAAAATAAAATGTAAAAGCTAACAAATAAAAAAATGTAAAAGCTAACAAAATATAGTATGTTCTTATAATTGCCTGCCTTTTAGAGTCCTAGCATTCCCGAGTCACTACAAAAAAAAAAAAAAAATGGGCTCTAGAGCTTAAAAAAAAGTGATGCTTACTGTTGAATCCATTTCAGTTAAATTCATTGCAATAATATATTTACATTGGAGTTTTTCATAATGAGCTTTTACTGTAAAGAGATTGTGCAGGTTCTATATAGCTAGAAAAGCAATATTTACCATTTAATTCATTTCAAGTGAATTTCATTAAGAGAAAATATTTGCATTTTAGTTCTTTCTAATGAGATTTTACTGGTTTTCTCATAATATCTTTACGTAGTACATACTGTAATTACTTTTTAAAGATATTGGATTGGGGTTTTGTTTCATTTTAATATATTGATTGCTTAATTTTAATAGCAACCAGAAGGAATTCTTATTAAGTATGTTGGATAGATGAATACATTCCTGTGTTCAGTGTAGCATTTTAAAAATCCATAGGAAATCTTTAGGATTTTGTGAAGAACTTCAAGGACATCTTACCTATTCAAATTCATCACCAATTCTCTATATCTCCTTCAGTCTTTTTTTCTGGTAGAACCTAAATTCTTCTGTCACTTAATGTCCATGGGCCTTTATTTTCTCTTCTATTGGAGTGGAACTCTGACATTTATTTTATTCTGTACTATCTGTTTAACTGCAATATTTATGGTGTGAAATAACTGCATTTCAAAAAATATACCAATTTTTAAAATTTTTGTTTTTCTTTTTGCAGCTTTATGCAGGTGCTATCCTTGAAGTTTGTGGATGAAAATTGGGGAGGTTCCCTCAGGTCCAAGGTATGTAAAATTATCTCTAGCAAATTCTGACTTTAATAATTTTAAATCAGCATTTCACAAGAATAATTTTATTAAATATTCCCAAGAATAAGAATTTTTATACTCTCTCAACAGTATATGTATTCTTTCCACATTTGTCTTCATGGAGGTAGAGTTTTATTGTAATTATTGAATACTAGGTTACTTTAAGCAAGCATAATATATGATACAATACATAATGAAGTGATTATTTTCTTAAAAGAAGAGCCTTTCCTTTACCAAGTATAAATTTTACAAGAGCCTCTGTTTTAACAGATATAAATAATAATCCCCTTAAATAACATAGCATTCTAATATGTCTTAAATGTAAATTCACTTATATAAAACCCTCCTAAGGAACAATTGGAGTGAGAATAGACCTGTACAATGTGACAAATCATCAAAAAGAGAATTAATTACCATAAAACTTGAGGTGCAGAGAAGAAATCATACATGTACATCTTCACAGGAAATTTTAAAGATAAATATGTAAAAGGATAATTGTGAAAATGTATTCTTTTGGTTGACATCAAACTGTAGTAGAGCTTTGCATGTCCAAAAAGACTTGGACTAAGTCTTTCCTATTCTGTCCTGGCTTGTCATTTGAAAATCAGTTTTATAAAACTGAAATTGCCTAAAAGTAAAGAAGTTCCTTTTTTTGGTCTGCTTTTTTAATTGAAATATCTAAGTGTTCTATTTATATGGCTTGTTTTTATGTCTCCTGACTTTCTCGTGACTTCTTGCCTTGTTCACTTAATTGCAAGATAATTTTTTTGATTTAATATCTTATAAAATTACCTGTATTCAAACATGCCCTTTATTGCTGACCTAGAATTATTTATGATAAAATATTGCTCATTTTGGCACAGAAAGGTAATAGAATAATAGTTTGGCTTGGGAATATTTTCTGAGTCCCAAAGCAGACACACATCTAATTAAATATATTCTTTGTTAGAATAAATATATCCTGGGGGAATAAAAAAGAATAAATATATTCTGATGTAGCACAGAATATATCTACTTCCACTTAGGGAAAAAAATTTCTCATGCTGATTTGTTCTTGTTTTTGTTTTTGTTTTGCCTTCAGCAAACTCAGAATTGTACCACAGTTGCTTTTGGTTTTTTATATCAGTTCTCTAAACTGATAGTGTGATTAGCTGTATTCCTAGAAGTGGCATTTCAATTGTATTGTTTTGATGATATTATTCACATTTACTGACTTGTTTTCTTAATAATCTTTTGTGACTTGGATTTTCATGAGATCAAGAGTAGCTTTGATACCACAATTAGCCTTCCTGTTTGTGCTATCAGATTTTATTATGTCTATACAAATAATTTTTTTTCTACAGTTGGAAGTTCAGTCTTTATAAGCTTGAGTGGAGTTTATCAATCCTTGTAGTAGGACTTAATTGTATATATTTCTTATATATGGTTAAATTATACTTCAGGTGCATGTAGTCATACTGTCTTTTCCTTTTGATAAACAATTAGATTTTAATCCTATGTGTAAATATTTAATACACATTTAAAATGAAAATGATTGTTTAATTCTGTAATGTATAAACATATTCAGTATAATTATATATAATGCCAATGTTTTCTGAGTCCATGAGAAGCTGGTATATTTTAAGTATAATCATTATTATATTCCCACTTTCAGACTCACTGTCTTAAAGATATTCTAGACATTCATGCCATTCTAGGGCATGAAGGACCATTGTCAGTTATTACAGTAACTACAAATACCAAACTAATTTTCATGTCATCATTGCTTTATCGTCTTTGTCGTCAACATCTGATAGCCTCTGGAATTATCATAACTTTCATTATACTTACACTAATTGGAATTTTTTAAATTCACTTAATTTAAAATACTCATGTCATAAAACAGAAAAGAAATTAATGTTAAGTTATTCCAGAAGAGAGAAGCAAGCTTTGAAACCTCTTATTGAACTTAAACCACTGAGTGCTTGTGGGGAAAAATGTCCCAGATTATATTCCAAAGCCAGTTCCAGGTCTGGCTCTTAAGATTCTTCTGATTTCCATGTTGTGGTTGTTTAAGTAGAAAGGGCAGTATGAATACTTCAGTAATGCTTAATATTTTATTGAAGTATAATTGACATAGTGTTTCATGTGTACAACATGTTCTTAGACAATTTTTTGTATTCCACAGTGCTAACCACAATAAGTATAGTCCTCATACCATAAGTGTTATACAGTGTTACTAACTGTATTCTCTATGCTGTACTTTTTATCTGACTTATTTTATAACTAGAAGCTGGTAGCTCTTAACTCTATTAATCTATTTTGCCCATCGCTCCCCCCATCCACTTCTTCTGGGGCATCCAGTAGTTCTATGTATTTGAAGTCTTTTAATGTATTATAAAGTCTGTGTATTATAAAGTCTATGTATTTTTTTGGTTATTTCTTTTTATTTTTTTAGATTTCACATATATGTGAAATCATACGGTATTTTTCTTTCTCTGGCGTATCTCACTTAGCTTAATTGCTCTAGATTCATCCATGTTGTTGCAAATGGCAAGATCTCATTCTTTCTGTGGCTAAGTAATAGTCCATTGTGAATTCTGTACTTTTTTTTTAATTAAAATGTATTTGACATACAATTTTACATTAGTTTCAGGTGTACAACATAGTGATGACAAGTCTATACATTATGCTGTACTCACATGGGCAGAGCTACCATCTGTCATCATACAGTGCTATTACAATACCATTGACTACCTTCCCTATATACCTGTTCCATCTTCTTTAGAGACTTGGGTTGCTTCCCTATCTTGGCTATTGTAAATAATACTGCAATAAACATAGAAATGCATATATCTTTCTTAAATTGTATTTTTGTTTTCTTTGGGTAAATACCCAGTAGTGGAATTATTTGACTATATGGTATTTCTATTTTTAAATTTTTCAAGACCCTTCATGCTGTTTTCACAAGTGGCTGCAGCAATTTACATTCTCACCAGCAGTGCATGAGAGTTTTTTTTCCCCAACATCCTCACCAACGCTTGTTATTTCCATTTGATTCTAACCATTCTGATAGGTATAAGGTTATCTCTCATTCTGATTTTGATTTGCATTTCCTTGATTAGTGATGTTCAGCATCAATTTCATGTGTCTCTGTCATCTGTCTTTTTTGTAAATAAGTCTTATATATTTAAGATACTATCAGATCATTTGCAAATATCTTTTCCCATTCTGTAGGTTGCCTTCTCATTTTCCTGATGGTTTTCTTTGCTGTGCATAAGCTGCTGCTTCTATTCTCTTCTGTTGATCTGTGTGTCTGTATTTGTGCCAGCACCATACTCTTGATTAGTCAGCTTTGTAGCATATTTTGAAGTCTAGGATTTTGATACAGCCAGCTTTGTTCTTCAGTTTCAACATTGCTTTTCGCTGTTCAGGGTCTTTTGTGGTTCCATACAAATTTTAGGGTGATTTGTTCTAGTTCAGTGAAAATGCTTTTGGAATTTTGATAGGGGTTGTGTCAAATCTGTAGTTTGTTTTGGTTAGTATGGACATTTCACAATATCAATTCTTCCAGACCATGGTATGTCTTTCCATTTTTTTTATATCATCTTAAATTTCTATGGTAAATGTTTTATACTTTTCAGAGTGCAGGTCTTTCATGTCCTGGGTTAAATTTATTCCTAAGTATTGTTTTTGGTGCAGTTGTAAATGGGATTATTGTCTTTATTTCCCTTTCTGCTACTTCATTGTTAATATATAGAAATATAACCAATTTCTGCATTATTAATTTTATATCCTGAAACTTTACTGAAGTCATTCATCAGTTCTAATAGTTTTTTGGTGATATCTAGGTTTTTCTCTATATAGTATTTCATCTACAAATAGTGACAGTTTTACTTTTTTCTTTTTTAAGTTTATTCATTTTGTGAGAGAGAGAAAACGCACGAGCTGGGGGGGGGGAGAGGGAGAGAGAGAGAGAATCCCCAACAGGCTCTGTGCTATCAGCTCATGTTGGGCTCAATCCCATGAAATAATGAGATTATGACCTATGCTGAAATCAAGAGTTAGTTGCTCAATCAGCCGAACCACCCAGGTGCCCCTTACTTCCTTTTTAACAATTTTTATGCCTTTTCTTTCTTTTTCTTGTCTGATTGCTGCAGCTAGGACCTCCAGTACTATGTGGAATAAAAGTGGCAAGGCAAAAAGTGGACATCCTTTCTTGTTTTGGATTTTAGAGGAAAAGCTTTCACCACTGTGTACGTTGTTAGCTTTAGGATTTTTAGATATGGCCTTTATTATATTGAGATATGATCCCTCTAAACTCACTTTGTTGACCATTTTTATCATGAACAACGTTGTACTTTATCAAAAAACGGTTTTTCTGTCTCTGTTGAGATGATCATTTGGTTTTTATCATTTCTGTCATTAATGTGATGTACCAAAGTGACTGATTTGTGAATATTGAACCCTCCTTGCAACTCCTAGAATAAATCCCACTTGACTGTGGTGAATGATCCTTTTAAATGTATTGTTGAATGAATAATAATTTGTTGAGGACTGACTTTTGCGTCTATGATAATCAGGTATATTGGCCTGTAATTTACTTTTTTTGTAGTGTCTTTGATTTTGGTATCAGAGTAACATCTAGTGGAAAGCATTTGGAAGCTTTCCTTCTTCCTTTTTTGGAATAGTTTGAAAATAGTTACTAAATCTTGAATTGTTGGGTAGAATTCACCTGTGGGGCCATCTGGTCCTTGAGTCTTGTTTGTCGGAAGTTTTTTGATTACCACTTCAGTTACCTTAAGAGTTAATTGGTCTGGGGGCGCCTGGGTGGCTTAGTTGGTTAAGCGTCCGACTTTCGCTTAGGTCATGATCTTGCAGTTCGTGGGTTCAAGCCCCGCGTCGGGCTCTGTGCTGACTGCCAGCTCAGAGCCTGGAGCCTATTTCAGAGTCTGTATCTCCCTCTCTCTCTGACCCTCCCCTGCTCACACTGTCTCTCTCTCTCTCTCTCTCTCCTAGAAATAAAAAAAAATAAAATAAATAAAAAAGTTAATTGGTCTGTTCATGTTTGTTTTATTTCCTGATGGGGTTTTAAAAGATTGTATGTTTCTAGGACATTCTCAGTTTCTTCTAGGTTGTCCAACTTGTTGGCATATAATTTTTCATAGTATTTTCTTAAAATCTTTTTTTTTTCTGTGGTGGTGGTTATTCTACTCTCATTTCTGATTTTGAGTCCTCTTTTTTTCTTGATGAGTAGGGCTAAAGGTTTATAAATTTTGTTTATCTTTCTAGAGATCCAGCTCTTGGTTTCATTGATCTTTTCTGTTGTGTTCTTATGTCTACTTATTCCTGCTCTAATCTTGATTTTTATTTTCTACTAACAGTGAGTTTTGTTTGTTATTATTTTTCTACTTTAGGTGTAAGTTTAGATTGTTTGGGGGCTTTACTTGTCATGTTTACAGGTCAGTCTATATTGCTATAAAGTTCTCTCTTAATGGGCAACTGGGTGGCTCAGTCATTAAGCATCTGACTTGTGCTCAGGTCATGATCTCACAGTTCATGAGCTCAAACCTCACTTCTCTCTCTCCCTCTCCCCCCACCACACCCCCCATCCTTCTCTCTCTCTCTCTCTCTCTCAAAAAAAAATAATAATAAATAAAAATAAATTTCCCTCTTAGAATTGCTTTTGCTGCAACCCATAGGTTTTGAACCATCATGTTTTCCTTTTCATTTGTCTTCATGTATTTTTTTATTTCCTATTTGCCTTCTTCATTGACACATTGGTTGTTTAGAAGCACATCATTTAGTCTCCATGTATTTGTGTGTTTTAGTTTTAGTATGACTTATTTCTAGTTTCCTTGTGATTAGAAAAGATCTGTAATATGATTTCAGTCTTCTTAAATAAATGGTGACTTATTTTGTGGCCTAATGTGATATATCCTGAGGAATGTTTCATGTGCACCTGAATGTGTATTCTGTTTGGGAATGTTCTGTAGATATGTTAAGTGTATCCAGTCTAATATGTCATCCAAAGGTACTTTTTCTTTATTGATTTTTCTGCCAGGATGATTTATCTAGGTTTTTTAAGTCTTTAGATTGGAGCATTTAAAGTAATTTTTATTTTTATTATTGTCATTTTATTATTCTTTTGGTTTTTTTTTTTATTTTTTTTTAATAGTTTATTGTCAAATTAGTTTCCACATAACACTCAGTGCTCATCCCCACAAGTGTCCTCCATGCCCATCCCCCCCTCCCCCCACATCCATCAGTCCTCAGTTTTTGTCAGCATTCAAAAGTCTCTCATGGTTTGCTTCTCTCCCTTTCCCCCANATTCTTTTGGTTTTTTATAGTTCTTCTGTTTCTATTCTTACCTTGCTCTCTGATTAATTCTTGTCTATAGTGATTTGCTTGGCTTTCTTTTTATTTTTTGTGTATCTGTTTCGAGTTTTGGGTTTACAGTTACTATGAAGTATATATATAATATCCTAAGTTTATAGCAGTCTGTATTAAATTGATGGCCCCTTATGTTCCAGCACATTCTGAAAGACTTTTTAACTCTTCCAACCAGGTTTTATGTACATATTGTCAAATTTTACATTTCTTTATTGATTTTTTACGTTTAATTTTGCCCTCTTCCACTTAAGGAAGTCTCTTTAACATTTCTTGTAAGGCTAGTGTAGTAGTGATAAACTCTTTTAATTTTGCTTGGGAAGTTCTTGGTCTCTGCTTCAATTCTGAATGATAATCTTACCATATTGAATACTCTTGGTGTTAGGTTGTAGGTGGGGTTTTTTTGTTTTCCTTGTCTGGACTTTGATTATATCATGCCACTGCTTTCTGGCCTAAAATGTTTCTGCTGAAAATTCAGCTGATAGCTTTATAGAGTTTCTCTTGTATATAATTGTTCCCTTTCTTGCTGCTTTAACATTTTTCCCTTATCTTAAACCTTTGACGTTCTGATTATTTTGTGTCCTGGTGTGGATCTCCTTTGGTTCATCTAAGGAGAACTAGATGTTTTGAACTCTCTGTGCTTCCTGAACCTGGATGTCTGTTTCCTTCCTAAGGGAAGTTTTCAGCTATTATTTCTTAAGATGAGTTTTATGCTTTTTCTCTCTCCTTCTGGGACCCATGTAATGCAAATATTTGCTATAAACAGTACCTGTTGTCAAAGAGATTCCTTACTCTCCAATTATCCTTTTTTTTTTTTTTTTAAGTTTTATTTAAGTAATCTCTACACCTACATGAGGCTTAAACTCATGACCCGAAGATCAAGAGTCACACTCTTTTCAGACTGAGCTGGCCAGGTGCCCGTCTGTGCATTTTTAAAATTCTTTTTGGAGGCATCTGGATGGCTCAGTTGGTTAAGCATCCAACTTCAGGTCAGGTCATGATCTTGTGGTCCATGGGTTCAAGCCCTGCTTCGGGCTCTCTGCTGACAGCTCAGAACCTGGAGTCTGCTTTAGATTCTGTGTCTTCTCTCTCTCTGCCTCTCCCACACTCACACTCTCTCTCTCTCTCTCTCTCTCTCAAAAATAAACACTAAAATAGATCTCTTTAAATTTGTTTTTCATTTTGCTGTTCAGCTTAGTTGCTTTCCGTAGCAATTCGTGTCTTCCAGATCACTAATCCATTCTTCTGCATCTGCTAACCTTCTGTTCATGCCTCCTAATGTATTTTTCATTTCAGTTATTGTATTCTTCAACTCTAATTGGTTCTTATTATTTTCTCTTTTTGAAGTTCTCGCTTACTTCTTCCATTCTTCTCTGCAATCCAGTAAGCATCTTTATGATCATTACTTTAAACTCTATCAACCACAATGCTTATCTATGTTTCAGTTCTTTTCCTGATGTTCTTATTCTTTTATTGGGAGCATATTCTTCTGCCTCTCTACTTTATTTTCTGTGCTTGTTTCTGTGAATTATGCAGAACAACTACTTCTAAACTTGCAAGAATGGTCTTCTCTGTTGTCCTCCCCTGTGTAGACTGTGAGGCTGATTAAGTGCATGCTGGGATGTCCTGGGGCTCTCCAGAGGGTGCCCTGGCAAAGCAGCTTGATTCAAGGTGGGGCATGAGCCTGAGGGTCCCATGGTACTCTGTATACATGGCATTTTGGTAGGATGTCTGTAGCTGAAGTGGGTTTGGTCAAGGTGGTCCTGGAGCTCTTCATGTAGAGGGTGCCCTGGAAGGACATCTGAAACCACAGAAGATGTTGGTTGTTGCTGTTCCAGGGCTCTCCAGGCAGAAAGCACCCTGGGAGGGCAGCTGAAGCTGAAGCGAGTGTAAGCCAGGGTGTCCCAGAGTGCTCTGTGCAGGGAGTGTCCTGGCAGGGGACTGGATCTGGGTTGGCATGGGCTGGGGGTTCCCGGAGCTGAAGCAGTTGAGAAGCAGGTGAGAACCAGGAGGCCCCAGTGCACTCTGTGCCAGGGGTGCTGTAGGAAGCCATCTGAAGCCAAAGTGGTGTGGCTCGGAGTGTTGTATCACTTGGAGCAGTTGTATCAACTGCTAGATCCATAGTGAGTACCAGCTAGGGTGTCCCAGGGTACGCTGTGCTAGAGCTAGAGCTGCTTGGTGGGGTGGGTGGAGCTAATGTGGGCTCTGGGGCTCACTGAAGCAGCAGGCTGGTTAGGGTACCTGGACTCTTCTCCCATCCAAGCTATTCAGGTGGCGGGAGAACATAAGCCATGGTACTGCCTGACCCCTCCAGCCTGGAGAGAGTACCAGCAGCAGTTCCACCATCTGGCAGCATTCCAGTGCTGGATCTTTAAATTCTAGCAAACCCTTTTTTTTCCCTATACCCCAGAGTGTCTAGCTGGTGTGGGATGGGGGCCTTGGTCTTGTTTGCACTGTCACAGTGGAAAGGAAATGTAAACCATGGCGCTCACCCGCTCTTTTGACCCAGAGAGAGTTCCAGCAGCTTCCTCACTGTTTGGCAACGTTCTGACCCAGAGAGAGTTCCAGCAGCTTCCTCACTGTTTGGCAACGTTCTGACCCAGAGAGAGTTCCAGCAGCTTCCTCACTGTTTGGCAACGTTCTGACCCAGAGAGAGTTCCAGCAGCTTCCTCACTGTTTGGCAACGTTCTGGAGCTAGTTCCTTTAAGTTCTGGTTGTCTTTTAAACCTTGGCTTTTTTTCTGTGCCTCAGGGGATCCAGGGCCACCATGGCCTAGGGGCCAGTGGCGCAGTCTATATGTCACAGGGCCAACAAATCTGCTCAACCCTCAGTACCCTCCCTCCTCACTGTAGTTCCCTGTGTCGGGAAAGAGTATCCATCCTTCCTTAGTGTCTGTTCTCCTGCCATTCTTTGTGTGGTCTCTATCTTGTGCTGTGCGGAAGCTCTTCCTTTAGCCCTCAGTTCTTTTGGGTGTGTCCATGGTGAAGGTTAGTTCAGCATCTTCTGAGTTCCCGTTTTGGACCAGAACTCTTCTATACCATACTTCCTTCATTCATTTATCCGTGGACACTTGGGTGGCTTCCACATCTAGGCTATCATTAGTAACGTTGCAGTAATCAAAGAGAGTACATATATCTTTTCAAATTAGTGGTTTTGTTTCTTTTGAGTAAATATCCTGTGTAACTGGGTATAACTGGGTCATATGTGTTTCTATTTAATTTTTTGAGGAACCTCCATACTGTTTTCAGCAGCGCATGAGGGTTCCCTTTTCTTCACATCATAGCCAACAGTTATTTCTTGCCTTTTTCATATTAGCCATTCTGACTGGTGTAAGGTGATGTCATTATGGTTTTGATTTTCATTGACCTGGTGATTAGTGATATTTAGCATCTTTTTATGTGCCTACCCTGTGTATGTCTTCTTTGGAAAAATGTATTTAGGTTCTCTGCCCATTTTTTAATCAGATTGTTTGATTTTTGGTGGTGTTAATGTAATTTCTTTATATAATATGAATAGCAACCCCTTCTCATGTATGTCATTTGCAGATCTTCTCCTGTCCGCTAGGTTGCCCTTTTGTTTTCTTGATAGTTTTCTGTGCTGTGCAAATCCTTTTTGTTTTAGTGTAGTCCTAACAATTTATTTTTCTTTCCTTTACCTGAGGAGATATTTCCATAAATATGTTGCTAAGGCCAGTATCCAAGAGATTATAGCCAGTGTTTTCTTTTAGGAGTTTACTGATTTGGGGTCTCACATTTAGGTCCTTAATCCATTTTGAGTTTGTTTTTGTGAATGGTGTAAGAAACTGGTCCAGTTTATTAATTCTTTTGCATATACCTGTCTAGTTTTCCCAATGTCATTTATTAAAGATACTTTTCCCATTGTATATTTTGCCTCCTTTGTTATAGATTGACTGTGTAAGCATGGGTTTATTTATGAGCTCTCTGTCCTGTTCCATGATCTGTGTGTCTGTTTTTGTGCCAGTACCATACTGTTTTGATTACTACAGCTTTATCTTGAAATCTGTGTTACCTCTAGCTTTGTTTTTCTTTCTGAAGATTGCTTCGGCTATTAAAGGTCTTCTGCAGTTCCGAAAATTTTAGGATTATTTGTTCTAGTTCTGTGAAAAACACTATTGGTATTTAATAGGGATTCCATTGAATCTGTAGATTGTTGTCGGTAGTATGGACATTTTTAACAATAGTAACTCTTCCAAGTTCATGAGCATAAAATATCTTTCCATATGTTTTTTGTCATGTTCAGATTCTGTCTTCAGTGTCCTCTAGTTTTCAGAATACAGTATATAGGTGTTTCACTTCTGTGGTTAAATTGTTCCTAGGTATTTTATTCTTTTTGGTTCAATTTAAATGGAATTGTTTTATTAATTTTTCTTTCTGCTACTTCATTGTTAATGTATAAGATACAAAACCAATTTCTGTGTATTAATTTTGTATCCTGAAACTGCTGAAATTATCTGTTCAAATTGTTTTTGGTAGTCTGTAGTGGTTGTTTTTTTTTTTTAATGTTTGTTTATTTTTGAGAGAGAGATCAAGAGTGAGGAAGGGCCAGAGAGAGACAGACACAGAATCTGAAGCAGGCTTCAGGCTCTGAGCTTCAGCACAGAGCCCGATGCAGGGCTCAAACTCACAAGCTGTGAGATCATGACCTGAGTCGAAGTCAGACACTTAACTCACTTAGCCACCCAGGTGCTCCAGTCTTCAGTGTTTTCTATATAAAGCATGATGTCAGGGCACCTGCATGGCTCAGTCAGTTCTAAGCATCCACCTCTTGATTTTGGCTCAAGTCATGAGATCAAGTCCCGGGTTAGGAGCTGCCCTGAGCATGGAGTCTGCTTAAGATTCTCGCTTTCCTCTTCTTCTGTCCGTCCCATGCTCATGCTCTAGCTCTCTCAAAAAAAAAATTTTTTTTAATAAAGTATCCTGTTATCTGCAGATAGTGACAGTTTTACTTCTTTCTCAATTTGGCTGCCTTCCATTTTCTGGTCTGATTGCTGCAACTAGGACTTCCAGTATTAGGTTGAATAAAAGTGGGGAGTGTGGACATCCTTGTCTCGTTCGTGAGAGAAAGTTTTCAGTGTTTCACCACCGAGTGTGATATTAGCTGTGTGGCTTTTCATATATGGTCCGTATTATGAAGTATTGAAATTGAAGTATTTTCCCTCTAAAACTCACTTTGTTTTGAGTCTGTATCATGGGTGGATGTGGAATTTTGTCATATGCCTTTTCTGCATCTATTGAGATGATCACATGGTTT
Source organism: Crocuta crocuta (assembly GCF_008692635.1). Classification (NCBI taxonomy): domain Eukaryota; kingdom Metazoa; phylum Chordata; class Mammalia; order Carnivora; family Hyaenidae; genus Crocuta; species Crocuta crocuta. The sequence goes on from NW_027533089.1 coordinate 15,096,827, forward strand.
GTATACTTCTTTTTAATGTGACATATCACATTAATTTGTGAATATTGAACCACTCTTGCACCCTTGGAACAAATCCTGTTTGATCATAATGGGTGATCCTTTTAGTGTATTGTTGCATGTGGTTTACTAATATTTTGGTGAGGATATTTGCATCTGTGTTCATCAGGAATAAAAGCCTGTAGTTTTCTTGTTTCATGCGAGGGTAATGCTGGCCTCATAGAATATACAGTATTTGGAAGCTTTCCTTTCTCTCCTCTTTTTTTTGGAATAGTGTGAGAATAGATATTAAATCTTCTTTACATGTTTGATAGAATTCACCTGTGAATCCATCTGGTCCTAGACTTTTTTTGTTGTTGTTCATTGGATGTTTTTAAATTATTCTGTCTCGGAGCACCTGGGTGGCTCAATCAGTTAGGTGTCCGATTTCAGCTCCGGCCACGGTCTCACGGTCTGGGAGATGGAGCCCCACATCGTGCTCTGTGCTGACAGCTCAGAGCCTGGAGTCTGCTTCAGATTCTGTGTCTCCCTCTCTTTCTGCCCTTCCCTTGCTCATGCTCTGTCTCTCTTGCTCTTAAAAAGAAATAATAAATTATTCAGTCTCATCACAGATGATTGGTCTGTTCAAATACATACTCTGTTTTCTTCCTGATTCTATTTTGGAAGGTTGTATGTTGCTGGGAAGTTAGTCATCCTTCATAATATTCTCTTATGATTCTATTTCTGTGGTGACAGTTGTTCTTTGTCCTTTATTTCTAAATTTTACTGGAATCCCCTCTCTCTCTCGACTAAAGGTTTGTTAATTATCTTTTCAGAGAACTAGCTTTTGGTTTCTTTGATCTTTTCTATTGTTTTCTTGTTTCTATCTCATGTATTTCTACTCAAATCTTTATTTCCCTTCTACCACTAACTTTGGGTTTTGATTGTTCTTCCTTTTTCTAGTTCCTTTAGGTGTAATGTTAGGTTTTTCAAGATTTTTTTTTTGTTTCTTGAGGTAGGCCTATATCTCTCTAAATTTCCCTCTGAGAACTGCTTTTGCTGCATTCAAAGATTTTAGACCATTGGGTTTCCATTTTTATTTGTCTCCACATATTTTTTATTTCCTTGATTTTTTTTTTTTAGTTGTTTACTAGCATGTTTTTTAACCTCCATGTGTTTTGCTTTTTCAAGTTTTTTTCTTGTAATTCATTTCCAGTTTCATACCTTTATTGTCAGAAAAGATACATGATTTCAGACTGCTAAAATTATTTAGACTTGTTTGTGACCAAAAATGATCTGCCTGGAAAAGGTACCATGTGCACTTGAATGAATATTCTGCATATATCTGTTAGGTCTGTCTACTGTGTCATTCGAAGCCACTTTTTCCTTCATGATTTTTTGTCCAAATATTTTATGATTTGATGTAAGTAGGATATTTAAAATTGCCTATGGTATTATTACCAATTTCTTTGTTAATATTTGCTTTATGTATTTAGGTGCTTCTATTTTGGGTGCAGAGATAGTTATAATTGTTAAATACTCTTGTTGAAGTGATTATTTTATCATAATGTAATGCCCTTTATCGCTTGCTGCAGGCTTTGATAAAAGTATTGCTACCCCAACTTTTTTTTCCACTTGTATTTGCATAGAATATCTTTACCCTTCCCTTCACTTTTCACTCTGTAGGTCGTTAGGTCTGAAGAATTTCCTGTAAACCATCTATAGATGGGTCTTTTTTTTTCCCCCATTCAGTCACCCTGTGTCTTTTGTTTGGAGCATTTAGTGTATTTACATTTAAATTAATTATTCTTAGGTATGTATTGTCATTTTGTTAATTGCTTTGTGTTTTGTAGTTTTCTGTTCTTTTCTTGGTCCCTTTTGGTTTGATGGCTTTCTTTAGCATTATGCTTGGATTCTTTTTTATTTTTTGTGTATATCACAGATTTATTTTTGGTTACCGTTGATTTCATATATAACATGTATATAGCAGTCTATGTAAAGTTGGTGGCTATTTACATTCGAACATGCTAAAAAAGCATTCAAACATGTACTAAGAGCACTATGGGGTTTTTTTTGTTTTTGTTTTGTTTTTGTTTTTTTGAGAGTAAGAAAGAGCATGAGTGGGGGAGAGAGAAGGGGGACATAGGATCTGAAACAGGCTTTGTGCTGACAGCAGAGAGTCCAGTGTGGGGTTTGAACTCACCACAAGATCATGACCTGAGCCAAAGTCAGATGCTTAACCGATTGAGCCACCCAGGCACCCATCCCTTGACTAATTTTTGTAGATGTAGTTGATTTTACTACTTCTGTGTTTTAATCTCCATGTTGGCTTTAATTAATTTTTTTGTTTTACATTTATTTTTGAGAGAGAGCGTGGGACAGAGAGAGAGCAAGACACAGAATCTGAAGCAGGCTCCAGGCTCTGAGTAAGCATTCAGCACAGAGCCTGATGCAGGGCTTGAACCCATAAACTGAGATCATGACCTGAGCTGAAGTTGGACACTTAACCCACTGAGCCATCCAGGCACCCCTCCATGTTGGCTATAAAGTATTTAATCTGCCACCTTTACTGTGTGTTTGCTTTTACCTTTGAGAATTTTTCCTTTCCTAATTTTCTTCTCATTATAGCCTTTTATCATTTCTTGTAAGACTAGTTAACTGGTGATAAACTCCTTTAACTTTTGTTTGTCTGGGAAACACTGTTTCTCTTTCTATTCTTAATGATAACCTTACTGACTATTCTTGAAGGTTTTTTATCCTTTCAGCACTTTGAATATAGCATGCCACTCCCTTCAGGCCCCAAATTTTCTGGTGAAAAATGGGATTCCCTGATTGTAACTGTTTTCTCTTGCTGCTTCTAAGATTCTCTCTTTATCTTTAATCTTTAATATTTTAATTATTCTGCATCTGGGTGCAGACTTCTTTGGTTTATCTTGTTACAGGCTCTGCATGCTTTCTGGATCTGGATGTTTCCTTCCCCAGGTTAGGAAAGTTTTCAACTATTTTATTTTTTTCCATTTTTTTTTTTTCCATTACCTTGTCTTCCTGATCACTGATCCATTCTTCTGCATTCTGTTATCTGTTGATTCCTTCTGGTGTATTTTTCATTTTAGTTATTGAATTCTTTAATTCTGATGGGCTCTTTTTAAAATTTACTCTTTGTGGAAATTCTCCCTGTATTCATCTACTCAAGTCCAGTGAGTATCTTTTATCACCATTGGTTTACTTTAAAGCTTCATCAGGCATATTGTTTATCTGTTTCATTTAGCTCTTTCATTGTGATTTTTGTTTTGTTCTTTCATTTAGGGCATATGCCTCTGTCTCCTCATTTTGTCTTACTCTATATTTGTTTGTATTAGATAGTCAACTACAGTTTTTGGCCTTGAAAGCAGTGACCTTGTGTAGAAGTGGTCTTGTGGTGCCTTATAGTGCAGTCCATTCTTTTCATCAGAATCAGGTGCTCCTTGGGTGTCCCCTCTGTGGGCTGCATGTGCCCTCCTGTTATGGTTGAGCTGGGATTGCCTTCCGTACAGCTGATTGAAGTCACCCACTTTGCCTCCTGTGGCCTCACCGAACAGGACTTGTCGCCTGTGCTATTAGAGATCCCACCGTAGCTGGTATGGCCTCATCAGTGGGTGGGGCCAGCAGTCATCCTAGTTGTCTGCAGTTAGGCTCTCTGGCACAGCTACAAGCACTCCACAAAACAGGGCTTTCTCCCTGTTCAACCACTACAGGCGTGCTGGTGTGAGGGGTTATCTCTCCCCTGCCCCAGGGGAGGAGTCACTTTGGAGTGGACCTAATGATTTATTTTATCATTTGTGGTAGCATAAGTAATAAGGATATTTCCTTCTCAAGCATAAGCCTTATAATGTTAAGCATATGTAGGTATCAAAAAAAATTTACATGAAAAGCTATATAATAAAAATTTTCACTTTACAAGCAACAAGTTCTCTGCTACAACTATTGAACTGTTTTGTAGTATGGAAGCCACCATACTACAGTATTTAAATGAATAAGTGTGGCTTTGTTCCAGTGAAACTGTACTTACTAAGGCAGCAGTCTGGACTTTGGCCCTCAGACCATAGTTGCCAGTTCCATATTAGAATCATATTTCTTGGGGCGCCTGGGTGGCTTAGTCGGTTAAGCGTCCAACTTTCGCTTGGGTCATGATCTCACAGTTCGTGGGTTCGAGCCCCGCGTCGGGCTCTGTGCTGACTTCCAGCTCAGAGCCTGGAGCCTGTTTCAGAGTCTGTGACTCCCTCTCTCTCTGACCCTCCCCTGCTCACTCTGTCTCTCTCTCTCCTAGAAGTAAATAAAACATTAAAAAAAAAAAAATCATATTTCTTTAGGGACACCTGGGTGGCTCAGTCAGTTGAATGTCCAACTCTTGATTTCAGCTCAGGTCGTGATCTCGCAGTACATGAGTTTGGGCAGCCCTGTGTTGGGCTCTGCCCTGGAACTGTGGAGCCTGCTTGGGATTCTCTCTGCTGTCTCTCTCAAACATTAATTTTTTTAAAAATAAGAATATACCTTTGGAGGCAGAAAAAGTTTAAAGTAATGTAATATCTACCTTATAAAATTGTTTTGAGGATTAAGCACCACGCATAAATCACTTAGTATGCGTGTGGCGCCAACAAATACCAAGTAAACCATTCACTACTTCTATGAATCCTTATTGAGTGCTTACTGTGTATCAAGCACTATTTCAGTACTGAGGATGTTAAATGGTAGGTATTGTTTTTGTATCATATATTCTTTTTAGCTAATAAATTTCAGTTACTAATCATCAGGCATTTCTGATACTCTTATTACTAATAAAATTTCTATTTCTAGAAATAGAAATATTCTAGTAGTATTTCTAATACTCTTATTAGCCATCTTTAAAAAACAGCTTAAATCAATAACGTCAATTATGATGCAGTCTGACTCATAATATGCAAAATTGTTTATTTGCTGCCATTCTTCTACCTATGACATTCTGGCTTCTCTTTCTATCATTTTACCTCCTGACTCTTAAATCTTACTTAACTCTAACATTTGAAACGGTCTTCCCTTCATTTGTTTGAATTTCTTACCTCCTAGTTTCTCCTATATCTAACAGGCTTTCCATTCTCCTTTCCTGGCATCTCATCTACCACCCACCTTTCAAGCATTAGTTGTAGTCAGGATCTAACTTTATATTTTCTTTTCAAACACTCTTGAATGTCCTACTCCCTCGGATCCAATTATAGTATTTACCTGATGACTCCTGTATCTTTAGGTCACACCTTTATGTTGTTAGAAATCATTTTTTTTAATGTTTTAAATGTTTGTTTATTTTTGAGAGAGAGAAACAGAGCAGAAGCAGGGAAGGGCAGAGAGAGAGGGAAACAGAACTGGAAGCAGGCTTCAGGTTCTGAGCTGTCAGCACAGAGCCCTATGCGGGGCTCAAACCCACGAGCTGTGAGATCATGACCTGAGCCAAAGTTCGATGCTTAACCAACTGAGCCACCCAGTGTGCCCCAGAAATCACATTTCTGACTACAAGTGGACATTTTTGTTTGTGTGGTCTCATAGGTACTTTAAGCCTGTGTACATATGAATCATATGAAGATCTTGTTAAATGTAGAACGTACATGTGGGGGGGATCCTGAGATTCTTCATTGCCAGCAATCCTGCAGGCTGTGGCCCATGTTTTTGGTAGGCCTTAAACCCAGCATGTCCAAAAACTGAATCCTCTTCTGAAAGTATACCATGTTCGGTCCTCTTTCCGCAAATGGCAATATCCCAAGCAAAATCATGATTAACCTTTCACTTCTTTCACACTTTATATACAGTTACTTACCAAATTGTCTCCTCTTCTCCTTAAGAACTTTCAAATCTCACTCTCTTGGACTTCCCTAGGATTTTAATCAAGCCTTTGGCATCCTTCTCCAGAAGGATTAGTTACTTGCTATCTGGTCTAGGTATCACGGTTCCCTTTTCTTTCTTCTATTGTGTCTTCTACACAACTATCAAAAAGACCTTTTCCATTAAATATTCGATTTCTGTGGCTCTCTTGCTTAAAAGATTTTATAGCTCCCCATCACACATAGAATAACTGTCAAACTCAGTAGCATCATAGAAGACCCATTGCTTTCTCTTTTCTAGTTTTTCTAGTTTTTATCTCTAGTTCTTTGCAGTTCTCTGAACTCTGACCTCTTAAATCCTTGCACACGTTGCATGTTCCTCCAGACTTGGGCCCCTTCTCAGCTGTGTGGCAAACCTTAGGTCCAACATTGTTTTTGTATGACCTCTGGACAGAATTTTTCACTCCTTTATCTTCTGCAGTTTCTATTATTTAACATCATAATGTATTTATTTGGTTTACTGGTCTTTTGCCTCTACCAAACCAGGAACTCCTTACTTAAAGCTCAGAATTTTAATTTTTTGGTCATTAATATGCCCAGAATCTATCTAATACTGCTCCTCGTATTAAGAGGAGTTCAAATATTTATTTAGTGAATGAATGGATTTATGAAACTTATCTAATTCAAGGGTGTCCCTACTTTTGACAAATGGAATTTGGGCGAAAAGCCTGTGTTTACTTTGGCTAATGTATTCCTAATGAATTCATAGTCTTCAAACATTCTTTTTCTGACTTTATCATTCTGGACTAAGAAGTCATATTTTTAGGAGCGCCTGGGTGGCTCAGTCAGTGAAGCGTCTGACTTGGGCTCAGGTCGTGTTCTCGCGGTTCATGGGTTCGAGCCCCACGTCGGGCTCTGTGCTGACAGCCAGCTCAGAGCCTGGAGCCTGTTTCAGAGTCTGTGACTCCCTCTCTCTCTGACCCTCCCCTGCTCATGCTGGCTGTCTGTCTCTCTCTCTTGCTTTCTCTCTCGCTCTGTCTCTCTGAAATAAAACATTTTTTTTAATGTTTTATTTATTTCTAGGAGAGAGAGCGAGTGAGAGAGACAGAGAGAGAGACAGCCAGCACGAGCAGGGGAGGGTCAGAGAGAGAGGGAGTCACAGACTCTGAAACAGCCTCCAGGCTCTGAGCTGGCAGTCAGCACAGAGCCCGACGCGCGGCTCGAACCCACAAACCGCGAGATCATGACCTAAGCGAAAGTCAGACACTTAACCGACTAAGCCATCCGGGCGCCCCTAAACAAAACATTTTTTAAAAAGTCATATTTTTAGTTTCTCTTGTCTTTATTATTGTACCTTCAGTCTCCTCAAATTCTTGCAACTATTTAAGTTGCTCTTTGAATATTTTTAAGTGTTTTTAAATTGTCTTGTTGGGAGAACCCACTAATTCTACACTCCAGATGTTTTGCATACAATAGTAAATTTCCTTTATTTCAGAATATACTCTTTTAGGTGCCCAGAACTTGTCCTGAGCAAAGCTGAGAATTCAGTTCTACTGTTTGTTGTCGTTGGCTGTTCTCCTAGCATTGTTGTTTCTAGATATGATGGTGACGTTTTTGCTTAGAATACATTCTGATTCAAATAGTTATTTTTGTCAACAGGAAAACATCAAATTGTCATTCCTTATTATTTCATGTGATAGCACAAGTCTTAACCATACTTGCTATATGCCCTTAGAATCAAATCACGTCTTAAAACCAGTACATTGTATGACTACATGTGATGTGATCAAAGGTATATCATTATATCTAGCCAAGTATATGGTCTTTTTTCGTTTATATTTTTACTTGTTTATTTTGAAAATACATTAATTCAAACATTTTTCTTTAACTTCAAGACTATTCATTCCCATCATCCCCAATTTTATCTTTTTTAAACAAAGATTTTTTTGTTTATAAACTCTGAAGAGTGAATTATAAGAGTTCTGCAAGTCTCTTGAACTGTCACATACCCCATGTGTACATAAAAGTACTCACGTATCGGGGCGCCTGGGTGGCTCAGTCGGTTAAGCGTCCGACTTTCGCTTAGGTCACGATCTCACAGTTCGTGGGTTCAGGCCCCGCGTCGGGCTCTGTGCTGACTGCCAGCTCAGAGCCTGGAGCCTGTTTCAGTCTGTGACTCCCTCTCTCTCTGACGCTCCCCTCCTCACGCTGTCTCTCTCTCGCTCTCTCCTAGAAATAAATAAAACATTTTTTTAAAAAATGTACTCACGTATCTGTGAAAAGATTAATTCACAGCTTCTAAAATGTGACTTGCTACTCCAGAGTATTTAACAGATAATGCCCGCATTCAAAATTAGGAAGCCTTATAGACCTCTGCTTAGCAAAGAACAAAGAACTAATGAAAATAGTCATTAGTGACATTAAATTTAAATTTCTTCATTTATTTCAGCCAAGTAAAATCTAGTGAATGAACATTATTAAATGTGCTAGGCTCTATTAAATGGATACAAAAAATAAATAAGAAGAGTCCTTTTCCCCAGGCACCTGAGTGGCTCATTCAGGTAAGTGTCCAACTCTTAATTTCCGCTCAGGTCACAATGTCATGGTTTGTGGGATCAAGCCCTGCATTGGCTCTATGCTGATGGGGGAGCCTACTTGAGATTCTCTCTGTCCCTCCCCTACTCACACTGTTTCTCAAATAAATGAACTAAAAAAGAAAAAAACCTTTAAAACAAAAAAATAGTCCTTTTTCCTGGAGAGGTTTCTTATGCGGTAGAGAACACATGGAGCTACAGTATTTCGCACAGGTGTACATACAGCCTTTGCCAAAGGGATGGTGTAAAATGCAACAGGAGATCATGAGATTATTTTGTTTGGGGATTCGGGAGTCTGCATAATATTTGGACAAATCCTAAAGGATGAAGTTAATAGAGAAGAAATTCTAATAAGCAGACTAACAATTTTATTTAAACTAAATTTTGTAGGGGAAATACACCTGAGTCTTTCTGACAAGTTCCTAACGTTAAAAACTACTTATCACTCTTTGTTTGAGTGTCCTAAACGCAGGTATATAAGAAATGAAATGTGTATAGTGCTAGTTATTGCTAGTTAATTCTAAGTTTAAAAAATGTTTTCAAAGGCATGTATATCGAATTTAAGAACTATCAAGTATCTAAAATTTTTTTTAATGTTTTATTTATTTCTGAGAGAGAGACACACAGACTTTGAAGCAGGCTCCAGGCTCTGAGCTAGCTGTCAGCACAGAGCCGGATTCAGGGCTCAAACCCACGAACTGTGAGATCATGACCTGAGCCAAAGTTAGATGCCCAACCGACTGAGCCACCCAGGCGCCCCAAGAACTATCAATTATCTAAATGAGACATCTCACTTGTATTTTAGAAAAGTGTGTTCTAAATTTAACTTGGACAATATAACATCATTACTAAAAAATTGATAAAATATAGAACCCAAAAAGGAAAAGCATTCATTTAAAACTTCTCAAACCCTGTACTCTAGATATAACCCCTGTTAAATAATAGTTAACATCTTTTTTAAAAACTGTTCTGTATATTGTGCCAGGTATTTTATATTTGCTGGTTTAATTTTTTTTTTTTTAAGATTTTGTATACTGCTTCTGGCTTTATTTCCAAATATGAGTTTGCTTCGATATCACTAATTTTTAATGATTGGATGCATTCTATAGTGTAGTCCATGTTAATTTATTTAACCTGTAGTTTTAGAAGTTTAGAGTTTTTTTTTTTCCCCAAATTTCTAGACTTGGTTAGCAGGACCTTATATATTGTAGATCTTTGCATTACTGTATATAATTATTTCCTCAGGATAAAGAACTACCTGGAAAGGGACTTCCAGATTTAAAGAATATGTACATTTTAGGACTGCGGGTTCATTTTCCTAAGTACTTCTCAGGAAATATGTGTCCATTTATATTTCTTCCACAACTAACCCCCAGAAAAATCCTCTCCACCCCCTCTCTAACACTAAATATTTTTAACTTGTCACTCTGAATGAGGTAGGTACTTCATTGTTTTGACATTTGATTTTCAGTGAGGTTGAACTGTTACTTCAAATGTTTATTGACCATTCGTATGTGACAAGCTCCTGTCCCCAGTCCATTTCTCCACTTATTATGCATTTCTTATTAAGAACTCTTTCCTACATTACATGCTAGGCATTATTTTCCTAGGTATATCCATTTTAATTTTGTTTCTAGTGGTGTTTAGCTATCCTGAAGTTCTCATTTTTATAGAGGCATATCTGGTCATGATTAGGAAAGGAATTTTATATTCGATATTCAAGTTGTCTATGTTAAATACTATGGCAGCATTCTAAACCTCTCCTACTTCTCACAGCTGAAATTATTAGCGTGATTACTTGTTTAGCATCTTTCTTCCTCACCGAACTATAAGCTCCATAAGAGCAGGAATCAAGTTTTGTATAGCTTTATCTCTGCTGTCTGGCATACCGTTAGAGATGCAATAAATATCTGTTGAATGAATTGAAAATGTTAATCCATGTAGATTTAGCTTTATATATACATATATAATTTATATTCTATATTTTTATACCTTATATTAGATATAAGATAGAAAAACAGGTGCCTATATCCACTTTTTTCCCCAAATAGTTTGACAGTTTTCTCCAGTGTTTTGGTTTTTTTTTTTTTTTTTTTTTTTTTTTTTTTTTTTTTGGTTTGTTGCTGTTTTTAAGTTTATTTATTTTCAGACAGAGCACAAGCACACAAGCAGGGAAGGGCCAGAGGGAGAGTCCCAAGCAGGGCTCCATGTCACAAACCATGAGATTATGACTGGAGACAAAATCAGGAGTGGGAGGCACCCCTCCGAGGTTCTGAATAATTCATACACGCACCCCTGACACACACACACACACCCTTTCTCTCCTTCCCTCTCTGACTTGAATCACTCTAGATTTTGTCATCTGTTTTACTATTCTTTATCAGTGTCACATAGTATTTTAGCAATGGAACAGATTCTCCTCCCATATTTCACTTTTTCTAAACTACCCTGACTTCTTACACTTTTATCACAGAGCTTTACTGCCATTTTGTTAAGACCTCAGAATTCTGTTAGAATTTGGGATTTTGACTAGTTTGGAATAGCATCTTAAAATATTTATTCTTCCCATTGAATAATATGCCTTTCCACTTATTTACAGGTTTTAATTTCCTTAGTTTTTTTGTAGAGATCTAATGTTTTATTGAGTATATTTGTGCTTTTTGTATTAATGTTTGTAACTAGATTGGAAGTGACCAATTTGAATCTTTTTCTTTCTTAAGCTTTTGTCAGGAGTGATAAACCCAAACTATTCAGAGGACTACAAATCAAGGTAAGAGGATTTTAATGGAGTCTTTTTTTTTCCAGTATTTTTTTTTTGAATTAAAATATTTGAATAGCTTTTGTAATATCTTACAGCAATTTTAGGTTTACAGAAAAACTGATCCAAAAATACACTGCTCCTGTCTGTATACAGTCCCTCCCTATTCACACCTTACCCCCATTTCCCTTATTAACATCTTACATTTATGTGGTACAATTGATGAACCAATATTGATACAGTATTAATAAATTCTGTAGTTTGCACTAGGGTTTATTTTTTCTGTAGTGTAGTTCTAAGAGTTTTGCCAAATATATATAGTACCATGTATGTACCATTACAGTATCCTACAGAATTGTTTCATTGCCCTAAAACTCTCCTGTGCTCTGCCTCTTCATACCTCCTCCCTGCCCCTGGCCCAGGCCCCTGGTGACCACTGATCTTCCCATCTCTGTAGTGTCACCTTTTTCAGAATGTCATATGGTTGGAATCTTATATTCCAACATTTGTTCTTATATTCACCAATGGAAGGACATCTTGGTCACTTCCAATTTTTGGTAATTACCTAGAAACACAGTTGCTGGGTCATATAGTAAGTCTGTTTAACTTTATAAGAAATTCCCAACTGTCTTCTAAAGTGGCTGTATCATGTTACATTCCCACTAGTTATGATGAGAGTTTCTGGGACTCCTCATCCTCACAAGCATTAAGTATTGTCAGTGCTTTGCATTTTAGCCACTCTAATAAGTGCACAGTACTGTATCATCGTTTTAATTTGCAATTCCCTAACTGAGCATTTTTCATAAGCTTATTTGCCATCAGTTTATCTTCTTTAGTATATCTGTTTATCTTTAGCCTACTCTTTAAAAGTTTGTGATAAATACATAACATTAAATTTACCATCTTAACTATTTATAAAAAACAGTTCAGTAAAGTATACTCACATTGTTGTGCAACAGATCTCTAGAATTTTTTCATCTGGCAAAATAAACTCTATACCCATAAACCACGAATTCCTCTCTCCTCCTCCCACCCCTTGGCTAACCCCCCTTCTACTTTGTGATTTTCACTACTTTATAGGAATTGAATCATGCAATATTTGTCCTTTCATGGCTGACTTACTTCATTTAGCATAATGGCCCCAAGGTTCATCCATGTTGAAGCATGTGATTGGAGGCCTTTTTCTGCATCTACCAATGTATTTTTCCTTTTTAGCCTATTGGGGGTGATATATTACATTAATTGATTCTCAAATGTTGAGCCAGGCTTGTATGTCTGGAATAAATCCAAATTGGCCAGAGCATATGATTCCTTTATGCATTGTTAGATTTAATCCTTTGCTGAGGATTTTTACAACAACCTTCTACATAAATCTTTATCTTCTGTAAACTAAGGTGAGTTTTTGAATAGTTAAATCTTTTAAAATAACTTGTAGATAATCTAACCAAAAATGGTTACGTGTTGTTCTTGATTCATTAACATAGACGGCCTATATTTCTAAACTACACAAATGGGTTGAGACTGTACCAAATGTTGGTAATCACATCAGAGCTTGTCTCCAGCTCTAGAGCTCACAGCCTAGAACACTAAAACATAAATTGCTGAAAGAAAGTCTAAGAGCTGCTTTCATCATCACTGCTACATTTTAGTTACGTAGTTCTGCTTAATTTAGCAGTGAAGATTGAGTTTGTAATGAATTGGGATCATTTTGTTGATCGTGTTGATCACATTTAGTCAGAATTATAATTTCTCTGTTCTCTCAAAATATTAAAATCAACTAGCGGGTCTGAAGTTTCAGAATCCAGCCTAATTATAAACTAATCACAATTTTTTTAAAAAGTCATTGGACTTCTTAAAATTTAAAACCCAGTACAGAATTCTGATAATTTGTGTGCACAGCCTACTTAGAATCATTCTCATTTGGAACTTGTCTGCCTCCTCTAGGTTTTAACCTCAGCTGGAGTTAAGTGTATTGTGTATGCAGTAAATACTTGTTACATTTAAGAACCTTAAATCTCAAATGATCTTTCTGCCAACAGGGGTTTTTCTTTTTAGAGGTAAATGTAGTTTTCTCTTTTTTTGAAATCCCATGTAAGGGCTCTTGTGACGTCCTATTTACAAGCCTTAGTTTTATTGGGCGAAGCTGGATTGAATTGGTTTGGGTTTTGGTTGAGGCTGAGAAGCCTCCTCTAAGCAGCTAATAATGATCTCCTTCTGTTTTTGTAGTATGTTCGTGGTTCAGACCCTGTTTTAAAGCTTTTGGACGACAACGGGAACATTGCTGAAGAACTAAGCATCCTCAAGTGGAACACAGACAGTGTAGAAGAATTCCTGAGTGAAAAATTGGAACGCATATAAATCTTGCTTAACTCTTGTCCTATCCTTTGTTACTTTAGCAAATGAAATATTACAGTACCTAGAGAATATTTTAGTTTTGCTTCCTTCAGTCTTTTTCCATGAGGCATTAAACATCTAATTAGCAGTGTAGTGGCCGCACAGCCCGTGTTACCTCAGGAGCTGGCAGGCTTAACGAAGCCCATTTTTAATAAAACTCCACTCTCCTAGAGTTGTTGACACCACTAACAAAATGCTTTGTAATAGACCTGTGGTTAATCAGGCAAATGATAGTTTAATAATTGGTCCAGTTCTACAAACAACAAATTTTTAAATCAGGGAAGTTAATAAGGGAGAGGATTACTGTGCCTCGTGCATGTGCTGTGTGCTCTCTGAAATGCAAAAAAAACTGCAAAGCAAATAAGATATACTGAGCCTCAGCAGATTGCTTGCTTCTCAGAGTCTTTCATATTTTTGTATTACCCAGCTTTCCTTTTAATAGAAATGTTAGAGTTTATAATGAATGTGTTGCATTAAAACTTCATGGCTTCATTATTGTAAAACAGGTTCAAGATCTACAGTAAGAATGAAACATTCACAAAGATTTGCATTAATGAAGACTACATAGGAAACCTTCATGAGGATTTGTGTGGATCTGATATTTAGCAAATTTTTGTGCTTTACCTTCTTACAGAAGTCAATTAAGAAATGACCATTTTTAAGACCAAAATATAAATAAAGTTTCAGAAATCAATGAGAATTTGCGATTCTGATTTGTTTTTTCATGTTTCTTTTTTTCATAGAAGTCCCTCCCTTTTTTATCAAAATATTAAAATGGCTACACTGTTTGAAACTCATAACTTTTTATTGTGGGTAATGTTGCTTTATACTTGTCTTACAATTCTTTATGTCTCAGAAGTGCTTTCATCTATAAACACATTTTTAATATCTTCTCAAAATCCAGAAATTTTATGCGCTATTAAAAATTATTTTTCTTGGGGCACTTCAGTGGCTCAGGTCCTCCTCTCATGGTTTGGGAGTTCAGGCCCCACCCCGCAAGAGGCTCTGTGCTGAGCCTGGAGCCTGCTTGGGATTCGGTTTCCCCTGCCATGTGTGTTCACACTCTCTCACAAAAAACATTTTTTAAATAAGATTTTTGTTGCTTGACCCTCTATTTGGTGGTTCACTCAGAACAACATTCATCAAAATCTTATGTCAGCTTAATCTCAGGATAAATTATTTTAATCAAGAAACTTTAGGAAAAAAAATCAAGAATTAAGCCATTTTAGGAATATTTGGAAGTCTGTAAAGACAGCTCTACCAGAAAATACATGTAGCATATTTTTAATAGAGATTGGTTATTAAGTTTTACTAGCATCTTTGTATCCTGTCCTATTTTAAATTAAGTATATTTGTATAGCCATGAAGAGCATAAACCCTAGGCAAGTTGGTTAATTAAAATATGAGAAGTCTTGGCAAACAGACTGTGCTCTACTTTTGATCATTTAGAGTAATGGGAAGAACCATCATTGTGATCGTGCAAGACCTGGCTAGTGTGGCACTAACCCCCAGCGGCTGTGGCTACTTCAGAACAGAGGAAGTGAAGAGGAAGATGAAGCCAGTCATGGACAGTGGAAAAAATAGCGCAAGGAGGTGCTACCACATACAGATGAACAGAAGGGGTGAAATTTCAAGATTGGCACAGGACACTAATTGGACAGGGAGAGCCAATTAAATGAGTATCTGGCATTCGTTTAAAAAACAAGTGCTTTTAAGTTACTGTATTCAAATTACTAGGAGAGATCAAAAGAGGCTAAAGAACCACATAGGATCTTAGAGCCTGAAGATCCTGAGTTGATAAATAATCATGTTTCCACCAAGCTCCACTATTTTAATTGGGAGGTTCACTGAATCAGCCAATTCTGACTTTTTCACCAATTCCAACCAAAGAACACCTGAAAACCCTTTTAAAAAAGAAATGACTACCAGGAAAGAGAAATACTGATCCACAAACTATCATATTGTCGCCCAGTTCTGACATTTAAGCTTATTCAGGTTCACAAATACGAATACTATATTTATGTTTGTTCCCCCTGCCAAAATGTTACATATAACCTAAAACAGTTTCTCTCTAAATTTCTGAATTTGGCAAAAGCCTCATAAAAGGAACTATGAGCAAAAACTAGCATTTCCTGTTTTAAGAGGATTTGAGGCTTAAAAACTAGTCTAAAATTAAAGATAATAAAATGCAGAAAATACTTTTGAAAGCAAATACTGCAGAACTTCGGGAAGGAAAATCAGCCTTACCTGTACATGGAAACAAATGGAAAGAAGGAGTACGGTCTCCAGATATGAGCAAAACTAAGTATTCCTTTTACTTGAGAACATTCTAAAGTACATTTTAATTACATTCTGTGATGACAGAGGACTTGTTCTAGGAGAAGGCCTGCATTTGTGCTCAAAAATTCACACTAGACTTTTGCTGATTAAATAAAATATTTTAAGGGCACTTGGGTGGCTCAGTCAGTTAAGCATCTGGCTTCGGCTCAGGTCATGGTTTTGCAGTTTGGGAGTTCGAGCCCCGCATCAGGCCCTGTGCTGACAGCTTGCTCAGAGCCTGGAGCCTGCTTCAGATCCTGTGTCTCCCCCTCTCTCTCTGCCCCTCCCCGCTTCTCAGTCTCAAAATTAAGCATTTTTTAAAAAGTTTTTAATAAAAAAATTATCTATAACCCCACAATCCTAATACTCAAGGCACTTTGGAAGTCATTCACAGCTGTGGGCAGAGCAGCAAAAAATTGGAATCCCCCCATGCACACTTTCCTAGCTAAGGTCAAACAAGTGACACTCTGGCCCTGTTTTAGCTCTCATGCTGTAGACAAATAGCCTTTTCATAGTCTAATGCCACATTTTTTGTATTTTGGGGCTTTTTGTTGGTGATCTAGCCTTTTAAAACACCAGAGCACAAACAGGGTGACAATTTTGTGACTAAACGCTTCCAAGAACTTAACCCTGCCTGTAGGTCCCTTGAGAGCAATGGTCTGTTCTCTGTAAATTCAGCTTTGCAGCAACTTCATAGAACTACCATGAGCACTGGAAATGGACTATTACTTTACATTTTTATTGAGATACAACTCACATTTGAAATTTACCCAGAGTATGCAGTTCAGTGGGGTTTTTTTTAGTATATTCACAGAATTGTGCAAACATCACCCACTATCTAAATTTAGAACATTTTCATCATCTCAAAAAGAAATCCTATACTTATCGACAGTGACTCCCACACCCCCTGACTCCCAGCCCTGACAACAACTAATCCTACTTTTCTGTCCCTGTGGGTTTTCCTGTTCAGATATTTCATATAAATGGAATCATCCAGTATGTGGCCATGGTCTGAGGCTCTTCCTTCAGTATGTCCTGAAGGCTTCTCCATATTACAGCATGTATCATCAGTACTTCATTCCTTATTATGGCCAAGATTCTTTGACTATACGATATTTTATCTATTATCTGGTAGGCATTGGAGTTGTTTCCACTTTGGGGCTGTTGCGAATAATGTAGTTATATGTACCCATGTATAAGTTTGTGTATAGAAATAACTTTCATTCCTTTTAGATCTATTACTAGGAAGGGAACTGCTGAGTCATACTATCTATGTTTAACTTTTTGAGGCACAAACTTTTCCAAAGCAGCTACCCCGTTTTACATGCCCACCAGCAAATGTACAGGGTTCCACTTTCTGTAGGTCCTAAATTTCTTGATCCCTCATTAAGCGTACACATCTTAGTCTCATCATCAGGGGCTACTGAGATGTGTTAAATGCTCTGCCCTCCATTAACCCATCTTCAGACTAATTGTTTTTTAGTTCTTCACGTTCTCTTAATTTTACCTACCCTACTGTCACTTTACTGGATTTCATTTTTCTCTTTCCCAGCCCAGTCATTAAAAAAACTAATGTCCCCACATCTAGGAGAGGTCACATTCTAATGAGAGGCAACAATTAAAGTATAAATTTTTTTTATTATGGTAAAAGTAATGAAGAAAAAGTTACTAGAAAAGAACTACAAAGGAAACTAGTGAGCTGTGGGATCTCTGAAAGACATATTTAAACTGAGGCCTAAAATATAGACAGAAGCCATCCAGGTATAGAGTGAATTAAAATGTCTTCCAGTCAGAAGGGAGAGCATGTGCAAAGATCCTGACTCAGTCAAAAGCCTGGAAACCACATACCTGAAAGAAGGCCAGGGTGTCTGGAAACCAGTTAACCAGGGGAAAGGGTAGTAGAAATGAGGTCATGAAGGGAGGCAGGTAGGATCCAATACATGTCATCCTAAGAATTGAGCTGTATTCTAAGTTGCTCTCAGAATAAAACCTTGAGCCGGGGAATGACAAAATCTAATAAGGTCAACTCTAAAGGTCGTGAAGAATCAACAAATATTCATGCCTATATACACACTTAGCCTTCACTTCAGGAACCTTTAGTATACAACTTGCTTTGAGTCCAGTATTCTTTTGCGTACATACTAAAAGGATTCTTAAAATATTCACGAATTATGTGAACGAAGGAAGTGTCTTAGTTCACACTACACTTGGGCATTCCTCTGTGCCATCTTTCGGCTAAACACAAATCTCAATTCTAGCTCTAGTGAAAGACTGTGGAGCTCTAGCCTTGGAGCTGTTTGACTCAATATCGAAGCCTTTTCTGTCACCACCTCCATTGTAACTGTTACCAGAGTTCTTAGGACTGGTGCGAGCTCCTCCAATACTCAGACTTTTCACCCAAGTCCCTGGTTCCGGTTGCCTGATCTTTCACATCATGAGTGCCCTGATGCCATGAATACCGAACTAGACTATCCTGTTTGCCACTCAAGATTCTGAAGTCAATGATCCCGGCCATTTCTTCTTTCCTGGCTTGAACATCTGGACACCGATAGGCTGATCTGGTTTCTATGTGTTCCTGAGTAACTCATCTACCTTAAACAACAATACAGAATTCTCAGTTCTTTTCCATACGGAATGAAATCTCTGTCCATCACTGCCCTGTGCCTACCCACTTGGTATTAGCTAGCCCTTACCCCACATACCCACCAGATCCCAGCCAAGCATCTAGTCTAGTTTCTTTTGGTGCGTAACAAAGGACACCAAAACTTAAGCTTAAGTGGCTTAAAACCATAATTATTCTGCTCACAAATATGTCCTTAGGGCAGGGCACAGTGAGGGCAGCTCATTTCTGCTCTACCAGGCACCAGCTGGACTAGCTCAACTGGGGCAAGAGGCTCCACTTCCAAGATGGGTCACTCTGAGGGGGCAAACTGGCACTGGCTGTAAATTCTTTTCTGTCACACTGTGTAGGCTTCCTCACACCATGGTGCCTGGGTTTTGAAAGCAAGCATCCTTCTAAGAAGCAGAAAGTGCAAACCCCATTTCTCAAGGCCTGGGTCCCAAAATGACGTCACTTCTACCACAGTCTATAGGTCAAGCAGTCACAGAGCTTAGCTTCAGGGGAAGGAGAAACCCAGTGGAGAAGTGTCAAAAGATTTTTGGAGCCATGTTTTAAAACCACTGCACCTGCTCATCTATAATCCAGTGCATTTAGATGATCTTTCTTTTCTGCACCCCCCTCTTTTTTAAGTGTTTTTCTTTTGCCTTATGGGGTATTTTTCTCATTTCATACTTGTTTTTAGCACTGTTTGAGAAATTCTTAGTTTCTACATATGGCTCTAGGTCTAGGTCAGGCATTCCTAAGGATTTAAAACTTGCTTCTTGGGATGCCTAGGTGGCTCAGTCGGTTAAGCATCCCACTCTTAATTTCAGCTCAGGTCATGATCTCACAGTTTGAGAGTTCAAGACCTGTGTTGGGCTCCATGCTGACAGTGTAGAGCCTGCTCAGGCACTCTCACGTGCCCGCCCTCCCTTCCTGATTCATGCATGCACACTTTCTAAAATAAACTTAAAAAATTAAATAAAACTTGCCTCTCAGACTTCTAATTAGAGCAAAGCAACTCTGTCAGTTTTGAACTGCTGATTTTCAAAGCAACATGAACATCTCTAAGTTAGCATCACACACGACACTCCCAAACTTAAAACAAACCTGATGTAAGACACCTGCCCACTCTCCCAGCACAATTCTATAATTCTGTTTATCTAGTCACCTTACTTGTAATTGGTATAAATAAACATTCATGAATATTAATGAGAATTTGTTTTAAATCGCCAACATTCCTTCTTGTGACGGGTCAAAATGGCCAGCCTATGGTACCCAGATTACTCAAACACTAGATGTTGCTATAAAGGTACTTTTTAAATGTGATTAATAGCTGTAACCATTTGAAGGCCCTAACAAAGAATCAGGTTTCCTGAAGTAGAAGGAATCCTGCCTCAAGATTGCAACACAGGTGGTTCTCCAGTCCAAGATGTCAACATAGGAGGGCTCTGAACTCCTATCCTCCACAGTCATACCACATCTACACTTGTTTATAGAGCAATTCAACCTAAAGAATTGCTGCCTGCAGCTTCTGCGCAGTAAAAGATAGACCACGTAGGGAAGGCCAAGTGTGATGGAGACACAGTAGCAAAGAGCCCCCAACACCTGATTCTGCAAACTGCAGTGGGGGGAGAAGGTACAGAGGAACCACGAACAGTTCATCGGCCCTGGGGCACAGGAGGAAAGGCTCCGTTTAAAAGGGCAACTAAAATGTAAAGGAATCAGCCTACATCTCTACCAAATGGTGGGGGAGATGCTAGAACTCTGTCCAGTCAGAGGGGCTAGTGAGTAACATAGTTTACCTTTCCCCTTCACCTTGATAGTACAGATGGGAGCTAACTCTGGGCACCTGTCGCCTCAGGAAGCCCTTGACACTCCAGGGCACAGGGGGAAAAAACTGTAGTTTTAAAACACAATTAGAACGTAAAGAATCCAGCCCTAGAACTGCACCAAATGGCTAAGGAGCTGCTGGAACTCTCGGTCAGAGGGCCGGCAAGCACCCAAGTTTACCTTTCCCTCCACCTGACAGTGCAGACAGGAGCAGGGTCTGGACCCCCTGGCCAACCTACCATCTCAGGGAGCTCTGGGCCCCAGCCCACACCAGCCCGAGCCATTCCACCAAGGAGTTCTAGAAAAGCGCACGTCTGGACAATCCTGGTCTGCACTCACTACACCTCGAGCTGTCTTGCTGAGGTGACACATGTACGAAGCACCCTGGAACGCTGCAGGCCCACGCCACTTTGCCTCCAGACAGCTTGCCAGGACAATATTGGCACAGAGCACCCCGGGAACTCCCCGCTCATAGCTATTTTTACTCTAACGATCCCACCAGGATGTCTTCCTTCCTGGGACTCCTCAGCCCAAGCCTGCCTGGGCTCCTGCCCCCCTGCCAGAATACCCCCTGTGTGGAGGGCCCTGGACCCCCTGCACCATATCCAGTTCAGCTTCAGGCACCCACCAGGCTGCTCCTGCACTAAACACCCCAGGACAACCTGACTTGCACCAACTTAAGCTGTGCTGTGAAAACATCCTCAGTGCAGAGCCCCGGGACCCACTGGCTTACACCCACTTCTGTGTCACCTGTCCTGCTCCTGCCAGGGCCCCCTCAGGGGAGAGCCCTGGGTCCACACTAGCCCATGCCCACTTCAGCTCTGACCACCCCAGCAGGGCAGCCCCAGCAGGGAGTGCCCCAAAACCCCTGGTCCAACCCGCCACGGCTCAGGCAGCCAACAGCAGTCACCAGGCCCAGACGGTCTCCACCATACACAGGCTGTTCTTTCTTTCCGTTTTAGAAGTAGCTGTTCCACCTAATTCATAGAAACATAGAAAGTCGAGCAAAATGAGAAAAGAATATCCCCCCCCCCAAAAAATACCACAAAACCTCCAAAAGAAAAAAAAAAAACCTAAAGGAAATGGAGATAACCAAGTCACCTGATAAAGAGTACAAAGTAATGGTCATAACTCACCAGACTGGAGAGAAGAACGTCAACAAAGAGATGGAGAAAATATTAAAAAAACCAATTAGTTGAAGAATACAATCACGAAAATAAAGAATACACTAGAGGGAATCAACAGGAGATTAGATGATGCAGAAGAAGGGATCAGCGATTGGGAAGACAAGGTAATGGAAAGTACCCAGGCTGATCACCAAAAAGAAAATTTTTTTAAATGTTTATTTATTATTGAGAGGAAACACGCATGCAAGCTAGCAGGGGAGGGGCAGAGAGAGAGAGAGAGAGAGAAAGAATCCCAAGCAGACTGCACGCTGTCAGTGTGGAGCCTGATGCGGGGCTCGATTTAACGAACTGTGACCTCATGACCAGAGCTGAAATCAAGAGTTGGTTGTTTAACCAAATGAACCACCCAACACCCTAAATTTTTTTAACTGAGGAGAGGTTGAGGGATCTCTTGAACAACATCATCAAATGAAGAAACATTAGCATTATAGGGGTCCCAAAGGAGGAAAGAGAGAGTAAAGGAAAGAAAATGTATTCCAAAAAAATAATAGCTGAAAACTTCCCTAACCCAGGGAAGGAAAGGCATTCAGCTTGAGAAAGCACAGAGAGTTCCAAGCAAGATAAACCCTAGGAGTTCTACACCACAACTCATAATAATTAAAATGTCAATGATTAAAAAGAAAGGGAGAATTTTAAAAGCAGTGAGAAGCAACTAGTAACATGCAAGAGAAACTCATACGGACAAGGAGCTGATTTTTTCCAGCATAAACGTTAGATATCTTTCCACTCCCTCTGGCCTGCAAAGTGTTGAAAGAAAAAAAGACTACAACCAACAATACTCCACCTGGCAAGATTGTCATTTAGAATAGAGAGATAGGGGGGGAAAAAAGGCTTTCCCCGACAAACAGAAATTAAAAGAATTCATCACACTAAACCAATCTTACAAGAAATGTTAAAGGAACTTCTTTAAGTAGAAAAGGCCATGGTTAGAAGAAAATTCTAAACAAATCTCATGAGTGAAGACAAACAGTAAAATCAAGTATACCTAGACATTTAGTTAAGATTAATCACAAAATAAAAAGATAAATATAAAAATATACATAAAATAGAGGAAACAGTAAAAGGTAAGAATGAGGTTGAGGGGTGCCTGGGTGGCTCAGTGATTAAGCATCCGGCTTGGACTCAGGTCATGATCTTACAACTCGTGAGTTCAAGGCCCACATTGGGCTCTGTGCTGACAGCATGGAGTCTGAAGCCTGCTTCAGATTCTGTGCCTCTCTCTGCCCCTTCCCCACTCATGATCTGTCTCTCTCAAAAATAAACAAACATAAAAGGATTTTTAAAAATAAGGTTGAATTTAAATAAGCATCAACTTAATACAGACTGCTATATACTTAAAATGTTACATATGAACTTCACAATAACCACAAATGAAAAACCTATAATGGATCCATATAAAACAAAGAAAGGAAAGCATAAGACTATAGAAATTCAATTACAAGAGAAAATAAAAGGAACAGAGAACAAAAGTAACCAAAAGCAATTAATAAAATGGCAATAAGTAGAAAGTTATCAAAAATTACTTTAAATGTAAATGGTCTAAATGCTCCAATCAAAACACATAGGGTGAGGGTATGAACAAAAACAAAAATAACCCGTCTATATGTTACATACAACAGATTCATGTCAAAACCAAAGACACATACAAGTGAAGGGATGTAAAAAAATATTCCATGCAAATGGAAGCAGAAAAACCAAAAACAGGTGCAATCCTTGTGTCAGACAAAATAGACTTTCAAAAACAGACTGTAACAAGAGACAATAAAGGGCATTACATATTGGTAAAATTCTCAAAACAAAAAGGAGATTTAATAACTGTAAATAAATATGGACCCAATATGTGAGCATCAAAGATACATAGGCAAACATTAACAGACCTAAAGGGAAAAATTGGCAGTAATATAGTAATAGTAGCAGATGTTAACACTTTACATGCATCACAGGATATATCATCCAGGCAGAAAATCAATAGAGAAACAATGTTTTTGAAGAACATGTTAGACCACACTGAATTAACAAATATATATAGAACATTCCATTGGCAAATGACGAAATATGCATTCTATTCATGTGCACACAAAACACCCCCCAGATCAAACATAGGCTACAAACAAGTGTCAATACATTTTAATATTGAGCGATATATGAATCTATTCTGAAAACAGAGATAGGAAACCAGAAATAAATTAGAATTAAAAAAAAAACTAAAACACACACAAAACAGTAGAAATTAAAAACATTCTACTAAACAAGAAACAAGTCAAGAAGAAATTTAAATTAATAAATGGGGTGTCTGGCTGGCTCAGTCAGTAGAGCATGAGACTCTCGATCTTGGGGTCGTGGGTCTAGGCCCCATGTTGTATGTAGAGATTTAAAAAGAAAATCTTGGGACACCTGGTGGCTCAGGTGGTAAAGCATCCACCTTCACCTCAGATCATGATCTCACTCCTGAGTTCAGGCCTGGAGTCAGGCTCTGTGCTGATAACTCAGAGCCTGGAGCCTGCTTTGGATTCGGGGTGTCTCTCTCTCTCTCTCTCTCTTTCTCTCTCTTTCTCTCTCTGCCCCTCCCTGCTCATGTTCAGTCTCTACCTCTCTCTCTCAAAAATAAATAATGAAACATTTAAAAAAGTTTTTACTATCGTAAAAAAATTTAAAAATTACAGAAAATTTAAGATGAAAAATACATGAGGAATGAAAATACACAAATCCCCAGAGTTTTTGAAACACAAGAGTAATTCTAAAAAAAATACTTAAAGTGGTATATGCCTACCTCCAGAGAAATTTTTTTCAAAAGAATTATATAATCCTACACCAAACAAAAAAAAAAGTAGACACTAAGAAAAAAAATCAAAAAAGGGAAAAAAATAACAACAACAATAACAATGAAAACGAGGGCACGGGGGAATCAATTAAACCAGAGACTGTTTCTATAAAAGGGACCAAAACTGAGGACTCTTTTGCCAGACTAGTCCAGAAAAAAAAGACGACATCTACATGAATACACTATGATAGGAAAAAGGCGAAGTGGCACTGCAGGAACAGAGATGGCTGTAAAAGCTTACAAAAAATTACATGCAAACAAAATTGGAACACCAGAAGAAATGAATAATTTTCAGTAAACATACAATCTTTCAAAACTAAACCAGGAAGAATTAAAACCTCTGAACAGCCCAATTCCTAGTAACAGAATTGAGTCAGTAATCAAACTCAAAACTAAACAAAATTCCAAGAGCAGATGACATCACAGGTGAATTCTACCCAACATTAAAAAAAAAAAAAAAAGACTTATTACTCTATTCTCTTCAAATGACTCCCAAAACAGAAGCAGAAGGAAAGCTTTCAAATACAGTCTACAAGGCCAGCACTACCCTCATATGAAACGAGAAAACTACAGGCCCCGATCCCTGATGAATATGGACACAAAAAGCCTCAACCAAATATTAATAAAATACATGTAACAACACATTATAAGGATCATTCACCACAACCAAGTGGGATATATTCTAGGGAGGCAATGGTTGTTGAACAAAAAAAACAAAGCTGGACATAGCCTCATCCCAAATCCCACGCAGTGACAAGAATCAAAACAGGACAGGGGCGGCTGGGTGGCTCAGTCAGTTAAGCGTCTGACTTCTGCTCAGGTCATGATCTCACAGTTCGTGGGTTCGAGCCCCGCTTCAGGCTCTGTGCTGACAGCTAGCTCAGAGCCTGGAGCCTGCTTCGGATTCTATGTCTTCCTCTCTCTCTGACCCTCCCCTTTTCATGCTGTGTCTGTCTGTCTGTCTCTCTCTCTCAGAAATAAATAAAAAAACATTAAAAAAAGAAAGAAAGAAAGAAAGAATCAAAACAGGACAGAGAGACCAGAAATGAACCCATGCTTATATGGTCAATTAATCTCTGACAAAGGGGAGAATATCCTAGGAGAAGAAGACAGTTGCCACAATAAACAGTGTTGGGAAAACTAGACATCCAGGTCCAGAAGAATGAAACAGGACCATTTTTTTTTTTTAAACACATCAAATACAAGAATAAACTCAACCTGGATTCAAGATCCAAATGTGAGGCTGGAAATGAGAAAATTCTTGCACGAACACACAACACCTTGCAACAATGCCTGCTGACATGAACCTTAGCGACAGGTTTCTAGTTGTGGCTCCTCAGGCAAGGCAGAGCAAAGCAAAAACCAAACAATTATCTGGGCTACACCAGTGTGAAAAAATTCAGCACAGCAAAGGAAACCATCAACAATATGAAAAGGCAATCGGCAAAATGGGCATAGACAAATGCAAAGGACACATGCGATAAGGCCTTCTGTCTAAAATATGTAAAGAACCTGTACAACTTGACACCAAAAAGACAATCAATTAAAAAATGGCCAGAGAACATGTATAGACATTGTCCCAAAGAAGATGTACAAATGGGCCACAGACACATGAAGAGATATTCTTTTCTTTTTTCTTTTTTTTTTTTTTTAAATATTTTTATTTATTTCTAGGAGAGAGAGAGACACACACACACAGCGTGAGCAGGGGAGGGTCAGAGAGAGAGGGAGACACAGACTCTGAAACAGGCTCCAGGCTCCGAGCCGGCAGTCAGCACAGAGCCCGACGTGGGGCTCGAACCCNACATGAAGAGATATTCAACAGCAGTTGTCTCAGAAATACAAATCACAACTGCCATGAGATACTGCCTGTCCCCTGTCACAATGACCAGAATCAAAAGACAAGAAATCACAAGAGTTGGCAAGGAGACAGAGAAAAGAGAACATTTATGCCCTGTCGGAGAGAGTGTCAGCTGGTGCAGCCACTGTGGAACACAGCGTGGGGGTCCCTCAAAATATAACAAATAGAGCATATGATCCAGTAACAGCACTACTGAGGATTTGCCCAAGAAAACAAAAACACTAATTTGAAAAGATATCCTGACCCCTGTGATGATTGCAGCATTATTTACAATACCCAAGATGTAGAAGTCATCCAAGTGTCCATCCATAGCTGAATGGCTAAAGAAGATGCGGTACCTATCTACACACAGGGGTAGAAGATACAGACACACACACACACACACACACACACACACACACCAGATGAGCCCATGTCATCAGCAACAACAAAGATGGACCCAGAAGGCACTGTGCTCAGTGAAAGAAGTCAGAATGAGAAAGACAAATATCCTAGGACTTCACTTTTCTTGTGGAATCTAAGACACAAAACCAATGAAGAGGCAAACCAACAAAAAAGCCAAGCACACCATCTAAGTGCAGAGACCAAACCGAGAGCTGCCAGACCAACCGGAGGGGTGGGGAGATGGGCCAAGTGAATGACGCGGAAAGGGAGATACAGGCTTTTCCACTGAAAAGGCAAGCAGGAGGGATACAGCCAACATGATTGTAATAGTGTGGTACTGGGACAGACGGTAGCTACGCTCCTGGTGAGGTTATCATTACGTAGACTTGTTATTCACTGTGTTGTTTACCTTAATCAACATGCTTTGTGTCAATAATCAAGAAATGACTATAACACAGAAGTCCCATGTCTTTAGTCTACTGAGGCTATCCATGGGCTTAGACCCAAGAGAGCATCAACGCTGAATTTCTTACCTAATGTATCACCACATATATTTTACACTTTCCGAGCTGCACTATCAAAGGAGTCCGTTCTTAGAAATGGTAGGTGATGGTAGGACTGGTGATCAATCAGTATTTGGTAAATCGGTGGTGACTGAGAGGTCCTCCATATACCCAGAGATCTTAGTTTGTCTGACATTATCTGGTTATTTGCGAAGTAGAAAAAACTTGATCTAATACCTTAATTATCTTAGATTTTATGTGTGTCCATTTGAGAAAAGTATAAACAAAATCTTCCAAAATTTTCAATACATCAACATAGAGCAAAGCAAGTGCCATTTCAGATTTTCATTAGGATCTGATTTGCTAGAATCCTGTTACTCAGCAGATTGGGGAAACCAGTACAGACAACTGGAGACTCCTGTCCTCCCTGTCATTTTTTCCCATTGGTGTTGGACTTTTGTTTGCCCTCCCTGTGACTTCCCTTGGCGTAGTCTACAAATTTGCTTCAGTCTCACAGTCCTTGGTGCCAGTCATCTATGAAAGTAGTCCCTCTGCCCTCTTAACATTTGGCATCATACTGATTTTTCTCGATTGCTGGCTCCGTAAGAGCTTTGTCTCCTCCATGCTCTCATTACATTTTGAGGTACTGAGGGCTAGGACCTCAACATAGAAACTAGGAAGGGGGAGGGGCACCTGGGTGGCTCAGTCAGTTGAGCGTCTCAGGTCATGATCTCAAGGCTGGGGAGTCTGAGCCCCACTCTCTGCTGTCAGCCTGTCAGTGCAGAGCCTGCTTCGCATCCTCCGTCCCCCTCTCTCTGCTCCTCCCCAATTTGCCCTCTTCCAAAAATCAATATTTAAAAAAAAAAAAAAGGAAGGGGGAACACAATTCAGCCCAGAACACTGCCAAAAACAGGTTTTCAAGGGAGGAGATGAAAGAAGGGAGTTGAAGAGATAGTGGGAGGTGGGAAGTAGAAAGAACCAGTTGGAGAGACTTGAATGAGACAGGAAAGAGCTAGATTGGAGTTGACCATCAAAGGAGGATTTGTTTTGTTCTGTTACAGTGTGAGAGCAACTGGAGTGTATTTATAAACAGAGGGGAAAATGCCCGTGAAGAGGAAGTAAAGCAAGGGGATGTGTGGAGAGGCTGCGCTTCAACCAGAAGGGAAAGCCTAGATAAACAAGCAGGAAGAACGAACATGAGCAGAGATGCAGGGGAGAATGACAGTATGGCAAGTTTAGGGATCTCTGCTTTCTTGGCGACACAGGAGGCCCAGGGCATTCATCAGGATCTGAGAAAAAAGACCAAGGTACGTAACGGATTTGTAAAAATAAAACAAAACCAACAAAGGTTTGGAATAGTTGCTGAGGAAAGCAGAGAAATAGCAGATGGGGGACAGGTCTAGAGTTGCACTGATCTGCCTACTTGGAGTCTAACTCTGTATCTTCACTATCCTATTATGGGAGTTTGGCTAAATGATCTAACTATTTCTCATGTTATTCTCACCTGTGAAATAAGGTTACCGATAGCTACCGTGAGCACTCCGCATTACAGGGAGGACCAAATAAGAAAATGGTTCAATTTTCAGTGATGTTAATAGCATTCTGTTTCTTGTATTACTCAACACTAGCACCCCGGTTTAGCTAACTAGTTCTAACTTCTCATTTTTCTTTATTCAAACTTCAGCCGGGCCATTTACCAAGGGTACATCTCTTTGGTTGTATAGATTTGAAAATGGGATTCCCAGTTTCCATTCAAAAGTTAAGCCTGCCCATGTAGCCTTAACTATATCCAGAACATCCCCAATAAAGCCTGCCTTTTCTCAAAGAAAATAAAAGCCACACGAACCAAAACATTTTCAAATTAAAATAGGCACCGAACAGACATATTTCTGCCAAGAATAATCTCTGCTCTACTCAAAGCTGGTTTACAGGATTGTAAATTGAGACCAGTCTTTGCTTCTTACTCTATAGGGGCAGTGAGTCAGGATTTCCTGAAATTAAGCAATCATGTAAAATGCATTAGTGGTTTCTAGAAGACCTCATGCTTCCTTGTGCTAAGATATTAACCTGTTTTCTATTTGGCAGCTCTTTCATATTCTCCAGTGACCTTATTTAAGGTCCTTCCCTCAGCAACAGAGTCAGTGTGACAGTGGAGCTGAGATTCATCAGTGAGAATTTATTTTATTCTATGCTGCCCGCTGCAGATCAGGTAGGAATCCAAGTCTGATTCAGGACTTTTTCCATCAAAGTTCCACTAGTTATTAGAACTAGTTTGATTCCTGGATTGCTTAACCCATTTATAATCTAGTCTAGGTTCCTGCCTCCACCAGGAATTCCTCACTGCTAATCCCGGGTCTCATTCTACTTGATCTTCCCATACCAAGTTCACTTCGGTCTTCGAACGCCGTTTGCTTCCGGCACACTTTTCCTGGTTCTCTTCTATCCCTCATTGGCTACTTCTCCTCTGCCCATCTCACAGATTCCCTCTGTTGCCCGCCCTCTGGCAGGGTCAGAAACTCCAATGGCAGCAGAGACCAGGCCAGGTAGGCCACACACAGGTCAGATATAATTAAGAGGAAGGGTACGAACTCTGGCAAAGAGAGTATACATACATCGTATAAGAGCACTCATAATCGAAAGCTTCTTAAACATCATCTTGGCCAAAAGCCTTTTTGGGGACTGTGTTAGATTAGTGACAGCTGTTCTCAGGCCCCCAGTCTTCCTGTCCAGGAGTCTGAGGACAGAACCCATTTATAGGGGGGTTTGTAGACCACTTAACCCCGGTGTAATTAAACACCCATCATTCCCGATTTGAGTTTAGGGGCTTTGGGTAAGTTGCTCAACTGGATTTACTTTTAATCTACAAAACAGACTTCCCTAGAGGCTCACTTAAATTTGTTTGCCATGATGTAAACGACCTTTTACTAAGTGGCAGTGACATCATTTACATCTTAAAAGTTTTCCAAAGGGCCCTTTCTATTTTTGTAACATAGAGGACTTCAGGATGCATGGAGGTGGCACTTCTGTGTCACCCCCTCAGAGTTCACTTACACTGTACTTGTGACACTTGGGCAGAGCTCATGAAAGAACATCATAGTTCATAACAAGGGGAGAATTCACCTTTATCCAGATATAGTAGGGGGGTTTTAATGTTTATTTTTGAGAGAGAGAGAGCTAGAGTATGCACGAGCAGGAGTAAGGGAGGGACAGAGAGAGGGGGAGACACAGAACCCAAAGCAGACTCCAGGCTCTGAGCTGTCAGCACAGAGCCCGATGCGGGGCTTGAACTCACGAACTGCGAGATCATGACCTGAGCCGAAGTCCGACGCTTAACTGACTGAGCCTCCCAGGTGTCCCCAGATATAGTATTTTTGATACTCAGCCGGTGCAGTGTTGGAAGATTTTATCCTCCTGGGCCTAGCATTACAAACATGCGTTTAACATGTTTTCTCCCTGAAGTTCAATTTTCTATGAGATTTGTTTCAAAGAAGAATCTGAATGAAAAGCCTACATCAGAAGGGGTTTTGTTCTTACGCAGACTAGACATTTAAAAACAGAAGATTTTGAGAAAGTTCTTGAAATGATTCAGTCTTAAATAGTTTTCATGTTTGCTGCTGCTGCTGCTACACATACACCAGAAGAATGACTCTATGGACCAGAGAATAAGAAGATACCATCGCTTTTCCATAACCTGTGATCACTAGCTCAGCGGGGCCAGTTCAGTTTGGCTGGTCCTCATTTTTCAAGGTTCTGAACAAGCAAACCTTAGTTTGATATAAAAGAGGATGCAAGTTAATTAGATATCAGGCAAAAACAGACACAGGAAGAAGCTTACGGCAAAGTTCAGGCTTCCCACACTGTCCCACACTCCTCGACCACCATTCCTCTGTGTCCCCTATCTTAATCCCTCTGCATACCAAAGATTAAAATACCATGCATTTTCATCAAGTCCTTTCTTGAAGCAATGACTTCATGTCTATCCTTTGCCGGCTAATCTGCTTGCTCTTTCTCTCCAACTATTCTGTAAGAATTGATAAACCGTTTTCTCTTACCCAAGCGTTCCCTGCATTACCCCGCTCGAATAGAAGAGCCACAAAGGCAGGGACCCTGTCCCTCTCATTGGCATTGTATTTACAGGGAGGCATCCAGTGTTGGGCACAAAGGAGGTGCTTCATAAATACCTGTCAGAGTAAATGGGATGTTCATTCAGTGTCGGGTCTTTGTCCTAATAATTCTATCAGGAATGTCTTTTCATCTCCAAATTCTCAAGCCCACATTAATCTTTGCGTGGACTAGATGTTTGTGTCCTCCTCCTCTCTCCAAAAAAATGATATGATTGAAATCCTAACCCTTAACATAATGGTATCGGGGTGTGAAGCCTTTGGAAGATGTTTAGGTCATTTAAGTGGAACCCTCACAAATGAAGTTAGTGTCCCGATAAAAGGGAACACAGAGAGCTCGCTTACTCCTTCAACTAACTGAGGACACAGCAAGAAGGTGGTTATCTAGGAAACAGGAAGCAAGCTCTTGCCAGACACCAAATCTACCTTGATCTTGAACTTCCCAGAACTGTGAGAACTAGATGTTGGTTGTTTATTAAGCCCCCCAGCCTATGGTATTTTGTTACAGCAGCCAGCTGAACAAAGACAAGCTCATTCTCGGAAGGGGATGGCATTTCAAGTTTGCTCTGTACAATTTAGTGTTTGAATATATCCCACAAGGATGATATCCCTTCAGTTTTTAGGTAAAGATGTGGTTGATGTTAAGTGTTTTGCTGGTCCTAGTACAGTAGGTTGCCTAGTGAACACTGCACCCCTTAAGCAGACATTTGCCAGGAAGAGTCCCACTTATGTCTGAGGATCAAGACTGCAGATCAGCTTTCAAATAAGTCAGCTTAATTCCAGGAAAGCTTGAGTAACTGCAAGAAAGGAGTCAGAAAGGATAGAACAAGCTTCCCTGATCTAAGGACCATAAGATCCTCCTGAGAGGAGAGTCATTTCTTAGGAAGTGTGATAAATTTCCTTGATAGGAATATTTGGGTCTTTTCTAAAGATTCAATTCTTCCCTTCTGCACACCCCTCCCCCACTTCCATTTGCACAAGAACTGAATAAGAACCTTTCTATGGGGTTATTAGTGTTTGCCGATGACACCCTCTGGGCTCATTCAAAGGCAGATTTTGTCCCCTTGTGGACTGCTTGCTCCAAGGCAAAGCTTCATGGGGGATACTTGTTCCTCTTTCGTGACATGAAGGAGATAAACACCAGTTAAAATCCAACTTCAGAGGCAGGGACACGTGACCCTAAACAACTAGCAATTGTAGAATGGACTTGGAAAGGGTATTTCCCCAGCCCACCCCACCCCCAAGAGGTTTCCACTTGATGACAGAAATGACCAATTTCTCTACCATTAGGCGATCAATCTGTGACATACAAGATTGATTAAGGTCATATTTGATCAAATGGAAGCTTTTATCAGGACTCTTTCCATTGGGCCGCTATAACTCTAACTCAAACTAGCCTAAGCCAAAAAAGGAATTTAGTGGCAAACTGGAGAAGCGCCAGTGTTGTCCAACTTTAGGCATGGCCATTGCACAGGAGTAGGCAAACTAGAGTCCTTTGTCTGCTATTGTAAATAAAGTTTTACTGACATTACATATTGCCTATGGCTGCTTTCAGGCAACAATGGCAGTATTGAGTACTTGCAGGGGAGATCTGACAGCCTGCAGAACTTACTTACTATGCAACCCTTTCTAGGAACATTTGCCAGTCTCTGGCCTTGGGGCTCATATAAGGTCATTAGGGTTCTCTAGCTCTTGGCTATGACGGTTGTCTGAGACAGTTTCACTTCTGGGCTTCATGCATGTCCCCAGCTACTCTAGTAACTCTTGCAAAAGTCCTAGATTTACTCTCAGCTGACAACGTGGGGGAGATTCCCATCCTTGAATTGATGCCTTGTGGCTAGGAGGATGGATTTACGTGGATTGGCTTGGGCCTGGGTCACACCATTTGCCCTGTTGCCGGGGTGGGGTCAACCACCTCCAAGCCCCAGGGACTGAAAACAAGGGGCAGGCTCTCCAGGGAAAGGATGCTAGGAAGGCAGAACCCACAATTGTCCATTACAAACCTTCTCCCTCCAATCCATGGTTGGTCACATTCTGATCCTGGACATTTCTCAAGATCTGTCGAGGAGATCTTTGTGTGATTTTGTAGACCCTTAAGGAATTACTATTAATAACAATCAATTGTTATTGATGAAATTCAGGGCCAAACACTAGTCTAAGCACTTAAACAATTTTCTCATTTATCTTTCCAATAGCTCTTAAAAATTAGGTAATTTCCATTTTACTAATGAAGCAACTAAGGATGAGATGTTTAACAACAACTTGTCCTAAAAGTCCCGCAGCAGAACTGGACCCTAGATGGACTTAACTCTGCACTTGAATTGTGCACTTGAATTCCTTCCCCAACCTGGTAGAGCCTCAGATTTCAGAGAATGTGAGCACTCTCCATGCCTGAATCATGCTCAGGCACTAAAGTGGGGATCAGGAGGCTTGAATTCTAATGAACAGCTCTGTCACTAACTCACTGGGAGACTTTTAACAAGTTACTTCCTGAAGTTTTGGAATCTCAGTTTCCTCATCTGTAATAAGCTTAAACTACTAGAACCACATAGAACTATGGTCTATAGAGCATAAGAGCTTGTACAGTAGAGTCTTAAGAGCCTGCCATAGTGACTGAAGGGACATCCAACAAGTATGCCCTCCATACTCATTCCATTGCATCATTTCCATTGTTTTCTTAAGTCTAATATAAAAAAAAAATAAAGGTTTCTGTTGAAAAAAATTTAACCATGAGACCTGTAAATCTCTAAGATCCCTATTAATATGCTCTGCGTATTCTTACAAAACCTTTGCTTTTCTCTACCTTGCTCTATGTCCTGGGAAGCTCACCTGTATGGACTGCATCAACAGGTTCCCTGTCCTCTGGCTTCCTGTTGGGTTTGGTCAATAGAATAAAGTATCAGAAACACAAAGGATGGAAGGAGATCGAGGTTGGGTTATTAATTCCAAGTGGCTAAGTTCAAAGACTACAGCTCCTGTTGGGTGACCCTCTTCAGGTTTGGGAGAATGTGTCACTCTGTGGCCCCTTCTTGTCTAGAGGTGGTAATGGCTCACTGCTGTCGCTAGCCCTGGGGTACATCATCCTCCTTTGGAGCCTTGTTGCAATGAAAATGTGTCTAGTTTAGATCCATACTTTTGTAAAAATGGTCATTTTAAATAGTTCTCCTTTGCACATTTTGAATGGGCCACCAGAACCCTGGCTGTCTAATCTATTAGGATTTCAGGATCTATGATTCTATGCATAATAAACGTAGGTTCACCTACCCCATATCCATTCCTATGCCACTTAAACGTCTGACAAATGCCAGGCACACTTGACAGAGGCTACTTCCTTCAGCTCCAACATTCTTTCAGCCTTTGACTCAAAACCCTTTATCAGAATTTCTTTTTAAAGCACAAGTAGGCAAAAGATAGAAAAATAAACTGACATCTAGGGATATTTCCCCCCAAATATCTAAAAGAATAAGCACATACTTTTCCCCATTGGTATTGCTTTTATTTCTTTACTTCTCTGTTTAACAAACATCTTGGAGTGCCTGTGTTCTAGGCATTTGGGTGGACTCTGGAGATATAGGTCCAGCACTAACGTCAAGGATTTTACAAATCCATGAGGTAAAGACAAATTTACCTATCATTCTCAGGATTCTCTTTCAGACTTGCAGAGATGTCCTGCAGCAAAGATAGCTGCAGAAACAATCGTTCAATAAGGACCGCAATGAAAATGTGTCTGGTTAACTTTAGTTACTCTGAAAATAAATTTTACTGTTAAAATGTAATAGGTTCCTAAAATGAATTCTCATTCATTTGGATTCTACTGATTTAGATTTTAATTCATGAGAATATTCATCATCACAACTGATTGGAATTTCTATGTATGGTAATTCCTTCCTCTGCAGATTATCAGTCTTTTTCATTAACATAAGAAATTCAATACAGAATTTAGGGCTAGTTGGATTAAGATAAAAACATAAATAATTTTAAAATAATGGAGCAATAGGAGAAATGTGAGAATTATGCTCAGAGAAAGAAACACAGTAAGGAGATAATATTTAAATTGTAGGGCCAGGAAGGATTGGTTGGTAGAACTTACAAGAGGGAGATAAGTGTTTCAGATCAAGAGATGAGCTTGGCCATAGGCCCACTGGCAGGAAATTGTAGAATGTGCTTCAGACACTGTAAACAGTTCAATTTGACTATAATGCCTGTGTGGCAGACATCTATTATTTTTACCACTCAATGACTACAACTAGTCATCCTCTTCTAGTATATAATGATACTACATATTGTACTTCGAGAGTAACCCCTCCCTAGTGTAGATGTGAGACTGGTTGTGGGTGGGCCTCAATCGGTCTCACTCAGTTAATCAGCATAGTCTAGCCCACAGGCTAAAGTGATTGGTTCAGCGATAGGTATGTAACCCAATTTAGACCAATGAGAATCAGATACAGGACTTCTATTTGAATGTGGCAGAGATCTAGGGAGAATTGAACTTTAGGAGTTAAGAAGATGATGTCAAGAGGATGTAGAGGCAGAAGCTACGGTAGCCACCTTGTGACAGGGAGAGCGAAATCGAAGAATGAAGCCAGCATAGAGGAAAGGCATCTTAAAGGTAGAGAGAGAGAGAAACTGGGTTCTTATCTAACTGCTGAAGCTGAAGGAGTCCTTGAGTGTTCCATGAATCAATTGTTACATTTATCAATACAATCTATTTCCTGAGGCAGTTTCAGTTGGGATTTCTAGGTTTACGTGTACAAGAAAATAGTGAGAAGGCTAGAAAAATAGTTTGAAACCAGAGCACAAAAGACCTTGAATCTCCAGGTTTTTGAACTGAATTCAAAAACAAGAAGTTTTGCAAGGACTGACCTAATTCTTAGATTTTCCTTTAGGGTGTACAAAGCACTTTCATACAGATTATCTCATTACATCTTTAGTGACCCAATGCAATACATATTATTTACAATTCATGAACAAGAAAATGGAATCCCAGAAAGGCTACATGACTTGGTTAAAGTCATGCAGCTCAAAGAGAGAACAAAGCCTCAATCCTGGATCTTTGATTCTGAATCCATGATCCTAGTACCAAAGCTGTCTCACCAACACACACAAAGTGATGAATCTGGAAATCTTCAGGGGATTCTCAACCACAAAGAAACCTTTCTGATTTCATGATCTACCTGTGTTGTAACTGATGTAACTTTTGGACAGAATAAAGGGATGCTGGCCCTTTCTGATCCGAGGAAGCATCTGGAGTGTGTCACCATGGAAGGAACATGGGCTTCAAACACACAAGGCACTTGACTACTCCTTAACAGCATGGCCATTGGGCAAGTCATGTAATATTTCCTCATTTGTAAAATGCTGAGGATAATAACTCCCACCTCATTGGGTCCATGTGAGAAAAATAATGGAGAAACTTGCTGGCATACAATAGGCATGCAGTAAAAGTTAGCTCTTTGTTATGGGGGGTTGTAGAAGCAAGGCTTTTGAATCAGAGATCCGGGTTCAAATCCTAACTCTGCTCCTAAGTAGCTATATGATCCCAGCTATACAGTAAGTTTCAGGATGGCAAGGACCATGCCTGTCCTTAGTCCTTCTGAATCTATAACAGACCTCGGCAGCAGTCAGCAAATGCTTGAATGAATTTAAGCAAATGACTTATGTTTTCTAAAGCCTGAATTAAAAACAAATATTGAGATGGCATACAATATTGTTGTAAGGAACGAAGGATATAACACATCTAAGACATTTAGCTCAATCCCTGGCCCATAGGAAGTTCTCAGTAAATAATCTTTGCAGCTGATTTCTATTGAATCCTTACCATTTGGGACTGTTCTCAATGCTCTACATAAATTCCTTCATCTGATTCTCAACTCTCTTCCCTTCCCTATTTCACAAGTAATAAAAATAGGACTGCAATTCGTCTATCTAAATACCTGATGCCACTTTAGGCCCCATGACTTGTGAGTCCAACGCTTTCATTTCTTTTTAAGATTTGGGACCCTCAAAATGTCTAATTCAGGGTCTGTTAAATGAGGGCTTCTCTTTTTTCTCCTTGCAGTATGAGGAAGAAATAAAAGCTTCTTTCTTTGAAAGCACAATGAAGACTTTCTCTGGTCCTCCTCCTCCTTCCCCCATTATTTCCTGGGAGTGAGGTTGGACTGCCTGAGGTTTTGTCTGGCAGCGGCCCTTTAATTCAAAGACCGCCAACAACTCAATGAGGCAGCCAGGCCCTTGCCCTCTCCTGGCTGACTTTGAGGCAGCAGCATCAGACCTCCTAGTTCCAGAAGGCTCTCGTTTTCCTTCCCCGAGTTGCCTGCTGCCATCTGCTGGCCGAATTAAGTTAGAATGATCACACTGATGTTTTCCAAGTTTCCAAAGGAAGCTCTGACCGTTTCCCAGCACTGCCTCCTGGGCATCTTCAGTAACTGCCCCGGAGGCAGTGTGAGCAGATAGACCAACCCAGTGGGTCTGCAGGCCTTGGTTCAAAGGTCAAGTGCTCAGGCAAACGTGGCCAGCAGCTGATTTCCACTGAGAAACCCAGAGGTGAATTTCTGTGTTACCTCCCAAGTGAAATCAGGAGACCTTTCAAACCATTATCCCTAAACTAATCGTCCTACTAGGGTGCCATCTTGTCTGGAGTCAGATGTTTCACCTCCTTCCTCCACCCCCAAATCGGGCCTCCTGGCATTCTTCCATCCACACTAATGACTTGCACAAGACTCAGATTACCATGACAACTTTTGAAGACTATGATTTTTTTTTTGGGTAAACAATTCCACTGGAAAAGTTGTCAGAGTAGTAAAAGAAGTCGTATATATCCTTCTAGAAGAGTCCCCACTCAAGTGTCCCCAAATGTTTTAGTAGCTCGCTTACAATAAAGGAGTCCATCTATGATCACATGTTGCTCCATTTGTCATGTTTTTCCAGTATTGTTCAATCCGGAACATTCATCTTTTTTCCTTGCCAGTCATTTTTGTAGGCCATCCTTCAGTTTGGCGTTTGTCTGATAGTCTCGTGTCTTGTGATAAAACCCAGTTTATTCATTTTGAGCTAAAATATAACATACATGATGTCTTTTCATTATGTCCTAACTGCCAGTACACAAGGTCTACTTGTTTGTTTCTGATGGTGTTAGTTTTGATCACTCTCATTAAGAGTATCTGTCAGATTTCTCTACTGTGAAATTACTTTTTTTTTTTTTTTTTTTTGGTAATTGTATTAGTGTCCTATTCCTTCCGTAACAAATCACTGCAAACTTAGTATTAAAACAACACAAATTTGTTACCTTACCGTTCTGGAAATCGCCAATCTGATGGGTCTCACTGATCTAAAACCAGAATGTCAGCAGGGCATGATGGAGGCTGGAGGGGAGGATATGTTTCTTCACTTTTTCCAACATCTACAGGCCACCTGAAATCCTTGGCTCACAGGCCTTCCTCCCATCTTCCAAGCCAGCAGGGAAGCATCTTCCCGTCCTTCTCTGACCCTGACGCCTGCGCCTGCTCTCACATCTCTTTCTCTCCCTCCCCTTCCCACCTTTCATTTATCGGGACACTTGTGATTCCATTGGGGCCACCTGGATAAACTCCCCATGTCAAGACCGTTAACTTAATCACATCTGCTAAGTACCTTCCACCATGTAAGAAAACACATTCACAAGGTCTGGGATAGTATGTGAACATCCTTGAGGGGCTGTTATGCTGCCTCCCATGAGAGTTAATAAATATTTTGTGGAGAGATATTTGAGACTATGGAAGCTTCTGTTACTTATCCCACTTTCACCTATGAGGTTTAGCATCCATTGATGTTTCCTGCCTGATTATTACTGATACCAAATGGTGATTTTCTAATTCTATCATTCTTTCTTTCTACATTTATTCGTTGGCTTTCTGTAAGGGGAAGCATTCTCTTCTCTCCATTTATTGATCCATTTATTCACTTATTTATATCAATGTGGACTTGAGGTCCTTTATTTTGTTCTCATAGATTATGATCCTTTATTATTGCTAGTTATTTTGATGCTTGAATCATACCAGATTTGGTCAGTGGGAGCCTTTTGAAGTTGCCTTTTGTGTCCTTTTAACATTCTCTGTCGTTCTTTGAGCTCCTCCTAACTTTCTGTTAAAAGATAGTCCAGGATTATCTTATCATCTCTTTGCTCCAACCCTGGAATCAGACATTTCTCCAAGGAGCCCTGGTTCCTTTCAGTGGAGAGAGATGTTCGGAAACTAAGATCTGGGCAGTCATGTGCTCACTGATACTAGGGTATCACAGTGACTCCAGTTCCTTTCAGGTGACAGAGCTAGGAAATATATATTTACATTTCTCTATCTGTATCTAATGAAAAACAGGAGTTCATAATGACGTCAACAAATCTAATTTACCACCACCGGATTTATTTTAGGTTTTCTTTTTTGCATATTTATGTTGCCTTTCTGAGAAAACTGACTCAGAGTTACCTCAATCTATGTCATTATTTGCTCACTCTTCCTGTTGTGGTCAATCTCCTGACCCTGCTGCAGTGCTGTCCCTATTTCAGGCAGAATACAGTCCCTGCTCAGGCTTCCCTCCTTCCCTCGGCCTGCCTACCTTGTTTGGGCCTGCCTTCAGGAAGGAAGGGAAGAAAGAAAGGCAGGTAGACAGACAGGCTTAAAATAAATTTTTTTTTTAAGTTTATTTATTTTGAGAGAGAGAGTGAACAAGCTGAGGAGGGGCAGAGAGAGGGAGAGGATCTCAAGCAGGTAGTGTGAGCTCGAACTCACGAACTATTGAGATCATGACCTGAATTGAAGTTGGATGC
This sequence comes from Crocuta crocuta, assembly GCF_008692635.1. Classification (NCBI taxonomy): domain Eukaryota; kingdom Metazoa; phylum Chordata; class Mammalia; order Carnivora; family Hyaenidae; genus Crocuta; species Crocuta crocuta. The sequence continues at coordinate 15,136,805 of NW_027533089.1, forward strand.
TTAACCGATTGAGCCACCCAGGTGCCAACCCTCTGTTTTTTAAGGGAAGGGAGGGAAAGGAAAGAGGAAAATAGAGTCCTATACATTGTTAATGGACCTCTGCTGTTTACCACTATTATAATTAATTATTTATTTAAACATTATTTTCTCCATTAAAATTTAAACTACATGGAGACAATGACTATGTATGCCTTGCTCACTGTGGATTGGATCCCTGGGCCCTAGCACAATGCCAAGCACATAGCAGGTATTTAACATGGTTTTAAAATAAATGACTAAGTCATGTAAGCAATAATAGCAAAATTAAAACTATTGAACAGCTTATAACACAACCAAGAGTCCACCATCAAAACAGTTACCAGTGTCTACATAGCCCAAGCCATCTGTGACCTTTTCCAACTAGAAACCAAATTTTGATACCTAAGATAAATTTGCTTCTTAGAGTTTTTTTTCAAGGCTAAGTGCCCCAGGGTAAAGAGATCTCATTTATTGAGTCTTACTGTCATGAAACATTTCTTTGGTTTTGGAGTCTAATGTTGTTTCAAACCAATTTTTTAAACAAGAATTTCGGTACAAAGTTGTATTTCAAGACAATTTAAAAAATCATTGTCCTGCCACATTTGGTAGAATGTATGTTGGCCACATAGGCAAGATGATGGAATGTTCCAGAGTTTCATTGTGAGAAATAACATATCCAGAAATAAAATGGGTGTGTTCTTTTATGGCAGGCCTGTTCCTTCATTCTCCTATAAGTATTTGTAAAAATAACTATAATTATTTTTCCCCAGCTTCCCCTAGCCAATGTCAAAGTCAGTCTTTATTATATAGTGCCTCCCTTCTTGCCTCTTGTTTTCCTTTCAGACACGAAGTCCTAATGCATTTGTGCTTTCCCAGAGTAACAGACATCCTTTTCAGTGACTGACGGAAACAAACAGCTGGACTCTCTCAGAGGGCACGTCAGGAAGTGATGGAACAGGCTGACACACAGCTGTTGCCAGGGCTCAAAGCGGTTGCTCAGCACAAAGGGCTACAACTTTGGGCATAAAGAGCCATACATTTTTCCCTCTCTCAGAAAAATCTGCCTTTCTGGGGTCACTTGGGTTCAGTGGAAAACAAACGTATGTGGTGTTGCCTCCTAGAAGTTGTAGCATCAGTGAGGAGGAGAATGGGGGCCGAGTGCAAGAACTCAGGATGCTTTTGATGCCAGAACCCCTCAGCCTCTTGCTGGTCTCTGTAGTGAATGAACTCCACCCCCGCACCCCAGGTCCCCTGCTACAGCCATGGTTGCCTGGCTGTATAGACTCACAATAAATACATACATACATACATACATACATACATACATACAGGCTACTTCTGGCTCCAGGCCTTGGGGAAAGCAATGAACTGACCTCCCCACTTTTTATCTGTCTCATTTGCAACCATATTTCCCAACCCAGTGGTTCTCAGCTCTGGCTGTCTAGATAATTTTATTAAAATTTCAGTGTCCAGGATCCACCACCACCGATTCTGATTTCACTGGTTCAGGTCAGGCTCAGGAACAAGTCCATTCAAAAGTGGCTCTATGAACGCTTTCAACAATAGCCAAATTACGGAAGGAGCCAAAATGTCCATCAAATGATGAATGGATAAAGAAGATGTGGTTTATGTATATAATGGAATACTACTTGGCAACGAGAAAAATTGAAATCCTGCCATTTGCAACAACATGGATGGAACTGGAGGGTATTATGCTAAGTGAAATAAGTCAGTCAGAGAAAGACAGATATATGTTTTCACTCATATGTGGAACTTGAGAGACTTAACAGAAGACCAAGGGGGAAGGGAAGGGGAAAATTAGTTTCAAATAAAGAGGGAGGCAAAACATAAGAGACTCTTAAATACAGAGAACAAACTGAGGGTTGATGGGAGGTGTTAGGGGAGAGGGGAAAATGGGTGATGGGCACTGAGGAGGGCACTAGCTGGGATGAGCACTGGGTGTTGTATGTAAGCAATGAATCATGGGAATCTATCCCCAAAACATAGAGTACACTGTACACACTGTATGTTAGCCAACTTGACAATAAATTATATTTAAAAGAAAAAAAGTGGCTCTGTGATTCCTGGGAGCAGCCGGGGCTGAGAACCACCATCCGCATGCTGGATCCTTGGCTATGTGTGGGAAGATGAAACCAAGAACACCAGGGAGCATAAGCTATCCCTCAGCACAATGATTCTCTACCTTGACACACATTAGAATCACCTAGAGATCTTTCTAAAATCCCAGGGCCCAGGCTGCTCCCCAGGGTAATTACATCATACTCTCTGGGGAAGGGATCCAGGATCTGTATTTTTTTTAAAGCTGCTCAGGAGATTAAAATGGGCAGCAGAGTCTGACAGCCATTGAGCTTGTATGTTTCCCAATGTCATGAAATGGTGCTTCTCAACTGTCTATGGTGAAAGACTAGCTTTTTTTTTTTTTAACTTTGCTGATAATTTTCTAAAATACAATAAAAATGCATCACTAGAAAAATTAAATTTAAAAAGCAGACATAAAAAAACAAGCCCAGGGGTGCCCAGTTGATTAAGCCTCAGACCACTTTTGAATTGGATTCAGGTCATGATCCCAGACCACTTGACGTACATACTCCATTTTGAGTGGCTGTTGACCCGACTAGCCAGTGAGCTCCTCCTGGATAGGGTTTGTGTCTTACTCATCGTTCTATCCTCAGCACCTGGCACACTGCCTGGCACAGGCAAGGTAATCAATACACACTTGTTGACTGAGTGGATTGAGGAGGGAGCAAACAAATCCTGTGCCATCCATGCCTGAACCACAGAAGTCCCAGAAGAACTGAATTTCAGCTTCTCAGAAAGTCACCAGTCCGAGCTAGTATCACCATTCGAAGGTCATCATCAGTCCAGCTGCCTAAGGGCTGCACCTTTGTGTGACAATCTGCCTTGTTTGTAGTTTGGGTTTTGCTTTTTCGAAACTGCCTCTCTGGTCATTCTCAGTCATAGTCCTCACCCCAAGGATGTGGGATCCTCCTTTCCTGACTACAGATCAGCAGTTGGGCTTTCACTTTTCCTGGCAGGGTTAGGGCATCCATCCGTAGCCTACTGCATCTACCTAACTCAGTCCTCCAGCCCAGGGTGATCTGGCCAGTGCAGAGAAGGGCTTGCTGACACTTGGGGATTTTTACAAACCTGCTGGGCTGACTATTCTCTTTGCTCTTCTACACTCATTGTCTGCCCTTCTCTGTTCTTTCTGTGCATCATAGTGGCCTCCATGCCCTGTGGGCTCCTGTTGGATTTAGTAACATGAGGCACCAGCAGGAGACTGGAATGATGAGGAGAGAAAAGTCTGGAATGTATTCCTTGGCTCCATCCCATTGGGCTGGGGTTCTGGTAGTGCCTAAGTTCCTCTATGCCATGTGTTCTTTTGTGTGCTGCTAATTAGACATGTCCATATTCCAAGGAGTTCTCTGAAGCAATTTGAAAATCATATTCTACATCAAAATGCAGTTAATGGTTATCTATGGAAAATGAGATTAAAGGTATTATTATTTATTTCATTTTTTTCTCCATATCTTGTTTTCAGTTTCCACAAAATGTATTTTTACCAAAAAACAATTAAAAAAACCCACAGAGATAAGGAAACAAAGAAGTCTAGAACTGGAGTTTTTGACTCTTACTAGGGGACACGTAAGTGACAAAATAAAGGTCTCATTCTGATCACTTTGGGGCCACTTGAGAAAGAAGAATGTATGCGAGAGAAGCTTGGTCTTCCCATGTTCAAAGGCTCGTGGTTTCTTTTCCTTCACCTGGAGATGTCAGTGGTAAATAGACAATGTTTACTCTGACTCTGTCCTGGGTGTCCCACAGTGGCCAAGTCCGCTCTCCTTCTCCTTAAAATCCAAGCCCAAGTGTGACTTCACTCTGGAAACCCCAGAACTCTTGTTCCTTAGCCTTCTGGGCACTGAGGCTGGAGACTGAGGGGAGTGTGATGCAAACTGCCTCAGCCTTTTCCACTTGAAGCCGGTTCTGCCCTTTTTTTTTGTTAAGACCACCATTGTCTTTTAAACTCTGACTCTCTGCCAACCCTGTTGTGGAATCAGAACCATCTCATCTCAGTGCTTGCTTCCTGCGAGGTTTTCCACTTCTCTCGATTTCCCAGCATGCCTCAGCCAGACCACATCTATCATTTGATGTGGTTTGGGTTGACAGTAACCTTAAAGAGTCAAGAGAGTGTTGGCGGTCATCCCAAGAGCAAATCACCGAGTAGTTATGAAAGTACTAGCTTTGGAGTCAAGCAGTCAGACAAAAATTCCTGCTCTGTTGTCTACCTGCTGCATGACTTCTACAGGATAACTTAGTCTGTAATATTCAGATTTTTTTCATTTTTAAAATGAGGATAATATATAATACCTGCCTCACAGTGTTGCCTCACAGGTTTGCTCTAAGGATTAAATGAGATCATTTATGCAGAACACTCAGCATGGTGTTTGGCATATTAGAAAATTTCAAATGATATTATTATTATGTGTTTAATATTTAGATTCTAGGGGCACCTGGCTGGCTCCCTGGGCAGAGCATGAAACTCTCAGGGTTGTGGGTTCGAGCCTCACATTGGGTATAGAGATTGCTTAAAAATAAAATCTTTAAAAAATGGTTAGATTCTAGATTCCAGAGCAAGAGAAACGATGAGAGTTGGGGGAAAGAGCACTGGCCTAGTCCAGGACACATGGGTTCTAGCTGCTGTGAAGTGGAGGCATGGGACAAGAAGAGGATCTCATCACACAGGGCCCGAGCAAGACACAGACGGTGCACTCAACGGGTGAATTAAAGAGAGTTTAATCAGCGGATTATCTACAGAGTGTGAGCTGGAAGGCATGAACCAGCAAGAGAGAGAAGCATCCAGGGACTCACAGCAGCAGGAAGCTGTTACCACCTGCAGCCCGAAAGGGGCAAGGGTAGGGAATGATGTTACTAGAAGCCGAGGAGAGCCAGAGCCCTGGAAGAGACGCCAGCTCACTGGAGCCGTGGGGACAGTGTGCCAGGTTCCCCACTTGGATTACATCAGGTTTGTTCCCTTTAGTTTCTCGTAGGATTCAGGGTTCTGCGTGAGATACTGAGTGGGGTAAACAAAACTGCTTTAAAAAGACAGGAAAACAACTGCCGTGCATCTTCATTACTGACGGCTTCATGGCGTATAGATGGGTCATGATTTGTTAGACTATCCGCCGCAAATCACACAAGGTGTGTCTTCAGAGACGTATCTGGGAAAGGACAGTAAGAGGTAATGAGCTGAGTGTTTTCACTCTCCCAGTCACTGTCACATTTATTTTACTAGAATTAAATCCAAAACTCTTCAGTTCCCAAAGACTCCTTAAGACTGTTGGTCCTATTCATAGCTCAGTTTCTTTCTCCATCAAATATTTTATTAAATTCACCTCCATGAAAGATAACCACTCGAGCAAAGAAAAAGAGTGACATTTAAGGAATAGCTGCCATTTGAGCTCCTCCCAAGTTCAGAGCTGTAGATGAACTCCTAGGTTCCTTCCAAAGACGATTCTAAGATGTTTTCCTAAGAAACGTGGATAGTTGGGAGGTTGTTTGTTTTTGTTTTTGTTTTTACCTGTTCTACATTGCAGAATGAAGTTGTTGGTGTCGGTGATACTTCTACCTTTTATGGTTAGCTACAGATGAAGAAGATGGACGTCCTGTGTTACCACCATTTTCCTAAGCTCATTTTACGTTCCCTGAAGAGTGCAGTTATTGTGGAGCATGTAGCATCATGAATACTCTTCAGCGGGAACTATGATTACAAAAGCACTACATTTATGAACTGGCAATTTTGGAAAACAGTGTCACATATATGATAAAGGAGCCATCATGCCTATGAGAAGCAGTGAAAGCTCTCAAGAGAAAGGGCACGCCAGAAGAGAAAGGCCGAAGAGCCAGGGGAGGAGAAAGAGGAAGTGAAAGAGGAGCCCCTGGCGGGGGCTCAGGATGCTGTCCCTGATCCTTTGCACAAATCACAGTGCTTGTTGTGAGGCCTGGGCTCCATTTTCTATCAGTGTCTCGTGTTAAGGTTTAAACTCCACACCTTGCGGGCCCATCCCAGTAAAGAGTGTTTTATTTGCAGAGGGATAACTGTCAGATCTTTCTTTTTCTCTTTTTGAAGTGGAAATTTCCCAATTCATTACTCCAATTTTAGCAGTTTGATTCTACTCATAATTGTGTAGAGACATTTTAAAGCTTTAATTCATTTTGCAATACTAACTAGTTCCCCTTTAATCGTTCATGTCAGACACCTATTAACATTTCTTAAAAATTTATAAAACAATTCTGATCTGTCAGGGAAAAAATCCTCTTTAAAATGCAGATTATTAACTTGCTGTCTGTTCTCCATGTTAATGTGTTTTCTATCATCACTGGTTTCACAAAACTATTTGTACAAGGCTTAATATTCAGAAAGTAACTTTATATTTTTACACATGGGAAATGTTTTCCTACACTCTTAGTCTTAAATATGCTGTCAGTCAACCTCTTCGTTATATTTTGCTTTATCTTTGACTCTTCTCAATGTCTTTCATCCAAAGGGGTGGATGGCAGTCTACGGCCATACCACCCTGAACGCGCCTGACCTCATCTGAAGGGGCTGATGACTACCACCTGTGGGAAATGAGGTAGCTATATAAACAGCAATTAAGAGATGGCTTTGGAATCAGGGAGGCCAGGGTCTGAGTCAGCATGGCCTTCTCCTAGCTATGGGATCTTAAATAAACTAAAATCTTCTGAGTGTCAGATTCTACAACCATTAAATTGGGCAATAGTACCTACCTCACAGGTAAAGGTCAAGGTGAAGACCCTAGCCCATAGTAACTGCTTTCTAAACTGTAGCTACACATATATGCATGTGGACATGCATTCCTCCCCTCTCCCCACCCCCAGAATATATTATAGTCTGTTGACATTGTGGTGAAGTAACTGTTCATCTTTCATCTTTAGAGCAGGATAGTTGAGAGCCATCTTTATTCCTGACAGGAACAACTAGAAGAATAAAGGCATATGAGAATGCAGAGATTGGAGATGGAAGTCATCAAGGTTTATTATCTTTCTCTATGGTACTAGAAATAGACTACATTGGTAAAATTCATGAATTTGAACAAAAATTTATCTAGACAAGTAAATAATGTGAAATGAGTTCTAAGATCTCCTTAGACATTTAAAAAGCTTATTTCTTACCCTCTTCCGTTTATCAATATTCCTCACTACAACTTGGAATTTTCAAACAGGCATGGTAAATGTGTAATCAATAAACGATGATTAAATATTACTCCATACCTAAGACATGCTGAAGAGAATTTTAAAAACATGAGATCATCTTGCTGGTGGAGTAGGAGAGAGGCCCTGGGGACTAGGTAAGAATCCTGCCTCTATACCCATTCCCTCTGGGATTTGGGGTGAACAACTTAGAATTGTCTCTTCTGTGAAATAGGGATAAGAGGAAACGTCTCCCTGAGGTGGTGTAAGAGAGAGAGAATGGATGTAAACATGCCAAGCCCTGTGCCTGGTCCGTAGGGAGTGCTCAATGGATACTTCCCCCTTTCCTTCAGAGAGTTTACAGGTTTTGAGGAGAGAAATAATTAGAAAAGATGGTTAAGATGCTAAGTATCATCAAAGGCAGAGAGAAATAGTGTGTCTAGACTGATGCATGAAGGTGCGTGAAGGCGCCTGAAGGAAGGGTCTCAACAAAGTAAGGTGGAGTTGAGGACAAGGTATCAACCACAAATCCAGAAATCCATCCAATGTTCTACTCTTCAGTGAGGGAGGGGCCTAAGATTAGGCACTCGTACTTCCTAGAGAGCAAGCAGGACTCCATCCAAAGCCCAGGCATCGTTTGCTTCACGATGGAACAATCTGGGTTATGAATCCTATTGAACCCTAAGCAGCAGGCTGACTGGTACAATATTCTGCAGTGTTCCCTTCAAAAAGCAAGTATAAGCAGATTATGCTGAGGGCCAAGAGGCAAGGCTGTATTCCATTGCTTTCCAGGCTCTGAGGATGAATCCTTACTCTTGTTACCCGGTTTTTAGGCTAGAACCTGGTTCTTCAGCAGTTATATTTCAGTTTTTAAAAAACAAGTCAGGAATGAGGATGTTTCAACAAACAAACAAACCTTCTCTGCTGTTACCTTTGATTTGATAAAGGCCCGATACTTCCTTCTTCTTGCCTGCATTGGGATCGGAAAGAATTTCAGCACCCAGCAGTGGAATCTCACCTGTGAACCACAGGCACAGAACACAGCTGTCCCCTCTGCAGGTGACCTGTGGCTTTCCCTGCATTGCAGTTCACTCACATCTGTATTTTCACTTGCCCCCCCTTCTCTCTGCAGCCAAGGGGATGCTCAAGGGAGGGGAACGGTTTTGAGAAAAATTGAGGACCAAGTTGGACTTCTGAACAAAAGCAATGCGTGTTTACCCTCATGCCCTCTGCCAACGGCTCCTAAAACCACAAATGGATTTCTTTCTTCTGAGTACTCTCTGTAACAGCTAGACATTTCTGTTTGTTTCAGACACCAACTGAAGAGAGAACTGTGGTCACATTTTCCCTTTCCTCCAGAGAGTGAAAAAATGAGTTCGAGGGGAAAAATAGCCATAGATATGCTTTCGAAAGCTTGATACTTGCCAGCCCTGACATGCTGTAGTAGGGATATCAACAACCCCAGTGAGAACCTTGTGGGCCGTCGCGGTGAGAAGCAATTCTCCTGGCCACCAAGGAGACCAGGGCTCAGAGAAGTGGGGTGGGGGAGCTCATTCCAATGGAGGCTCCAGTATTCCCAGCATAAGGGCTTCCTAATGGCTTCCCAGCAAAGCAAGCAGGTGGCAAAGGACCATAAAACCCTGCCATGTGGAACAGCTGAAGGCGAGTGGAACAGTGGTCTTCAAACACGAAAAATGTTGTTACAGACAAGAGAGATTAGATTTGTTCCCGGTGGACTTGGATGATGGGGTAGATCTACCACCTGGGTCTAGAATCAGGTATCTGTATTCTAAATGTCCGACTTGTTCAAGGAAAAGAACTATTTTAGGAAGTAGTAGGATCATCAGGGAGGTTGTGTTGGCCAACTTTCAAAGTCTCTTCCAGTCTTGAAATTCTGTGAAGAACACAGCAGAGAGGTGCTGCTGCTCTATTTCCTTCCTTTCTCTTCTAAACAGCCCCCAGTTTGGTTTGGACACCCCGCATGATTCTGGGAGCTCATTCTGTGTGAGCCAGTGGGTGACCTGGGCTATTCCAGTGAGCTCATCACACACACACAGACACACACACACACACACACACACACACAGACACACGCTCACACACCTATGATTAATTCAGTCTTTACTGGACATGTCCCTGTGGATGAAATTGCAAGAATTTTCTAGGGCTATTAAAACAAATTCTTTCCTCTGCTACATGTGACTAAGGAGGCAAGAAATCCTAGTTGCTATTGGCAGATATTTGGGACCACTATCAAAGCCGTCTCTAAGAAAAAGGTAGAGATAGGGAAAGGAAAGACACAGGGACCTTGGTGACACTGTTGTCTTGAATCAAGCCTTATGGGAAGTCAGACCGGTCTCTGAGCATTCTGTGCTATGAAGCAACAAAATCTCTTGATTGTTTAAGCCACTTTTAGGTGTGTTTTCTCTTATTTGCAAATAAAACTCTCTTGATCAAAGCATGGGTACTAATAAGAAGGGTAATTCTCAGTCCCTGCCCGCAAAGAGCTTCCAATATGATTGGGGAGATGAGACATTTACAGAATAAGTAGAACAAATATAGAGGAGGAATAGAAACAATATCAGATGTGACCGCATAAGATAAAGTACCAAATGGGTATCGCCAAAACACGAAAAGCCACAGGAAAAACTGAAAATAATTCTGTAAGCTACTCAAGAATAGAGGCTATGTTCTCTTTCCTGTCTTATTTCTGCCTTAAAAAAAAAAAATAAGAAAAAGTCCTTGAGTGCCCTGGCAAAGCTTTGGACTCTACCAATTCAGTAAACTCCAGGTTTTCTAACTGCCTGTGTTAGGCAGGAGCCTGCTTCAGATTCTGTGTCTCCCTCTCTCTCTGCCCCTACCCTGCTTGCGCTCTCTTTCTCTCTTAAAAAAATAAACATTAAAAAATTTTTTTGAATTAGTGGTTTTTTAAAAAAAAATTATAGTTTTTATTTATTTTTGAGACAGAGAGAGACAGAGCATGAGCAGGGGAGGGNTGGACTCTACCAATTCAGTAAACTCCAGGTTTTCTAACTGCCTGTGTTAGGCAGGAGCCTGCTTCAGATTCTGTGTCTCCCTCTCTCTCTGCCCCTACCCTGCTTGCGCTCTCTTTCTCTCTTAAAAAAATAAACATTAAAAAATTTTTTTGAATTAGTGGTTTTTTAAAAAAAAATTATAGTTTTTATTTATTTTTGAGACAGAGAGAGACAGAGCATGAGCAGGGGAGGGGCAGAGGGGGAAAGGGAAACACAGAATCTGAAAGAGGCTCCAGGTTCTGAGCTGCCTTCACAGAACCCGATGTGGGCTCGAACCCACAAATCGCGAGATCATGATCTGAGCCCAAGTCGGACGCTCAACCAACTGAGCCACCTAGGCGCCCCTGAATTAGTGTTTTTGTTTTCTTCAGGGAAATACCCAGAAATGGAATTGCTGGATCATATGGTATTTCTATTTTAATTTTAAAAAGTAGATTTAAAAAATATTTTATTTATTTCTGAGAGAGAGAGAGAGAGACAGTGTGAGCAGGGGAGGGTCAGAGAGAGAGGGAAACACAGAATCTGAAACAGGCTCCAGGCTCTGAGGTAGCCGTCAGCACAGAGCCCGACGCGAGGCTCGAACCCACGAACCGTGAGATCGTGACCTGAGCCGAAGTCGGATGCTTAACTGACTGAGCCACCCAGGTGTCCCATCTATTTTCGATTTTTTGAGGAACTTCAAAAAACCTCCTATTGTATTTTAAAATAATAGTTTTACTTATTTGTAACCAAAATATGTTTTGAAGACTTTTTAAAAATCAATGCTGCACATTTTAACATAGAAAAAAAATGTAACATAGACTATAGACAATTTCTGTTGTCACGTAGGTGTTTTGAGTTTTCTGTTTTAATTTTAAGTGTATCTGTTATTCTGGTTAACGTACCTGTAAGGTACTTTAGATCTAGGTCAGGAAACTGGTTACAGATATATCATCTTCAGATTTCCCTTATTGGCAAGAGGCCTTTGGAAAAAACATCAATTGTAGCTGTGTTAAAAACAAGACGACAAGACCCAAAATGCAGTCACTTGTGCTAAGTTGCCCCACATCACCAAACCAAGATTTAAATTACAGTTTTGATTTTCCCAGAAATGAAATCTTAAACCTGTCAATCAGGCATCATTCGATCAGGACTACTTAGGTCATCTGCCTGATAGATCCCTGCCATCCTCTAAAGGATGGTAACCTTGCAGTAACCAACCTACTTTTTTGCCTCTAATAACTTCTTTGTTCCTGTTCCTTTCTGCCTATAAGAGTCTTTCATTTTGTACAGTTCCTCAGTGTTCCTTTCTATCTGCTAGATTGTATGCAATTTGATTCATAAATTGAGTAAAGCCAATAAGATCTCTGTAGTGGTCTAAAAACTCAATAAATATCACAGGACATAGATCACTATCCTCTGCAAATTGTACTTTTTTTGTTTGACTCTTAAAGGAATCTGAATGGATTTCTTCACAATGTATTTTTCTTCCCTGTGTGAAATGGTGATCAATGATGTAAAATGATGAAGGTAATGAATCCCTGCCTTCCACGGGACTTTGTTAGAGAGAGCTGAAGGACTGTCCCATTGTCAGCTAATGAAACCCACCTGCCCACTGCCGGGTCTGGTTAAACACTCAATTTGAAAACTCAGAAAAGATAAGTGAGGCGCACCACCTGCTCTCTGACACCAGGCAATTTACAGTGGCAAACTTTCGCATATTATCAGGAATTAAATGGAGGTAGTTCAGGAGACATTCTCAAAGCCTGAGTTCAAACAGGCTTTTCTCTTCCTTGATCTCTTTGAAAGCCAGCAACCTCTGAATGCTGGCAGGAGAGGGGAGCATTTTCTCATTGTAAATTGAATGACCTGATTTTTATCTCTAGTTGGATTCCAAGAGGAAGCATGATGTCATTTCAACCACTGGCCAGAAAACTTCTTGCTTAATGAGCACTTTGAGCTTACTGGCAGCCAAGAAGGTCTTTGTTTACAGTGCTTAGAAACAGAGGTCAAAGATCCTCTTTCTCTGGCTTTAAGGAACAAAGGGACAGGCTTGCTAACCAGCCCTTGTCTGTGAGCAAGTTTCAGACAATGGCAGACAGATAAATACACAGGCTCCCCCAAAAGGTTATAAAGTCTAAGAGGTCAATCAACCAGAAAGAGAAGGAGCTGAAATGCCATCAAAGATGGGTTTTCTGCCTCATACTATGGTACAAAGTCACCCGTATGTGACCCTGAGGGAGGGGCTGAGTTTCAGCCCCGCATCCCGTGGTAGGTGTGTGCCCTTCTCCTCGCTCCCCCTCCCTCCACCCCTCGCTAACACCCGCACCCATCCCCCACCCGGCAGCTTCCCTCAGCTGTCCCAGCAGCTGCAGAAGGGCTCAAGTGGTCTCCACCCACTGGCAGCTGTTAGATAACTTCTGAGAGTGGAAGCAGATCTCTAGAAGTCTGGTTACTAACTACTGAGGGCAATACCAGCAATACAAGAAGAGAAAAGGGGGAGTGGTAGATTAGGGTACATAGTAAATTATATATTAGGCAAAAAGGTTGAGTATTAAGAGAAACACAGAGGGGTGCCTGGGTGGCTCAGTCGGTTAAATGTCCGACTTTGGCTCAGGTCATGGTCTCCGAGTACGTGTGTTCAAGCCCCGCATCAGGCTCTGTGTTGACAGCTCAGAGCCTGGAGCCTGTTTCAGATTCTGTGTCTGCCTCTCCTCTGCTCACACTCTGTTTCTCTCGGTCTCACTCTCAAAAATTAATAAAGATTTAAAAAATTTAAAAAAAAAGAGAAACATAGAAATAGTGTAAGCCCTCTGAAAAATGTTTTTCTTTTTTTGTTTTTAAGTTTATTTATTTATTTTGAGAGGGAGACGGGGGGGGGGCG